>NC_136272.1:100142702-100207702 GCF_964187855.1 Myxine glutinosa
GAAATGAAGATCAAATAGCTGTATGTTGAAATAGTTAAAACTTTACATGGGGTGTACTTACTTTTTCACGTGACTGTATATATATATATATATATATATATATATATATATATATATATATATATATATATATATATATATATATATATACAGACTTGGCATTTAATATGGAATATTTTTTTTGTGGGGGTGAACTTACTTTTCAAGATGTCTTAGAACCAAAAGTTCATTGGAATTATGTTGAAAGTATTCTAGATTCTGTTAATGTGACCTTTAAAAGAAACAAAAACCACATTTGACATTTCGAAACAAATAAATTGATCCTTGAAAGTGATGTAAACTGATATCGAACTCAATTCATGGACAGTACTGTGTTAAACTTCTGTACGTTTTCCAGAATTATCTCTATTTTGCACATTAGCCAAAAAATTTTTAAACAAAAGTTAAATTACGACTGGGATTACGGACAGTAAAATTACAGTTCAGTACTTCGTGTAACCCCCACGAGCATTCAGGAGAGCACGTACACGTTGAGGCATGCAGTTCACGAGATTTGCCAAGGTTTGGACAGGAATCGCTTGCCATGCAGTGACAATAGCCTGCTGCAATTCACGCACAGAGGTCGGCTGCTGGTCCAAGTGGTCGATTTGACGCGTTAATTCTGCCCACAAGTTCTCCATCGGATTCATATCCGGGGACATGGCAGGCCACTCCATAGGCTCTACACCAGTCAGCAAGAAAGTGTTGGATCATGCGAGCACGATGAGGCCGTGCATTGTCATCTTGGAAGACAAAGTTTCCTCAAAAGGCTGCACGAGCAAATGGAAGCAATGTTTCTTCCAGAATGGCCCTATACTTGAACTGGTTCAGGTTTCCATTCAGAACAACCAGGTCAGTTTTGCCCCCTGCATGAAAAGCAGCCCAAACGGTCACCCCACCACCTCCAGCTTGGACTCTTGGCACTATACAATCTTTGTTGTAGGCTTCTTGCACTTGTCTGCGCACTCGGACGCGGCCATCTTGACGATAGACCAGAAATCTAGACTCGTCACTGAAGATCACGTAATTCCAGTGTCCTGGCTGCCATTGACGGTGCTCTCTGGCCCACTGCAATCGGCGCTGGCGGTGTTGTGTGGTCAGGCGTGGCTTTCTCAGGGGACGCCTGGCACGATAGTCTGCTTGAACCAGTCATTGGTTGACTAGCCTTCTGGATACAGGCACATTTGTCAGTTGCTGCCACTCAGTCCTAAGCCGATTAGCTGACTTGGTACGGCCATTGCAGACTAACCGGTGCAGCTGGCGATCATCCCTCCTTGTGGTTCTGCGGGGACGTCCTGGCCTCGGTATTGGAGTAGGGACACCCCTCTGAGCATTTCGTTTCAGGATCTTTGACACCTGACCTTGAGTGATGCCATACTGCCGAGCAATAGCACGCTGTTTCAGGCCATAATTTCGTAAAGCCACCACTCCATGACAAACAGCATTGTCGAGTTGACGGACCATCTCCAGAGGAAGCGGCAATAACTTTTGGAGACGTGCAGCAGTTGTTTTCCATTAATACAAAACGCAACAACCCTTGTATACCCGACTGTGAAGCCAATCATCAAATGCACCTGTCTGTACATTTTGCCACACCACCTGTGATATAATCCTGTTGTTGACTTCTTGCTGCGACAGACAATCAGTGACATGATTCTTTTAACAAATAAATCACCAAAGTGTAAAAGAAACTCACCAGATTGATATACTGAGTTAAGAAAGTAAACCCAAGTCAAGAAAAAATATATATTCCATATTAAATGCCAAGTCTGTGTATATATATATATATATTATATACATCATATTTCAAACAGTTGTGGCCGGATTATGACTAAACTTGGTGGATGAGTTGGTTCGGCGACAAGAACAAGCCAGTTAGATTTTGGTTCAGGTCCGAATCCAAATCTGACCTATCATTGGGATATAAAAGGTAAACTTGTCAGGAGGTGTACTCTCTATCGATTGCTGTTCTACTTTCTTATGCATTCTATTGTTCTATAATTATTCAGTGTCTTAGACAACATGCTAAAATACTCATAAGAAATTACTGGCCAATTAATTTACACCATTAGTGTCCTAATACATGTACCCCTTATCCACATATGTTTGTTGGGCATAAACATATGCAAACATTCCCGAACCCAGTTTTTTTAATGACGTGACTACTAATTGCCATGTGACACCTGAACGGAAAGTCCGATATATAAGGATCTGGTATCAAAATGTGCGCAATACCCCAGAGAAAAAGTCCTGAGAGGAGAATTCGAAATTCCCAGCGGTTGAGAAAAAAATTGCGAAAAATGTCGAAGGGGGTGGGGGGAGGGGGGGAGGTGTTGGGGGAGGGCTCCCAGCCTCCCCCTCCCCTCGTCCAGTTAGGGTTAAATGAGTCGACCAGGGACCAGAGAACTCCTCATTATAAAGGTCTTTCGTCAAGGAATTCTGGGAATCTCATGACATTGTGAAAGGAAATATCCGTCATTATTTATTTTTAACAATGTGTATAAAGCAAATTGCCAAGGCAGGTGCTACGGTACTTGTCAGTTCAGTGTAATGTTTGAACTGGCTACGTCCTGTTACTCCCTCACACCATCCACCCAAACAGCGGTTCGAGCCTGAGCGGTCACCGTGCGGGGTGCTTTCCCTATGGATGCTAACCCTCCCGAACCCAATCTGTCCTTTAACAGACGATTAATAACAAAAGCCGTTTGCGATCAGGGCAACTCAAATACACTCTGAGACCAATTGACTTCATGTGCTTATTTAATAAGTAAACGGGGAGGGAGAACAAAGGACGCAAAAGTATCTATTTACACAGTTTATTCACTAAGATACACACCCCGGATATCAGATGAACGGAGACAGAATCGACAATTTAGGTCGAGGACAAGAGGTTTAGGAGGGGAGGTTGATGATTTGGGGTTTGTGAGGGTTTTGGGGGAGTTGAGGACTCGGGGCTTGGGAGGGGAGGTTGATGACTTGGGGTTTTTGATGGGGGGAGTTGAAGACTTGTCGTCACTTTTTATATTGTGTGGATGCTCCGTGTGTCCCTGCTAGATATATCTGCATTAGCCTAATATATATATATATATATATATTAGGCTAATGCTGTCTGTCCGACCCCCCTCCCCGCTCACAAAACACGGAAACACTCCACAGTGAGAAAACAAATGCACCCATGTTCGAAGGAAGCGGTACAGCTTGGCATTTAAAATATGAAACAGGCAAACCCGAGAAACGATTTGAAACACTTTCAAACACTTTAGAATTAGGCCTATCCTTTGTAACCCATAATAATTCCCCTTTAGAAAAGCCTAGAAACGAATGAAACCCTTTAGAATTACCCTTCAGAACACTTTAGAATTACCCTTTGAAACGCATACTAATTACCCATTATAATTATCCTTTCGAATTACCCATTAGAACCATAATAATTACCCTTTAGAACCCATTAGAATTACCCTTGAGAATTACCCTTTGGAACCCTTTAGAATTACCCCTTTAGAATTATCCAATATAATTACCCATTAGAATTACGCTTTCAAACCCATAATAATTACCCTTTAGAATTACCCTTTGTAACCCATCATAATTACCCATTAGAATTACACTTTAGAATTACCCTTTCGAACCCATTAGAATTACCCATTAGAATTACCTTTATAATTACCATTTAGCATTGCACTTTAGAATCCTTTAGAATTAAACACTGTGAGTCAGAAAGGCTCTTCGTCATTTGTTAGAGACAGATGGAAGGAAGGACGTAGCCAAATATAGAAGCGGCTTCACCGCTTAAAAATGATTCAGTAAAAGTTGCTTTTCAAATCAATCCAAAGTTACGGGAAAATTATAATTCACAAAACAATGTTTTTCACAAGATATTGCATCTTCACGCATATGAAGTGCAGATAGTGTATCATTTGGAACCGAGAACCTCCACGATGGATGGAGTGGACATGGTGAGGCAGTCCTTGGGTCCCGATTTGATGCCCTTCGACTTCTTCTTGTGGGGTATGTCAAGGATTGTTTTCCAAACTTCTGTTGCTGGCATCGAAACACTTTGCGCAAGGAGGACCAATTGCATCAGCAGTGTGATGTGGGATGTGTTGGCGAACACGTGGATTGAACTGGATGATCACTTGGATGTGATACGTACGTGCCACTAAAGGTGCACATGTTGAGGTGTACTGAAGAACACAACAAACTTCATGAATGATGCGACAAAATGCAACAAACCGCATCATTGTATCTCTTTTGGTTCGGTTGTAATAAAATTTAAAAAAAAACCCGAACAAGACTTTGGGGACAGTCTGTACTTTGTTCCTAAACCTAAAATTATGTTCATATAAATCGATGGTAAGTTTACCCAAACGAATTTTTTGAATAAATCAATAAGTTGTTAAACTAATTTGACTCTCCTTTCCTTTAAGCATCAGGTGCATATAATTTCAACTCAGACATTCCTTATTGAACCTCCCAGTTTTTAGCTATTTCAACCAGCGCAAGAATAAATTGCTTCCTTTTTCCCAATTTTCCTATCCTGGTATTTTTACCACAAGCAATTCTGCTAGTACCATTTAATCAAGGTTTGTCAAAAAGTATAACTGCAGAATAAACAATTATTGCATTACATTACATTGCACCTATATTTAAAGGGCTGAGAGGTTAACCTGGAGGTACACACACTCCCCCTCTGAGTTGTCTAACCTGGATTTGAATCCCGACGTAGCTTTAATCTTCAAATCTGGTGTTTCGCGGTCAGAACAAGACATCAATTTATGCCGTCCCTCTGACGAACGTTAAACCAGAGGATTTTGGTCCTTGGTATTGGTCCTTGGCTGACATTAAAGATTAGTATTGGTCCTTGGTGGACGCTAAATATCCTAAAAGTCCTTGGTGGACCTAAGTTATCCTAAATGGACGTTAAAAGTCCTTGGTGGACGTTGTTGGTGAAGTTATCGCAACTCCCTGGCCAAATTAAAACATCCTGCCATTTTCTGTCGCGTATCCTGGATTCCTGACACGGAGTGGCAATCTGTCTAGGATAGGTTCTAGCCTTGCAACACCCCCAACACCCCCCAAAACCTGTTGCTTGTGGTACTTTACCTGTTGTGAACACCCCAAAACTGTTGAGAATTGCATTACTTTATTATGAAATAAATTACTCAAATCAATTTTAAGTTCAAACTAGATGGTATTCATAGAACTAGCAACGGTACCCGCCCTATGGGCGGGGCTTCAATTGGGAGGCCCAAATGTAAAGGTAAAATATCATTAAGAATAATGCGTAAGAATAAGAATATATGATATTGTAAGAATAATGTTTAACGATCATTAAATGAATGAATGAATGAATGTATGTATGAATAATGCCATGGCGTCACGTTGGCAGCAGTGACAATATAAAAATGTTTGCCAAGAACTTCAAAGAGAGAAAAGGAACTTTTATCAGCAATGTCGTCTATCCTGAAGTTCTAAGCTGAAGAAGAGGTACAAAATCATTCCATTTTTCCGAAAGAAAAGTGTACAGTTGCCACGATTTGAAACACGATGGAATAATATTTACCGATATGAACAGTGATGTGGTTTTTTAATTGAAATTCGAAAAAATACTGTTTAGATTTTGATGATTTGCATGTGATATTTAACCGCCATTTTGGTGCTCGCCGTCACTGCGATGCCAAGCGAAAGACGCCTCAGAGCTGTCACATTCACAATCGCTATGTCGTATGTACTCCCGATACATGTACCAAATTCCCGATACGTGTAACTGTACCAAATCAACAGTTAAAACTAAAAGGATTTTGAGCCGATAGGTGTTACATACGGCCTTGGAAATATCAATGGAGACAGCGATCTGTTAGCGTATTCACCGCCCAAATAGCTATGTGGAATTCTCTCATGTAGAGATTAAACGTTGTTTGAACTTTGGCCGAGGTCATTATTTACTTTTAATGATGTTTATATACGAATGATGTTTATATTGGTTTTGGGTCGTCCTTTCCGCATATCTCGTGGGATTGTGAGTTGGAGAGACGGCCGTGATTGCGGGGAGGTGGTTGGAATTCTCTCAAGCAGGGATTCAACCCGTGTCCTTATAAAAGGTCTTTGTCCGGGGTCACCGAGTCCGATCGGTGCAGCCGTGCAGCGATCGGTGCAGCAGTTTGTGCGGCACCCGGGAAAACATTGTCACAATGAAAACATCGTCACAATGAACGTTATGCGAACGCGAATGTTATGCGGGAGTCCAAACCTGAGAATGCTGGAGACTAAAGCTGAAATTGGAAAAACAATATAGCCTATTTTACTCCAGGGGATCCCAGGATTAACCACCCAAAACATCGTTGCGATCGGTTGTCATTTTTGCGGTACCTTCGAACGGACGGACAGACATTTGGTGAATTATAGTAAGATACTTACCCTGCGCAGTCAACTTTTCTGTTTTTCAACGTTATTTTTTCTTTGATCCAATATGGCTGCCAGACCACGTGAGCAATGAAATCTTAAATTTATATTCTGTAATATAATTGTTGCATAGATCACGCTCAATAAATTTCAAACTGATCAGACTAAGAGTTGTTCCTGTCGAATTATGACGTCATAATTAGGCACCAATGATGTCATCGTCAACAACACTTTTTTTTTTTAATACAACATCGAGGCTCGTGAAAGCTAACATTAATCACACAAAAAATCAAACAGACACATAAACATAAAATAAGGGGAGCGGTAGGCAATATGGGGAGAGAGGGGAAGCACACAAACACAACATTTGAGAGCAGGGACATCGGGAGATCTGTGGGAGGGAGAGGACTCAGGGGGAGGAGGCATGGGAAGGGGGGGGGGGGATGGGGAGAAGTATAAAACACAAGGACACTGCAAGGACTTCCAGGAAAGAAGTTGGTATTTCAAAAAAGTGGATCTGGGGTGAATTAGCAGGGGTAGAAAAGATCAAGATTTTGGATGGGGGAAGATAAGAGATGGTGGTGAACAGCTGTTTGAAAGACCTGCGGGAGGAGTGGGATTGAAGAGAGTGAGGGAGTTTGTTCCAGAGGTGGGAGAGTCTTTATTTTGGCAGTTTAACCATAAGAAGGTTGCTGATAGATCTTGTGTGACCTGTAGGAATATTTGGGGGACAGAGCACAGAGAGAGCTGGGGGAGAAAGGCCGGAGAGGAGTCGGTAGAAGACAGAAAGACCACCAACTTGCCTGCGGTGAGTGAGTGAAAGGCCCTCAGAGTTAGCTTCATCGCGGGAGATTCCAATGATTCTGAAAGCTTTGGTTTCAACAGCGTGAAGCCGAGCTAGGTATGAGGCAGGAGGCAGGAGCACCGACCCAGAGGGGAGAACAGTATTCCATTGAGCTGCGGATGAAAGCCTTGTATGTGGTGAAGAGCCCAGGTGTGCCAAGGAAGGACTTCGCACGACGGAGGATGCCCAGTCGGCGACTGGCTTTGGAGGCCAGATTTGAAATGTGGTTTTCCCAGGAAAGATCATGGCAGACAATGAGACCCAAAAGCTTGAGGGACAGAACTTCTTGGAGAGGATTGTTCAGAAAGTAGGTGGGAGGGTTGTCCAGTCGGTCTTTTCGGAGAGACAGAGTAAGAGTGTGAGATTTGTCAGGATTGAAAGACATGTTCCACTTGTTTGACCAGTCTGATTTTGACCAGTTGGAGTGACCAGTCTGTCTGTGACCTATTCCCCAAATGGAGTTCTTTACAATGAGCCAGGTCTCAATTTTTTCCATGGAGTGGTTTCAGAGATAGAGAGGTGCGAAGTTTTTCCAAGAAGGTGCCTGTACCACGTGACCTATGTCATAGTTATCATTAAAATATTATACAGGAGGAGGTCCTCCTATGGTGAAGACTTCGTGTCAATCGGACCATAAATTGCAGAGAAAAAAAATCATACTGATCGAATCAAGTGTTGTACTTGTCGAATTATGACGTCATAAATAAGGTACCGATGACATCATCATTAACATATCTTATTCCCCAAGGGGTGTACTTGACAATGAGCCATGTTTCAATTTTTTTCCATGGGGCGGTTTCGGAGATACAGAGGTGCAACTTTTTTCGACTTTTTCCAAGATGGCGCCTGTACCACGTGACCGATGACGTCATAATTATCATTAAAAAAAATTATACAGGAGGAGCCACTCATATTCTGAAAATGTTGTGTCCATCGGACTAACAGTTGCAGAGGAATTTTTTTTTTCATACTGATCAGATCAAGCATTGTACATGTCGAATTATGACGTCATAATGAAGGCACCGATGACATCATCATTAACATATATTATTCACCATGTGGAGTTCTTTACAATGAGCCAGGTTTCAATTTTTTTTCCATCGAGTGGTTTGGGAGATAGAGGTGTAACTTTTTTCCAAGATGGCGTCCATACCACGTGACCTATGACGTCATAATTATGAATAAAAAAATTCTACAGGTGGAGGCACTCCTATGGTAAAATTTTGTGTCAAACAGAACAACAGTTGCTGAGAAAATGAATTATAAAAATGCAGACACATACGCCACATGTACACATGCACATACGTACGCACCCGAATGCCTAAATGAATTATAAAAATGCAGACACATACGCCACATGTACACATGCACATACGTACGCACCCGCATGCCTAACCCTATTTTCGCTTCGCGAGCGCAGGGTAAAAACATACAGCCAATGCCAAATCCTTCCAACGATTTCTATTATTGACAACCTCTGCTGCTTCTTCGATCATACCACGATATTATTGTACAGTGTACACCGCACCTTTCCTTTGCCATCTCCAGGCGCTGCATACCGTCATTGCCAGGCACCGAAGGGGTCTCGGCAATGACGCACGCTGAAAGGGAGTTCTGTTTTCACTCTGGTTGTTTTCTTGTGTTCTTGTTTGTTTGTCCGGGCGATTTCTCAGCCATCCTTTGAGCTAGGAAGCTGAAATTTCGGCACAATAGTGAGCAAGTACTTTGTCAAAAACAGTATTTTTTGTTTTTTGATTAATCAATTAATTGATGAGTTATTTAATTATTAGAGTTTAATTAAGTACTTATACATTTACTTTCACTTCTGGCCATTATCTCAGGCACCTTTTGAGTTAGGAAGCTGATATTTGGACATGCCAATGACCAAGTGATTTGGCTGCAAAGGCTATTTTTTATTTATTGATTAATCAATTAATCAATTAATTGATTAAATATTTAATTATTCGATTAACGATTAATTTTTTTAATTTTTTTTCGTTACAGATTCGGATGAAATGGTAGTGGTTTATGTGTTCTCTGAGCCAATTGATTTTTTTTTTTTATGATTATTATTTATTTATTTTCATTATTAATCATTTATTTAATTATCTTTCTCATCTAGGCAATATCTTAGGCACCTTTTGAGCTAGGAAGCTGATATTTGGACACGACAGTGACCAAGTGATGTGGCTATAAAGGATATTTTTTATTTATTGATTAATCATTTAATCGATTAATTAATTTATTGATTCAGCAATTAATTAATTATTTTTTTATTAGACTTATTTAATAAAATTTCTAAAAGATACATCTTCAGATGAAGCACTAGTGGTTCAGTTATGCTATTAGCCAATTGATTAAGAAAATATTTGATGATAATCTTTTATTGATTTTAATTATGCAATTAATCAATCAATTATTGCACACCTCTCCTTCCCAATGCAGTCTCAATGAGCTGCACTGCGGTATTGCTGGGCGCCGGAGCCGCGCTGTAGGATTTTTAATTATTTGGCATGGGGGCGATGTACTTTGAATGTATCTGTACTTGTTTTAGTTCTTGTTGGACAATTATTCTCCAGGAAATCTTTGCTGTTCAAAGACGACTTCTCTTATCAAAATTTTTTCCTCTTCTTAAAACATGGCCATTTTCTTAAGACATCTCCATGGCAAACCACTCGGTACAACCCTTGCCAAGAAATTGTTCTGGCAGTAATGAGCCTGCTTCCAGGCAGAAAACCATAATATGAATAGGAATACTATCCATCTCCACTTTCTTTGTTTTTATCTCCTCTGCAATGTCCTCTTCTGCAACCAATTCCTTTTCTTAGCTTCCTCATCTGAGATTTTGTTTTTCGAAAGCACGTTCAAAATCTTCCAAAGACATTTCTTCCGAAAAAAAACTCAGTTGTTTTTCAATCTATTTGACAACTTCCAACAGCATCGTACAGAAGCATAGACTTGATGGTTGAATTGAATAATAGCTTTGATTTTGTTTCTATTTTGATTTTGGCTGATTTCCATTTTACAGGATTATAAAAGAATTGCTTAGATTTTATCACCTTGCTTTGCACGTACATCTCCATCTCTCTCCACCTCTCCATTTTAAACAAGGATACTGTCATGTCACCCGCAATTAGCACTGCACGATGACGTATAGCTGGTCGGTCCGAGGCGATCGAGCCGTAAATTGGCGGTACTTGCATGGCACACGTGGGATGGGAGGCGGCGAGGTGCTTAGCTGAACGAAGCACACACGGCTTATACCTGAAACCCACAAAATACAGAAACACTACAACAAATGAAATGCACAGCAATAAATTCAATTATTTAATGAAATAAAGCACAGCAATAAATTGAATGGTGAGGTAAACTAAAGCCTAATTTGAGACTTCTCTACTCAGACACAAATACAGACAAGGGGAAAGATTAAATAAAAATAGATTGTTTCGTTTTAAGCCAGCCGGCACTCAGCTTGCTCAACGAGGCTTTTAGGAGATTGCTGGTCGTCGAAGCTTGAAGCCTCACAGGCGGGAAGCACACAAGATGGCCGTTCCTCGAAGCCACAAACGTGAGGCCCTTTTTGAGGGCAGTCCTTCCTCGGGTCCCCCTGCTGTCCGGGGAAGCACAACGCGGACCCACAAACCACCACTAACACTTCCTCCTCACAATCGCAAAAGTCCATACGAGCTCCGTAAAGTTCTCCTCACGCTTGCACATGAGCCAGGACAAAAGCTGAGAACAAAGCTCAGCCCGAGAGAGAGATTCTTCCTCCTCCGTTCTTGAAGTCTCTCGATGACGTCACCCTGACATCGTGCACATAGGGGGCGGGGCCTCACGTCCCTCTTGACCGCCCACCGATTCGCCGCCTCTACTAGGCGGGGCATTTTCCTTAGTCGGTTGGTGGGGTGGGGTTAATTGTCTATTACGATTCCTTGGAGGCAGGGTTTACTTGTAGATCGTAATGTCCAGATACTGTCGGCGGTGGTGGATCGACCAAGAACGGGGTTTATCCCAATCGGGAATGTTTGGATTTCTGTCGGCATTTATGCCGGTAGTTGTTGGTGTTGTTGGTTAACGACGTGAGTTTTTATGACCGGCTTGTTATATTTGTAAGAACATAGGGGAAATCACATACTGGGAGATGAATCTTAACCCCTAGAGCTAATTAGCATGTCTTCACACCTCATGTGAAGAACACATTAACAAGCTCAAGCTCACAGTTTTTCTGCTGACATACATCGAGATTGGCTCCCTACTCGCACATGGTCCATGCTACCCTACACAGTCCTATATCCACTATGGTATGTCATCATCTACCTCCAAAAACGTAACAATACATAAGGAAATTAGATGCAGGAGGAGGCCATTCCAGCCCATCATGTCTGCATCACATCAACACCAGACCAGTTTTATCTATATTTAGACCACGAGACCATCAAAACGACGCAATTTATTTGGGATAATGAGGGTGGAATGTCGATGAGACAAGGTGGCACGGCCCAGGGATATCCCAAGGGTGGCTTAATAAAAAAGGAGAAATAGATTTATTTTCATTATTTAAATACAAAAGCAATCGGTTACAAGGGGATCATCATATCCCCTTGTAACCGCCTCCTTTCTAATGTATGAAGCCCTCGGTCTCGTTCAACCGCTTCTCATAACTGAGTCTAGGTTGGCCCAGAATAAATCTAGTAGCCCCACACTGTACCGATCAACAAAGCTTCCTAAATAGACAAATTTATTCACGTTTTCTATTTCCTTTCTATCAATTTTAAGTTTTTAAATCTGCTTCCTTATAAATTTTTACCCCACACACGTACGGGAAGCGAAAAGTTAGTTAAGCAATTGGTTAAGGTGCAAGGTGGGGTAAAATAGCACGTTTCATGTGCCATCAATAAATTGAAATTATCAGTCTTTCCAGTGAAGCTACCCCCCACAAACCATATACTGCGAGAAAGCTTAGAGTATGAGGAATCCATAAATACAGACACAAGTGAATTTCGGATACAAATAAACATGTGAGCTTTAATTTTCTAGACACATACAAAAATATGTTTTTTTGGTTGACATAATTGAAACTGGAACTACTGCTAACTGCCTCAGTCAATCTGTTATTTACACCTTTGGGTAGTTAGTATGGGTATATCCAAAGAGACCAGTGATGGCTTTTCAGTAAATTGTAATGATAATTACACAAAATATTTTTTCTTTGTTTTTAAAGAAAAATACAAGGATTTTTTTCATAACTCAATTTGTAGTAGGGGTATCTTAAAAAGCCATCATTAATTCATCCAACATGTTAAGATGATTATTAATGCCAAATTTCATTCAATTTGGATGATTAGTTTTCAAGTTATTTCAACTTATTTCTTTGGAAGTAAGTACCAATCAAAACAGTTTGATTCTGAAAATATATACTTCAAAAAACACTTTGACATGAAAAACAACAATGCTTTTATTTTTATTTTTTTTACCACACTGTGCACCTTTTACCACACTTAACAAAATAAGTCTGTCTGTCTCTCCCTGGTATCCCTTTATGATCGAGGAACAACTTATTTAAATTGAATGGGTTGTTATATTTTGAACATGAATTGGAACATAAATAGGACAAGTTTCCCATTTCACCGTATTTTGTCTCTGAATTTGCCCCGATCGCGCATGCACAGAGAGGAGTGAGACAATGGAAACTTATTGTTTTAAGGCCATAATAAAGGACACAATCAACAGGCACGAATAACTAATGTAACATGTTAGAAAAGGCAATGTAATAGACACTGGGTAAAATGGCGGTAAAACCCAGAATTTATGGATTTATATGTTTTTAAACATTTATTTAAATTGAATTATATACTTGAACACTACAACACAAATTACCTTCATAATACTTCCAAGAACCATGGTATATATCGATATATAACAGAGTTTTCTTGGCCGTTTTCCATGCACGCTTGACGTCACAGTATGGCCGTGCCAGGGGAGTATTCAGTTTCAAAGTTTATTGTGGCGACATGGAGTTTGAGGCAAAAAGGCTGGGCTGTGATTACTTGTAAAAGCTGTGAATATGCTCCTTAAAATACTTGTAAATGAAAGCTCTTTAAAAGAGGCATAGTACTGCATAAATAAAACCCATCCACGAAAATGATCGTCACGAAGCGAACGTTCCTAGAAAGATCAATATCAATGTTGATGATGATGATGAGAGGGCATGGCATGTGAGGGTGCAGTATCGGGGTGAATAAGGGGCCGCAGATATGGATATGTACGATGTCGATATGGATATGTACGATGCCGATATGGATATGTACGATGCCGATATGGATATGTACGATGCCGATATGGATATGTACGATGCCGACATGGATATGTACGATGCCGACATGGATATGTACGATGCCGACATGGATATGTACGATGCCGACATGGATATGTACGATGCCGACATGGATATGTACGATGCCGACATGGATATGTACGATGCCGACATGGATATGTACGATGCCGACATGGATATGTACGATGCCGACATGGATATGTACGATGCCGACATGGATATGTACGATGCCGACATGGATATGTACGATGCCGACATGGATATGTACGATGCCGACATGGATATGTACGATGCCGACATGGATATGTACGATGCCGACATGGATATGTACGATGCCGACATGGATATGTACGATGCCGACATGGATATGTACGATGCCGACATGGATATGTACGATGCCGACATGGATATGTACGATGCCGATATGGATATGTACAATGCCGATTGGCGCTGCGTTCTATGGTGATCAATAAAGCCTCCATCTCCTAAACTGCGACTCAACCTCGTCTTATTACAGTGTATAAGGGTGACCTATAAGACTGCTTCAGTAGCGTTAAACGTCCGGATTTTTTAAATAACGATTTTATTAAATTTGAAGTATACATTTTTAAAATGAAAGCCGGAGGCCTATGTATGAAAACGGAGGCCTAAAATCTCTAGTTAAGAGTTTGGTTAAGAGTTAAGAAACCAATGTTAATTTTCAGTCGAACTTTTCTTTTACTCATTAATTTTGTTTTCTACTCAATATCTTCATATGTTTCTGATTTAAGGGGCAAATTCTCTGCATAATCGAGATCTTCAAACAGTGTTGGAACCATTTAACATCCATTTTCTCATGTGTGGACAGACTCATGATCCAATAAATTACTAATAGAAGCAGTATTAGAGATAATAACAACCCTGCTGGTCTCCATTTGTAATTTCAAGCTTTGGTGATATCTGTCCATGTATCACACTGCATTAAAATCTGTCATAAAGTAACTAAATCATAGCATTTTCTCAGCAATATCACATGTTCATAGAATCTTCCACAAACGATTCATGTGAATGTTGTTGAAGGCTTTCTTGAAATCAAAGAAATTTGCATGGATCGGTTTCTGAAATTTGACACTTTGCAAGACGATCATTCACAAAATAAATATCTGATCATTACATGATCTGCCTATGTGAAAGCCTGATTGTTCTCTTATTTGAAGATTGTGAATGTAGTTTTGGATTCGAGGCAAGTTGCATTTTGAAAATACTTTTGAGGATAATACCGATAACAAATACCTTTCCAGTTTTTTTTTACAATGTGCAAGATTCCCCTTCTTTGAGATCTTGGAAAGCCAAACCTTTCAGACAATCAATCCTCTGGTACCTTTTCCTCTTCTCAGCTGTTTAGAAACAAAATTGGGGAATTTCTGCTGTTTTTTTATGTTGGCTCCAGTCACGGATGATATAGTCGTCATCGAGACCAGGCCTTAAATAAAAGAGCTGCATTGATAGAAAAGTGAATGAAGAAGAATAGTCCAAGAGTTTTTGAGGAAGTAAAAAATCTGCTTTTTGAAAAGGGGAAGATCATAAGTGTTTGGAAAGACATGAGAAGGTAACGATTTCCATAGTTGGGAGTGACGGGGAAGAAACAAACATCATAACGGCCCACCATTGAGTTGCCAATGGCCACACAATAATCATGAGATGTTGTGGCTTGTCGAGTATTCCGTGGTCTCGCTAATGGCAGAGGTACACAAGCAGCAAGTTCTTGGGAGCAGAAACCGAAGTACAACCTGTAGAAAAGAGAAAGAACGCAAACTTTGCAGCGCAATTCAAGCGGGTCGAGTTTTCAGGTCAGATTGGGAGAATTAAGTCAATTTACTTTTAATTCAATGCTGTCCAGTAAGTATGTGGAGCTAGAATCTCCCCAGATGTGAGAGCAGTACTTTATACAAAGACGAATAAATCATTTAGACAGTTGAAGCAACTGTTGAGAGTAGAATCTTCGACATCTGAACAGGACTCCTAGGTTTCTTTGAGGCAAACTTAGCTATTTGCATAATGTGTGGATTCCAGGATAAATTTGATGTTAGGATAATACCTAGTAGGTTTATTGAATAAATTATTTGACTTCAACATTCATTTTCAATAACTGCTGTAAAGCCTAGGGTGGCTTAACAGTTAAGGTGACTGGCTTGAGATCACAAGGTCCTGAATTCAAGCCCCTGTCGATGGTGCTGAATTAACACCATGTGGGTTAACCCCCTGCCTGTCATCCTTCTGAGGTTGGAAAAATGAGTACCAGGTGGACTCGTTAAAGAGAGGCATTGCATAAGCGCCCCCAGATAATGATGCGATCAACAACCTGCACAGGCTGCACATTAACCCCCAATAACTGATGTAATGCTATCATGTCCAGATGCCTCATTGTTGCTCATTTTCTCAAATGCATCTCTATAGTCTCCTCCAATGATGAACTCGAACTGTCAGAACGACTTCACTTACTTTTATATCTGCTGGATACATTGATAGACGCTCAAAACAATAACAAAAAAATAGAGCATTGACCTTTGTGAAACTTTTGGCTGAACTCATGAAAATTGGATTACAATGTGCGTAGGCAACAGGAAAAAAGCACGTTTCGATCAAAATGGTCATTATTTGCCTTCCGTCCAAGGACTAGTAATTGCCAATGGAGTATTGTCTCATCTCAACACCTTTATATAATCTCACAACCTCCTTTGCTTCTTGTTTGCCACATCCCCTGCCCTGGTACATCGAGTGCGACCCCAATTTCCATCACAAACTCGTAGGAACCATAACTGTCTGTCCTTTAACAAGTCAGAAATAAGTTGGCCAGTGTCCACTTGTCCAATCAGAAGCATTGGCTTATTTTCAGATTTAACTCTGTTATTGTTCACACAAAGCCTGGTGTTGGCTTGAGATTTCAGGGTCGACTGGCTGAGTCAACCCACCAGGTGGGTTGACTCAGCCAGTCATCCTTCCCAGGTCGACAACTTGAGTTCCAGGTGACTGGTAGCAAGAGCACGGCATCGGTTGCACCAGAAAAAGCATGCAACCAGTAACCACGGGCTGCATACAACATTGCTTACACATGTAGGTAAGGGGTTTAAGGAATTATTAGGGGGTTTAAGATGTAAAAGGAATGTTCCTGAGTCAATGAAGAAATGTTTTCCATACTTGGTTTTATCTCGAACTCATAAATTCTACGTTTGTTATGGAGAATTCGGCTTCGTAACCTGAGATTATTCCTTAGGAATGTGTATACGTGTTACTGCCTTAATATCATCTACTAATGGAGATGGTGACCGACTGGTACATAGGCAATGCATTGCTTGTAACAGACTTTTGTTTCACCCCATGGTGCTCATCAGGGTAGACAGCAGTTTGCTGGAATAACAGACCGCATATATATTTGTTATTCAGAAAAAGTTGGAATTTTGACATCGTCTCTCATATGCCCCATAGATTCCCTCTTTTTACACCCTACAACATCCTCTAAACGTCACTTATTTTTCTTAACAGACTTCATTTTCTACCCCATCATTCAAATATAGAAATTCTCAACTAAACGCTAATCCATCAGATATGTATGTACATTATGCCCCACCCCACCACATTAAATATGTCGTGTATACATTATTATCCACACCATTAAACATGTCGTGTATACATTATGCCCCACCCCACCCCATTAAATATGTTGTGTATACATTATTATCCACACCATTAAACATGTCGTGTATACATTATGCCCCACCCCATTAAATATGTCGTGTATACATTATGCCCCACCCCACCCCATGAAATATGTCATGTATACATTATTATCCACACCATTAAACATGTCGTGTATACATTATGCCCCACCCCACCCCATTAAATATGTCATGTATACATTATTATCCGCACCATTAAACATGTCGTGTATACATTATGCCCCACCCCACCCCATTAAATATGTCGTGTATACATTATTATCCACACCAGTAACATGTCGTGTATACATTATGCCCCACCCCACCCCATGAAATATGTCGTGTATACATTATTGTCCACACCAGTAACATGTCGTGTATACATGATGCCCCACCCCACCCCATGAAATATGTCATGTATACATTATTGTCCACACCAGTAACATGTTGTGTATACATTATGCCCCACCCCACCCCATTAAATATGTCGTGTATACATTATTATCCACACCAGTAACATGTCGTGTATACATTATGCCCCACCCCACCCCATGAAATATGTCGTGTATACATTATTGTCCACACCAGTAACATGTCGTGTATACATGATGCCCCACCCCACCCCATGAAATATGTCGTGTATACATTATTGTCCACACCAGTAACATGTCGTGTATACATTATGCCCCACCCCACCCCATTAAATATGTCGTGTATACATTATTATCCACACCATTAAACATGTCGTGTATACATTATGCCCCACCCCATTAAATATGTCGTGTATACATTATGCCCCACCCCACCCCATGAAATATGTAGTATGTACATTATGCCCCATTCCACCCCATGAAATATATAGTATGTGCATTATGCCCCACCCCACCCCATGAAATATGTAGGATGTACATTATGCCCCACCCCATGAAATATGTAGGATGTACATTATGCATTACCCCACACCATTAAATATGTAGTATGTACATTATGCCCCACCACACTCCATTAAATATGTAGTATGTACATTGTGCCCTACCACACTCCATTAACTAGAACGCCACTCAGAGCGCATACTCCCGCCGTGGGTCAAGTTGGAATAATACATTTTGTTTAACATCCCCTCTCCCCAAAACAATAAATGAAAAAGAAAGTAGGCCGTCAGAGAATTTATTTTGATATATCTCGGAATTAGAGGAGAAAAACATCATTTAAGAATAAGAATAAAAGCTTTAATGCAGTAAAACAGAAAAAAATCTCTCCCAAAAAAAATTCCCCAAAAAAATTCCTGGATCCGGAATAATATCCTGAGCTTCACCAAAAACTAATCAATTCTTCCTTATCCCAAGGGCAATCATCCCACCAACTTTCATCCAAATCCGTTCAGAACTTTTCCAGATATCTTGTTCACAAACACACGAACACACATACACGCACACAAATACGCTCACACACATACACGCACGCACACACACACACACACACACACACACACACACACACACACACACACACACACACACACACACACACACACACACACACTCGAATGCATTACTCCCTGGCGGGAGTAATAAGAATAAGAGCTTTAATGTAGTAAAATGGGTAAAAAAATTCCCCCAAAAAATTCCTGGATCCAGAATAATATCCTGAGCTTCACCAAAAACTAATCAATTCTTCCTTATCCCAAAGGCAATCATCCCACCAACTTTCACCCAAATCCGTTCAGAACTTTCCAGATATCTTGTTCACAAACACACGAACTGACACAAACACACACACGCACGAACACACACACACACACACACACACACACACACACACACACACACACACACACACACACACACACACACACACACACACACACACACACACACACACACACACCAATGCATTACTCCCTGGCGGGAGTAAATATGTGTACATTATGCCCCACCACACTCCATTAAATATGTCGTGTATACATTATGCCCCACCCCACCCCACCCCATGAAATATGTAGCATGTACATTATGCCCCACCCCACCCTATTAAATACGTCGTGTTGTGGCGGGCACAAGGGTGAAATAATTCCGCGCACCAGTGGGTGGCACGAGCGTCCAGGCGGGGAACTGAAATACATGCCCCGCCTTTCGGCCGATCGGCCACGCCCGGGGGCAAGGCATGGCCTCGGGACATATATATGCGGCTCTAAGGTCGAGCCCGCCCAGTGCTGATGAGCGAACGTGGAATAAAGTACTTTCGTTTGTATCCACGCGTTGTGGCCTACCTCTAAGGCAATAGAGTCGTGTGTGCACAGCACCACACTGGTGACCCCTACTGGTTCAGCCGTCGCTGACCCCCGAACGTGCCATGGCTACCAACGCCGTCGCCATCAAACTCCCGGAGTTCTGGGAAGCGCAAGCCGACGTTTGGTTTGTGCAAGCCGAAGCTCAATTCCAGCTCCGGGGCATCACGGCGGACGAGACCCGGTACTACCACGTGGTCGCCACCCTCGGGCCCGGCACTGCCGCCCGCGTCGTGTCCACCCTTCGGCGCCCGCCGGGCGACCACAAGTACGAGGTGCTCAAACGTCTCCTCCTCGCTACGTTCGGGCTCACGGCTCACGGAGGCTCTCGCTACCACCACCGGGCGACCAATCGCCACGCTGGAGCGGCTGGGCATCGTACGGCGCTCCAACAGCGCATGGGCCTCTCCTCTGCACATTGTGCCAAAGCCCGGCGGCGGATAGCGGCCGTGCGGTGACTACCGCCGGCTCAACGATGCCACCACCCCAGACCGCTACCCGGTCCCACATATTCAGGACCTTTCCGCCAGGTTGGCAAACACGACCGTGTTCTCCAAGGTGGACCTCATCCGGGGCTACCACCAGGTCCCCGTACGACCGGACGATGTCCCAAAGACGGCTGTCATCACCCCTTTCGGCCTTTTTGAGTTCCTGCGGATGCCTTTTGGGTTGAAGAATGCGGCCCAGGCGTTCCAGCGGCTCATGGATAGCATCTTGCGTGACTTACCTTTCATCTATGTCTACCTGGACGACATCCTAGCCGCGAGCGCGTCCCGGGAGGAGCACCTGCTCCACCGAACGCCTGGGCCAGTTTGGCCTGATCATCAACCCCGCGAAGTGCTGCTTCGGCGTCGCCGCCATCGACTTCTTGGGGCACCGCATCACCAGGCACGGGGCCGTCCCTTTACCGGCCACGGTGGAAGCCATCAAGAGTTTCCCGCGCCCCCGCAAGATCAAGGGGCTCCAGGAATTCCTGGGTATGGTCAATTTTTACCACCGCTTCGTGCCCCGCGTCGCCCAGCTCCTGCGCCCCCTGCACGAGGCCCTCTGGGGGAAGCCGGGCAAAGGTGACATCGCCTGGTCGGAGCCGATGGCCACGGCGTTTGCGGGCGCAAAGCTGGCCTTGGCCAACGCCACCATGCTGGCGCACCCGGCGCCCGATGCACCGATCGCCCTCACCACCGACGCGTCGGACTACGCGGTGGGCGCGGTGCACGAGCAGTGGGTGCGTGGTGCTTGGCAGCCCCTGGCGTTTTTTAGCCGGCAGCTGCGCCCGCACGAACGCCGGTACAGCACCTTCGACCGCGAGCTGCTCGGGCTCCACATGGCGGTCCGACACTTCCGCCATCTGCTCGAGGGCCGCCCGTTCACGGCTTTCGTTGATCACAAGCCCCTTGTGTTCGCGATGGCCAAGGTCGCCGAGCCATGGTCGGCCCAGCAGCAACGTCACCTCTCTGCCGTGTCCGAGTACACGACGGACATCCATCACGTCGCGGGTAAAGACAACCCGGTGGCGGATTGCCTTTCCCGGTCCGTCGCGCATGCGGTCCACCTCGGGATCGACTATGCCCGGATGCCGGAGGACCAGACCGCCGACCCCGGCGTCCAGGCCTTGCGGACCGCCGTCACGGGCCTCCGCGTCACCGAGGTGCCGTTCGACGTCGAGGGCGCGGCCCTCCTGTGCGACGCCTCCCTCGGCCGGCCTCGCCCCATCGTGCCCGCTGGCCTGGTTTTCGACGCCATCCACGGCCTGTCCCACCCGGGCACGAAGGCCTCCCAGAAGCTCGTCGCGGCAAAGTTCGTCTGGCATGGCCTCAGGAAGGACGTCCGTGACTGGGCCAGGACGTGCCTCGCGTGCCAGCGCGCAAAGGTCCACCGCCACACCCAGGCCCCGTTGGCCCCGTTTACGGTGCCCGAGCGTCGGATCGACCATGTCCACGTCGACTTGGTGGGACCTCTGCCCCCCTCGCGGGGGTTCACCCACCTCCTCACCATGGTGGACCGCACCACACGGTGGCCGGAGGCTGTGCCATTGGCGGTGACGTCTGCGGCCGATGTGGCGCAAGCCTTCATCGCCACGTGGGTTGCCCGGTTCGGTGCCCCCTCGGACATCTCGTCCGACCGCGGCCCCCAGTTCACCTCGGAGCTCTGGGGCACGGTGGCGCAAGGGCTCGGCGTCAAAGTGCACCGCACCATGGCCTACCACCCCCAGGCCAACGGCCTGTGCGAGCGCTTTCATCGCTCGATGAAGGTCGCGCTCCGGGCCAGTCTCCGCGACGGCAGCTGGGCCGACAGGCTCCGCTGGGTCCTGCTGGGCCTCAGGACGGCGCCCAAGGACGACCTGCGCGCGTCCTCGGCAGAGCTGGTTTTCGGACAACCGCTGCGGGTACAGGGCGAATTTATCCCCTACTCCACGGCTCCTTGGTCCGCGGCGCAACAGCGCTCCACCCTGCAGGAGACCGCCTGGAGGTTCTCCCCGGTGCCGACGGCACACCACGGTTGCCCGTCCTCCCACGTCGCCCCGGAGCTTCGCACGGCGGAGTACGTTTTCGTGGGCACGACGCCCACCGGGCACCGCTACGGCCCCCGTACGACGGGCCCTTCCGCGTGCTGGAGACCGGGGACAAACATTTCACTGTGGACATCGGCGGTGCCCCGGATCGTATCTCCGTGGACCGCCTCAAGCCGGCCCACCTCGATCTGGACCACCCCCCGCAAGCAGCTCTGCCTCCGCGTCGAGGCTGCCCCCCGGCGGTCAGACCCCCGGCACCCCCCAGCCCCGCTACCCCCCAGCCCTGCACGCATCGCCAGGGGGCGTTTCGGCCAGGTCATCCGGCTTCCCCGCAAGCTCACCCTTCAGGTGCGCGGGAATTCTGGGGGGGCGCGTGTGGCGGGCACAAGGGTCAATAATTCCGCGCACCAGTGGGTGGCGCGAGCGTCCAGGCGGGGAACTGAAATACATGCCCCGCCTTTCGGCCGATCGGCCACGCCCGGGGGCAAGGCGTGGCCTCGGGACATATATGCGGGCTCTAAGGTCGAGCCCGCCCAGTGCTGATGAGCGAACGTGGAATAAAGTACTTTCGTTTGTATCCACGCGTTGTGGGCTACCTCTCTGGCAATCGAGTCGTGTGTGCACAGCACCACAGTGTATACATTATGCCCCACCACACTCCATTAAATATGTAGTATGTACATTATGCGCAAACCCATTGCATATATGTAGTATGTAGGTTAAATCCAACATGCAAAACTCTAAATATGGTAAAAAGGAGCTGTTTGTGAGTTTGTTTGGTGCAAAATAAGCAATCCCATGCACTTTTAATGTAAAACCAGTTTCTGCCACTCGTGTACTCCCACCTGGAATTAAAAGACAGAAACAAAAAAAGACAACTATAGAGTTAAAGAACACCAGTGTATAAATTATGTGTGTGTAGCGGTTACCGCTGGATGCACACAATCGCCTTGCACCGGCCAGAACACGGCCAGACGCGCCTCTCCCGGGCATGCCCGGACTCACTGTTCCCGGGCACGCCCGAACCTCCCGGGCACGCCCGGTCTCGTCTTTCCCGGGCATGCCCGCTCTCGCCTTTCCAGGGCTCGCCCAGAGCGTCCGGTCATGCCCGCTATCGCCTTTCCAGGGCTCGCCCAGAGCGTCCGGGCATGCCCGCTATCGCCTTTCCAGGGCTCGCCCAGAGCGTCCGGGCATGCCCGCTATCGCCTTTCCAGGGCTCGCCCAGAGCGTCCGGGCATGCCCGCTATCGCCTTTCCAGTGCTCGTCCAGAGCGCCCGGGCACGCCCAGCCTCGACTTGCCAGGCCGCAGCCAAACACGCCCGGGCAGGTCCAGACTCGCCTTTCCAAGGCTCGCCCTTGATACCCGGGCATGCCCGGTATAGCTTTTGCCGGGCAAACTTCCCGACATAAATGTGTATATATATTGCTGCCCGATAAACGGGCTTTTCAGAGTACCCGAGTGTGATACATTTATTAAATCTACTCGGACGAATTTCCATCTTTGGTCGCATCAATTCTTTCAACTCGCGTTGGAGCCCAGCTCCTTCATGTGTGAATTTCTACTCACGTGTGGTCGTATGGTGGTTAGATGTTTCCTTGCAATCCTCCGTCTCTGTTACGCTCGATTAACATGGCGGGTAAACACGTCATGAAACGGTGATTTGCAGGAGCCGAAAATACCAATACTTCGGGGGGGTACCAGCACAGTGGTTAAACAAAATGAACACACCACCGGAAAAAAGCGAGATCTAAAATGGCAGGAAAAAAATAACCCCGGAAGTATAAAAGTTAATCGGGTTATCATGAACAGCGAGTGGGTGGTGAAGTAGCATTCTGCTGATAGTCCCAAGGGAAACCAAAGAACAGTGAAGTACAGTGTTTATCTGCTCCACTTAATCGTGCCCTTTCAGCTCAAAACTCCTCGAGAGTCAAAAGTTCGCGTAAACCGCTTCTTCTTCATCACCCACGTGCCTTCTTCACATACTCTGAGTACATTGGTTATTGCTGGTTTTAAACCTCGCCCACTAGGGGCACATCAGTATGTGAGGAACGAGCTTGGTAAATTGATTTTGCCTGCACGGTCTGTTGATGTAGAAAATGATGCATGTAAAACTATAAGTCACTACAACACCTTAATCCGCGCAGTCTTGAGAAAATGGACATGCGGCCGATGTGGCGTCTGACCGCCGGGGTCTTTTAAACTCTTGCTTAATACATTTCCAAGCATTATCTATATTTCCTATGGGCTGCCATGTTATCTGATTCTCGATATTCCCCAATGCCAATGGTGAGAATGTGAGTGGCAAATTTGATTGGTCGAGATGGTGTAAAATTTTGTCCAAGTACAGTCCTGCAAAACGAGGTGTTTTTGAAGTGAAAAAGTGTGATTTGTGTTCTACAATGTTCAAGAATATTATTCATTTGAAATAAAATAAAGATTTTAAAGGTTGTAGAAAAAAAAATTCCGGAGGTTTACAGCCATTGATGCAGCATCTTTTACACCACCTTATTTAACACATTTTAGTTCACAGTTCTTTAACACAGTTCTTCATGCTTGTTGTTTGTGTCGTTTATGACATCCCTAAACTCCTGTTTGGAATGATTTTCATTTTTATTTGACTGCCAGACAGACTAAGCAATTACCTTACTCGTCTCCGCGCATGCGTGATCAGGCCGAGATTCCGTACAATTTACCAATTGCGGAGCCAAAGTATTGCTACTGCAGGTTGCAGGTTCATGTTCTGATTCGCGTTATACAGTGTTCAAAATATAAAATTCAATCGGAATTACATAGTTCCTCTATCACAGACTGACGTCTGTAGACAGACAGACAAAGTGAAACAATTGCTTAACCCCACTTTTTGCCTTGCGCGCACGGGGTAATAAGTCGGGTGCAATCCGTTTTTGAGATCAATGTCCAACCAATGCTTGAGGCCACATTCAAAATACGATTTGGTATCCTGACTCCACCACTGTCACTTTAACTTTCTCCATGACTTGTTTTGGCTTTCACTCCATGTGGTCTTCACTCATTTACCAACTTTGATTCCAATAAATAAAATAAATAAATAAAGAGATTGTAATTGTAATCCATTGTGTGCTTTTTGGAAGAAAAGCTTTTTGTGTTCAATATTTTCAGGGGCATTGTGGTTTGGGCTTCGAGTCTGGTTTGTCAGTGGTATGTTTCCAATCCTGGCCAAAGTGTACCCACAGAATTTAAAAAAAATGTAATGTGCTGCTTCTTCGCTAGACACTCAGCATTTAGAGAATAGAGCATGGATAAACCCCATGGGTTGGCACTCCTTGGGGTAGGGAAGATTCCTCCCTAAAATGCAAAAATTGTCTGCGGAGAAAAAGAGCACCACTTCTAGATGGCACTGCCAGAACGCAGGGCATTCTAGAAACGTACCAAGGTGGGCAACGGTTGTGCTTGTCTGAAGTCAATTATTTTATTACCTCGTGTCTTTGTCTGCAATATGTAGTGCGATTCGTTTGCATGGACTATTCACCAATTGCTTTGCCTGTCAACTCCCACATAAGCCTTAATAACTTGAAAAGGAAATTAAATAAATAAATGCCTGATACAATATCGTTGTGTTTGCTGTGCCAGCTCTCAATATACCCCACCATTTTAGATATGGAATGTTCAGTGTAAAACATGGAACATCCCAGTCCAAAATCTATTCCTCTCCCACTTTCCGCCATTACCTTCCATATTCGTAACATCTTCTGAGCTTAAACATTATTGATGTAGAAAAAAAAAGCCTCGAAAAAGATCTAATATCATCATGAAAACTAGAACGGCAATCGGTAGAGAGCGTACCTACGCCAGGCTGAACAATGTACGTTTTGTATCCCACTTATAGGTCAGATATATGGATCCGGATCTTCACCAAAATCAAATAGATTTTTTATTTATCAAATAGAGCTAACATTAATGCCAAAAAATAAATAAAACGGACACATCAAACATATAATAAATGGAGCGGGAGACAAGATGGGGAGAGAGAGGGAAGCACACAAGTATGACAGTAGAGAACAGGGACATCGGGAGATCTGTAGAAGGGGGAGGGCTGGGCGGTGGGGGGGGGGGGAATGGATAGGGGGGTGGGTGGGAGAGGTATAAAACACATAGACACTGCTAGGACTTCCAGGAAAGAAGTAGGAATTTCAAAAAAGTGGATCTGGGGTGAATTAACGGGGGTAGAAAAGATCAAGGTTTTGGATGGGGGAAGGTAAGAGATGGTGGTGAACAGCTGTTTTAAAGACCTGGAGGGAGGAATGGGACTGAAGAGAGTGAGGGAGTTTGTTCCAGAGGTGGGAGAAAAGAGGAATGAAAGAGTGAAAGTGAGCAGAGAGTCTTGATTTTGGCAGTTTCACCAGAAGAGGGTTGCTGGCAGATCTTGTGCAACCTGCAGGAATATTTGGGGGACAGAGCACAGACAGAGCAGCGGGAGCTAGGCCAGAGAGGACCGACCCAACTTGGATTGTTCTTTTCAACTACCCAACTCATCCACCAAGTTTTGTAATAACGAATCCATAACTTTTTGAGATCGTGCTATACAGGCCTATCGTTTTGGCGCTTTCTCTCTCAATGGTGAAGAATCACTTTTAAAATTATGGTATCCTGATTCGGATGTTCACCAAAATCGAATCAATTCGTCCTTGTCACACACCCAACCTCTCCACCAAGGTTCGTCAGAATCCGTCCATAACATCTTGAGATATCCTGCTCACAGACAGACAGACACATGCGTAAAAACATAACTTCTGTCTACCTTCGGTGACGCAGGTAAAAAAAAATTGAACTAAAGCAGCGGTAACATGCTACTTTAAAGCAAATACATTACTGGAACTGCTTGGTGGAACTAACGCTCTTTAACAGAGTTAGGTGCATCAGTGAGTTCAAAAGCCAAATTGTAGGAAATCAATGTATGGAGCATTAAAAGATGAAGGAAAGATATTTTTAATGGGGCAAGGAATGGGTAAAATTATATAACTTTTTTTTTTTTTACTTTGAAGTGGTACTGAAATGGAGTACTTCATCAGGAGTGCGTTAAAGGGCAGTTCCTCCATCACCGAGCCTCACCTTCCCCCCCACTCCAATCCAATCTTTGCGGGGGAAGAGATCCTTGCGAGCAGAAGCCTTTTACAAGCACAGTGATGCACAAACAAGGCCGATAATGCACGTAAACGTGGGTCAGCATAACCCAGCAGGGATGCCTGTGCCGTGAGCCTTGGCAGGGATGGCACTTTGAGCACACCATTTATTCAGTGCCAACAGACACGTTTTCCCTGAGAGTTGCAATGAATCACTAATGTTGTGGAGATCAGAACAGAGATTGACAATGACTGGGTGCATCGTCATGGGTCAAGCTTGTGTAATAGCCACTGAAAAAGCCGCTCAATTCAGGAGCAGCCTACGGGCGGTGAATGGAGGGGATGGGGGGGGGGGGGGGAGATAGTAGGGGAGGTGTGGCAAATACATTTTGCACCATGGTTAATAATCCCCTCTCTGCGGCAGGTGTCTGTAAACCACTTGCACTGTGGGCCGTACACAGGCAACGATCGTCGTAAGTCGTCATCCTAAAGTCAACATTTGATCACAAGTTTAATTTTTCACTCACATTGGGTCATAGATCAGATATATGAACTTTAAAAATTTTTAGATAAGGATTTTGATTCAACCAATTACAGCTGGAATACCACTTCACTGATGATATCATTATCGACCTACATACCCCATAGGGAGTTGATGGCAGATGCCAAGTTTAAATTTCCTTCATTGTGTGGTTCTGTAGATGTCCATTTTTTTTTTTTTTTTTACTGTATACAAAATCGAGGCTCGTGTAAGAGCTAACATTAATGACAAAAACAAAAACAAAAAAACAAACGGACACATAAGAAGAAATAAAGGGAGCAGGAGACAAGATGGGGAGAGAGGGAGAAGCACACAAACAACATTTGAGAGCAGGGACATCGGGAGATCTGTGGGAGGTAGAGGGGTTGGGGGGAGGAGGCATGGGTAGGGTGGTTTGGGGTAAAAAACAAACAAACAAAAAAAACAAAAACAAAAAACACATGGACACTGCTAGGACTTCCTGGAAAGAAGTCGGTATTTCAGAAAAGCGGGTCTGGGGTGAATTAACACGGGTAGAAAAGATCAAGATTTTGGATGGGGAAAGATAAGAAATGGTGGTGAATAGCTGTTTTAAAGACCTGGAGGGATGAGTGGGATTGAAGAGAGTGAGGGAGTTTGTTCCAGAGGCGGGAGAAAAGAGGAATGAAAGACTGAAGGTGAGCAGAGAATCTTGAATTTAGCAGTTTCACCAAAGAGGGTTGCAGGCAGATCTTGTGCGACCTGTAGGAGTACTTGGGGGACAGAGCACAGACAGGGCTGGGGGGGCTAGGCCAAAGAGGAGTCGGTCGAAGACAGAAAGACCACCAACCTGCCTGCGGTGAGTAAGTGAAAGGCCCACACAATCGGCTTCATCGCGGGAGATTCCAATGATTCTGAAAGCTTTGGTTTCAACAGCGTGAAGCCGAGGGAGGTGTGAGGCAGGAGCACGAGCCCAGATGGGAGCAGTATTCCATTGAGCTGAGGATGAAAGTCTTGTATGGGGTGAGAAACTCAGGCGTGCCAAGGAAGGACTTCGCACGACGGAGAATCCCCAGTCGACGACTGGCTTTGGAGGCCAGCTTGGAAATATGTTTTTCCCAGGAAAGATCATGGCAGATTGTGAGACCCAAGAGATTGAGTGACCGAACTTCTTGGAGGGGATTGTTGAGAAGGTAGATGGGAGGGTTGTCCAGACGGTCTTTTCAAAGAGACATAGTGAGAGTGTGAGATTTGTCAGGATTGAAAGACATGTTCCACTTGTTTGACCAGTCTGATTTTGACCAGGTCTGCAGAGAGTGAGGAGGCTGCGGACTGCCGATCTGAGGGATGAGGTATGGAGCGGCAGAGAGTGGAGTCATCAGCAAAGAGATAGAGAGGATTTTCCAGAGAGTCAGAGAGATCATTGATGAAGACCAGAAAAGGCACAGGGCCCAGAAGACTGCCTTGGGGAACTAAAGCCTGAACAGGAAGGGGAGATGAGAGAAATCCATTCAGGGCCACACGTTGACTACGACCAGAGAGGAAGTCCGCAAGCCATGTGTGGAGATTTCCATGGATGCTATAGGAGGAGAGTTTGGTGAGCAGAGCGGGGTGCCAGACTGTATCGAAGGCACGTGATATATCAAGGGAGACAGGTCTAATTTCCTGTTTGACATTGAGGACCACCATCCATTGTTGAGACAGCACTAGCAGCATGTCCAGAGTGGAGTGACCTGGTCTGAATCCAAATTGATGATCAGAGATCAAGCCATTGGAGAAGAGGAAGGATTTGATATCCGAAGCAATGATGGATTCCATGACTTTGCTGATGATTGGGAGTAGACTGATTGGTCTGTAGTTGCAAGGATCTGTTTTTGCACATTTTTTGTGTACAGCGGTAATGTTGGCTGATTTCCAAGCTGAAGGCAGATGACCTTGAGCAAAAGAGAGGGTGAAGAGAACAGAGAGAGGGTGTGAAAGAGCGGCAGCGCAGGATTTTAGGACCCGTGTGCTGATGCCGTCAGGTCCAGTTGCAGAATCAGAGTCGAGGATTGACAGAAACGTCTCCACCTTGTCAGGAGAGAAGGACACAGAGTCCAGGAGCAGCTGGGTACGACTGGGTACGGTGGGTATAGAGAGAGACGGGTTTGGAACACAAGATTTTGAGGCAAACACAGAGTTGAGGCATTCAGCTTTTTCACGTGCGGAGTCAGCTGTGTAGCCGTTTGATGTAAAGGAGGGGATGGTGGGGGAACAAACACCAGAAACAGATTTGACAAGACGCCACCAGGATTTGGAAGAGGGAGACAGGTTTGTTTCCTTTAATCCAATATGGCGGTCTTCCCATGTGACCTGTGATGTCAGAGTTATCAATAAAATATTCTCCATGTGGAGTTCCTCCGACTGTATATTTGAAGTTTTGCATCAACCAGACAAGTGGTTGCAGAAGAAGAAAAAAAACCTTTTTGGGAAAATATGTAGACGTGGACAGAAACATTTACACACGCACATAAGATGGTGGCAAGGGGGAGGCGGCATTATTTGCTGCTTCCCTCTCACTTGGGATGGAAAGGACTGCTTGCTATGTCTAATACTCTAATACATCATTTTCAAAGGCAGTGATGACTGAGCCGAAAATGGCAGCTTTGATGGGACGATGGGCTTTTGATGGGACGCCCCCCCCCCAAACCCCCCCCCCCCTGCGGTATCATGCCCTCCGACATGCGTTTGTGATGCCGTCCAGCCATGCAGTTTGCTGCATTGACGGGAGAGAAGGCCGGAGCTTTGGTGAACTCCCTCTTGCAAAGTTCCGACCCTTGAGGATGAGAGAGACCGTTTTGTGGGATCAAGGACCGCGCCGAATACAATGACTTTGATGGGAGTGCGAACCGAGCCGAGGACAGCAGCTTTGGTGAGGCCAAGGGCTGAGCATGTGATGCCCGAAGTTGCGCTGATCGACATGCCTTTGGGACATGGCTTGGCCTTGCGGCTTGTTTGGATTTGCTGACATCATGCTGAGAATGAAAACCCGAGCTTTGGCGACTCCCTTTTTGCAAAGGTCCGCCCGCATGGGACAGAGTTCCATGGGATCCTGGATCATGCCCAATACAATGACTTTGATGGGAGCAAGGAGCGAGCCGGGGGCGGCAGTTTTGATGGGGCAGAGGGCCGTGCGGGGGCACCCGGAGTTGCGCCGATCGATATACATTTGGGACACAGTCTGGCACCCTGGTCTTGCCTTGTGGCTTGTTGGGTTTGGCCACCTCTATCCTGCCAAGAAAGGATGAGACTGAGAAAGAAGAGACCGGGACATGGTGTACCCAGGCATACCTCAGAAGCCACACGGGATGTCACGCTGATCTACATCGTTGGCACTTCAAGGACGGAGCTCATAGTTTAGAGGAGCACGGATAAGGAGACGGCTTTGTCCATGAATCGTGGTTCCTTGCTGGAATGAAAATAGATGCTTCAGGAATGGGGAAGGCTCCCTTCAGTCTGAGAGAGTGGAGATGACGCCTGGTGGCGGCAGTGTGTACACACACACACACACACACACACACACACACACACACACACACACACACACACACACACACACACACACACACACACACACACACACACACACACACACACACACGAATCGTGATTATACACACATATTGAAATGTGATCATACACATATTATAGATATCATAACACACACATACACCAATAGTCGCAACCCCTATAAACTCAATCGGTAACAAGGGAGTAATTGGGTGCTTAAATCGACGTTGACGACACAATGCCAACTTCGGCTGGAGTGCTGGCATGTCTGCAATCGGCAAGCAGATCGACGTTCACGATAAATCCCCCAAAGAATCATAATCACTCCTTGCTTATGAGAATAATGAAATTACTAATCGTTGCCAAACAACATACTTTTCGACGGGTGGGAGTTTTGCCCGTATAAATGGGTCCATTTGGAGCGGTTGTTGCCGCGATTACAATTGCAGAGCGACAATCCAGGACACCACGGAGTATTGGCTCGATCAATTAAATTACTATAAGTTTGGACACGAATGGACCTGGTATACAAAGGTCTAAAATGACGTACTCACCGACAAAGCAGAATTAATTCCAGCGCCAATCGTCGAAACATTGCGCTCCATCACAGGAGATGTGCCGTTCATCAGCACGACTACAGGCCTATAGTAAATAACAATCACGGTACAATAACGCCCTCTACAATCAAAACAATTTTGTCTCAAAACCAAACAGCACGAGCCTTGGAATTCGATGTCCACCAGGCATCTCTCCAATGCGTCTCTCGAAACAAAAGTTTCCCTTTCATGTGTCAATACCCTGTCATGACGCTTAAAACGAAGCCAATTGAACGAGCATCGTAAAAAAAAGTTACAAACTATGTTTTCACATCGAAAAGTTACCCGTGACAGCACGATGAGCTTAAACGACAAGAGCAGACATTAATTAGTCGGGGTATTTATAGGATGGACGTTTTCACTTTTAAAATCATTCGGAAAGTGCACGTTAAACTTGCCACGTGCAATTTGTATGAACTTTCAATAAGTTCTTTTAATAACTTTCAAACTTGCGGCCTTTCAACAAGCTTTTAATGATCTTAATTAACGTCGCGCGTCTTCAAAACATCGTACCTGTGTCCGAAAGAGGTGCTTCACTTTGACATTTTTCATATGAAATAGATAAACAATAGAAACCAACGAAACCCATTGGAATTACCCTTTAGAACCCTCTAGAACCCATTAGAATTACCCTTTACATCTCTCTAGAATTACCCTCGAGAATCCATCTAGAATTACCTTTTACAACCCCTAGAATTACCCTTTAGAACCCATTAGAATTATTATTTAGAACCATCTGGAATTACCCTTTAGAACAGTCTCGAACCCATGAGAATTACCCTTTAGAACCCATTAGAATTATTATTTAGAACCATCTGGAATTACACTTTAGAACAGTCTAGAACCCATGAGAATTACCCTTTAGAACCCATTATAATTACCCTTTAGAACCCCTTAGAATTACCCTTTACAACCCCCGAGATTAAAGAATTACCTTTTAGAATTACCCTTTGGAAACCTCTTGAATTACCCTGTCTGGGTTGAAAAAAATATTGAACCCAGACAGGATTTGAACTCAAAATCCCCAGCTAAGGAGTCTGATGCCTTATCCATTAAGCCATTGGGGCCAACACATTATAATTTGTTTTAAGATGTTTTCATGCAGTATAAAGTGTGTTGTTATATATATATTGGGGCCTGGTGTTAAAGATATATATATCGGCCTGGATATATATTGGGGCCTGGAATGTGTTTGGTGTTAAAGCCATATATATATGGCTTTAACACCAGGCCCCAATATATATATTACTGTTGCGGTTGTGCCAGAAAGGCAAACGCCCTATAGTTAAATTGTACGACAACATGTAGCCTGCATTAGTCAGTTATTTCTATTGAATGTACAGATTAGCCCTGCCCCATTGTGTAGTAAAGAAAAGACCACTATGCGTTGAGGTTAGGTAGGATGTTTGTTGGTTAAAGGCGTGGCCAACACCACCGGCGCACGTGACGAATGGACAGTGAAACCGTCCCTGAACGAAAGAGGGAAGGAGGAATGTAACCTTCATTGGGGGAGGGGAGATCGAAGGCCAGCACGTGACCAAAAGCGGCCAATGGGAGGCTGTTTGAAGGGCGTGGGGAGTCCTGATATTAGCCCACGCAGATCGCAAGATCTTTCTCTTTTCGCTGGGACATCACAGAGGACACACCTGAGCTCTCTTGCTGCCCTTTCGCCATGTGCCGACCTCCTGCTCTCGAACTCTCTTTGCCGTTGGGACTGCTTCAAGGGCACATCTGCGCTATTGCCTTCCTTTCGCAACATCCACGACAAGGCCTCACTTGTGCAGTTTCGGTTCTTCCTCCACCAGACGACACGTGTTTGCCCCTTTGCTTTGTCTTCGTGATAAACATCGAGTCTGCGCCGATCATTTGCGCCGTCTGGCTGACCTGCAAGAGTTGGCCTTTCGACACGACTCACCTGCGCTGAAGGGCGGTTCGTCCTGCGGACCTCACAATCGAAACTACGAGCCGTGCACACCAGACCACGTGGTCACGTGCCAGGAATCCCAGCACGGACATCGGTACGGCCCATTACCCAGTGCCCTTTTGTCCCTGTGAGTGTGTGTGTGTGTGTGTGTGTGCTTCAGAGTGTGAAGGTACCAGTCGGGGTTTATTATTAGGTAAGGAATATTTGGTAAGCTAAATCTTTGTTCTCTTCGCTATGCCTTGTACAAATAAAAGGCTGTACATTTGTTCTTTACTTCCCACCTGTGCGGTACGTCCTTTTCTCCAATTGGCCTTGCACCATCCGGGACCGAATTAGGCTCGAATCGGGTTCATAATCCTTGTTGGGGTAAGGGCCGCTTTCCACACCGTGCTAAATCGCTTGGCATCCAAAAGGTGTGGGAAAGCTAGGGTTCCATCGGAGGGTTCATCCCTCGTACCATCTCGACCTCCTTTTACCGTAACAAATTGGTATTCAGGAGTGGGAAGTCGAGTGAATGCGATCCCTCTCGACCGTGTCGCCCTCTACCCGTGACAAATTGGTATTCAGCAGTGGGAATTCGGTCGTATCATCTCGGCCCCCTCTTGACCCTGCCCTGCCGACTATAACTAACAAATTGGTGTCCGGGAGTGGAATTGGACCTGCAGTATGCTTCACGTGCTGCAAAATTACGAGCGAGTGCAAATTTAGTTTAAAACAAATTTAAAACTAAATTAAAATTAAATCCGGATGATGTGGGGCCAAGACGTACAGGTACCGGTGGGTATAGAAAATGTGGAGAATGAGGAATGAATGGCCCAGGACCAGCATGAACAATTGGATGAGGGTGCGGCAGGAGGAAGTGAAGACAATGGCGTCGATTCGCACCCAGGTCCGGCCGTACGGGTTGAGCCCGCGGTGCCGGGGGATATGGGCCTATTTATGGTGCAAATTAGGGCATACATGGTCAAGACGAGTGAAGAAATGAATAAAATGTGTGAAAAAATGGACACCATGAGGGAGGAAACAAGCGGTGAGATGAAAAAGATGGGTGATCGGATGGACGCCATGAGCGGGGAGGTGCACGTGACGAGGTAAAACGGAGTGAGATGAGCGTCCAGCGAGAACTGAAGAAGAGCACGGCCAAACTGACTGGGGCAATGGGAGTAGTGACGCGGGATGTAGAGAAACCGATGAAGGTCGAGTTGGAAGAGGAAATTTTGGGGGCGCCGACGATAGTCGAGTTGGAGGAGGAAATTTTGGGGGCGCCGACGATAGTCGAGTTGGAGGAGAACATTTTGGGGGCGCCGACGATGGTCGAGTTAGAGGAGGAATTTGGTAGAGGTGCAACGGGAAATAAAGGTGAAACAGAAGCTGGAGGAGGTGAAAGAAGAAATAATGGAAATTTATAAAAAGACAGAGAATGAGTTATGGAAGGAATTGCGGGAATGTGTGCAAGAGTGGTGTTCGGACCGTGGTGTAATGCCTGCTAATCAAAAAAAAAGTTTGCAGGTTCTTGAAGAGAGTCGGGAAAAGGTGAGTCCCGAGGTGAGTAGGGATATCGGGAATGTGTTTGGTGCGAGCGGGTGCTCGGCGAGCTTGGGAGAAAGGCCAGACCCGGGGGTTCGTGCAGGGCCCATTCTGAGGGTTGCGAATGAGACGAAGTGTGTGGAAAGAGTGTATGCGAGTACGGAGTGGGTGGAGAGAGTGTGCACACCGGTGTGGGCGATTACGGAGTGTGTGGAGAGAGTGTGCGCACCGGTGTGTGAAATGTATGTACGGTGTACGAAATGAAGTGAGAAGGATGATGCGGCTAAGGCATCGACGCCGACCGGGGAAGTGCTCAGTGGGAGAAATAGAGTACGCGAGCCCCCGGGGAATGGTGCACCGTGGGGACAAGAGGGAATCAGTGCTGCGTCGGTCTCACAAGGACCGGCATGCACGATTCGTGCCTCCGGGACCCTCACGGTATTGTTGGGGCCGTACACGCAGCAAGGGCGATCGGTGGGGTTTGAGGGGAAATTTGAAATGTCGCAGCCATGCACCTTACCGGGCGAGGTGCTCTGACCGTGGCCGGTTGGGTCATCGTGCATGGGACCACAGGGCCCTGCGCAGGGATGGAGCCCGGCACCTGGGCCCATCAATCCCTCCCCCATCGGATCGTCAATGCCGGCCGGACAACCCATACAGGCGACCAACCACCCGCATGGATCAGGGCCGAGCGGCGCCCAGATACCTCCATGAATGGGGGCTCATAGTTTAGAGGACTGGGGGAAGTATGTGCCCCCACGTGGGGGTATGGTCGTGAGACAATTTCCCACGTAACGGGGCCCATGAGCACTAGTTTAGGGGGGGAGCATTGTTAGGCCCATGGAGGGGCCAGCAATGGTTTCTCCATGGGGGCAACGAAGCACTAGCCGAGGGAGGGCTAGGATAATTGCTAGGGATCCTAGAGAGACCATAGGGACTGAGATATAAGTAGTAACAATGGACTGTAGAGGGGACGTAGAGAGTTCAGCTGGTTGCTAACAAAGGGTGTGCGTCGTGTAAAGGGACGACGGGGAAGCACGAGTGATAGGGGAAATCAGTTAGATAGATGATGCTGTGTGTGAGAGAATCAATGGAATAGTGGTGCGCAAATGAGTGATGTGGAAATAGTTGGTGTGAGAAAAAGTGGTGTGCGAATAAATGGTGTAGAATGCATGGTGTGGAATGCATGGTGCGAAGGATTGAATGGGGGGAGTGGAACCCATTCACGAAGGCCCGGGTGGGTAGTTTAAAGTTAGATAGAGGGCACAAGTAAATTACCTGGATATTGACACCTGTGGTGCTGTTTGTGGAAATAGTTTTTGTTTTGTGAGGTGCAGGAAGCGGTGGAATGGCTGGGCGTGTGGCTTAATTGGTAGAAATAGTTATTTGGGGCACTCCGTCACTGGGAGCTCGTCGGCCTGGTAAGGCCACAGGTAGGCTCAGCGAGCCAATTAGGTTAGTGAATGGGGCCCGAGGATCCAGGAAAGGGACCCGGGTTGCCCAATGCTGAGGTGGGCATCGAGGGGGTAAGCGCCAGGGAGGCCTTCCCCAGGTAGGTTAGTGAAAGGAGCAGGCAAGCTCCGGAGGCGGCTCCAGTGAACGGAGGGGCGCAGGTAGATAGACCTGCTGGTAGGGCCACACGACCCAGCCCCGAAATTGTGCGAGGGCACGAATTGAAAAATTTGTGGGATGAGACCCAAATTGAGGAGGGCACCACAGTGTGGGCAATGGGAATTCTGGTTCTTAGAACCTGTTACGTGCTCCTCCCCGACCCCCTGGTCACAGTGTACCTCCGAGCCCCGAGAGGAGTCACGGCAGAAAAATGTGTTATTCTGTATGTCAAAGATCAATGGAGAAGCCACCCCAATTGTTACTCACAAACAAATATTGTATTAAGATCACACAAGAATAACAGTACAACAATAATAGTAATCAAAAGTACAATCAATATGTCCTATAATGGTACCATCAGTTTTGTAATATATAACTCACTGTGCTCCAAGTGAGTGAAACAAGAACATCCCCAATGTCTCTTATTCCCGGCTTCAAGCCCAAAGTTGATTCGCTCCAGCGATCGCCAGAAGGATGTCCAATCGAGACCAGAATCCCGTGAGGATGGCAAGTACAGTCACACAGCCAAAGCTGCACAAAGGCACCCTCAAGGCGACTGGGAAATCACACCCTCGGGTATGGACTTTCACGGCTCATAGTCGGCGAACCGCAAAGTAATCTTCAAAAGCCACGGTGCACACACACACCCCAGATACGTCTGAAAGCGGTGAAAACGGCTGACGAAGCAAAGAAACCTTGCTCAACGCACGAAGCGCGCGAGTCAAAATGGCCGACAACCCGTTCTTGACGTAACGGCCCGGCGATAATTCTCCTCGGAATCCACCACCAAAAACCTGACACGCAGGTTGTTCGGTCACAGCGATGACAACTCTGTCGCAGGAATCCCTTTCCTGCAAATGCCGAAAGTTCGCTAGCGACTCCCGTTCGACAACGTTCGATTCCAAACTCGGAGCAACTCGGCTTTCTTTTTCGACTCACTCGCTCCGCCCTCTTTCTTTCTCCTCTTCCTCTTCGTCGTCCGGTTCCCGATCCGGTTTCCTGTTTCTTTTTAACACTAACTTTTTCACCTTTTCAAAACAGTTCATGAACAATAAACCTTTTGAAAACAATAATAGTACATGGAATCCAAAATGTTTACAGTGGATGAAAACCACCACAACGGAAGTGACGAATCCGTAACACTTCGCCCCCTCAAGCAAGAAAGTTTGAACATAGTGAAAACTTTCTTTGCAGGCAAAAACTCTTTTAACAAACAAAAGTAAAACTCACCCAAATCATCAATTCACGTGAGCAAGAATAATTAATATTTCCCAAAAATAAAGCAACAAAACTTCCAAACAACCTACAGAAATTTCCCAAGTTAGTTCACTCTGGACAAAGCATCCGCAACGACATTGTCCCTGTTCTTTACATGCTCAATTTCCAAGTTGAACTCCTGCAAAGCCAAACTCCATCTCATCAACCTCTGATTTTTATTTTTCATTTTTTGAATGAAGGTTAAGGGGTTGTGATCAAAAATCCAAAGTCAAGCAAATCTATAGCACTTTTTTAGGGAGGCCGAGCTGAGAGCCAGGTTTCATGGTGGTTGGGTGGAGAGGCCTGGAAGTATTCACTACATGGACGCCTTTAGGAACGTGGAGTTCACGGTTAATCCGTGTAGGAATCTTGGCCTGGCTGCTCCGCAGCATTCAGTGCTTCTAACTCTTCCTAACTTTCATAATAATCACAGTTGGAGCGCTTGTCGCTGTAGTCACATGAATAGCGGTCTCCTTCTCGGCCACGACCCTGATAATCTTCCCTTTGGGAGCTGCCGTAACTCTGGGAGCCTCCATAGTAATCTCGACTGCGGCCACCACCAAAACTACTACTTCCACCCCGGGAGCCATAGCCACCCCTGAAACTACCTCCACGTTTTCCTCCTCTGTAGCCCCCTCGACGCCCATGGCCTGCCTTCTCTACTATTAAGGTCCGACCATCCAAATCCTTGCCATTCAAATCCTTGCCATTCAAATCCTTTTCTGCATCTTTGGCATCCATTGTGTTTTCAAACGTGACAAAGCCAAACCCTCTTGACTTTTGCGTCTCCCTGTCTTTTATCAGCCGCACTTCCAAGAGTGGTCCATATTGGCCGAAGACAGAGTCCAGAACAACTTCCCTTGTTTTGAAGTTCAGTCCACCTACAAAGAGCTTGCCAACATTGCCTCCATCCATGACTTGTGTGTGCTGACATTTAGTTTTTGGGTACTTGACAAGACGTGCCTGTGCAAAGCGTGACGTCAGTACCTTCCTCTTCTCTTCAGAGCGCTTCCTACCCACAGCACGAGTCGCGGTACAGGATGGAAAGATACCCGGAATCTCCTGCTCTAACTGTGCGGTGTTATTTTCCATACTGGGCTTTTCAACCAACATTGGATTACCAGAAACTCGACCACCGGCCAAATGATTCCCGGTAATAAAAGATTCCCTCTACAGGAAGAGTGGCTTGTAAACCTACGGTGACCGGTCCTGACACCAAATCAGACTTTAAATGGATGACATGCAGTGGAGCTTTAACATAGCCACCAACCCCGTGTAAAAGAACACTAACACCAGTTGCCGTCTTCTCTGACAATGGCAAAATGCCTTCAAGCATCAAAGATTGATGTGCTCCTGTGTCCCTCAATACCTTAACAGGTCTGTGGTTAGTCAAGTCTCCATCCAGTGACACAAACCCCTCTGAAATAAAAGGTTTGTAACCCTCTTGAACAAGGTCGTTTTGTGATGCCGTAACTTTGGCATGGGAACCTTCACAAGGCACTGTCCTCCAAGGACGATTTCTCGCATTTGCTAATGCATTCGGAGTTGTACTAGTCTGACTCCGCTCCTGATTTTTCCTTTCCAGGGCATAACATTGGGACATCAAATGTCCAGGTTTCTTGCAAAAAGCACAAGTAGGCCCAGAGGAAAAACTCGTGGTCTGCCTCGGGCCTCCCGGAAGATAAGTCTGTCTTGGAACTGTAGTCTTCTGATCCCTAAAAGTCGCGGTATCAGATTTGTCCCCATAGTCATCTCTCGGCCGCCTCCACGAATATTTGTTCTCCGCCCCTGATTTACCATAACTCCACTGGCTAACTCTAGGTGGGAAGTTAGGTTTGTGGAACCCCATCCTGTGTCTCAAGGCATAGTCATCTGCCACGGTTGCTGCCTCATACAACTCTGGTACTTTCTTTTCCTCCAGATGTACTTTAATGTCTGTGTGGACACACTGTTTGAATTCCTCCACCAAGATCAATTGTCATAACAGGTTGAAATCTTTCCCAACCCCCTTCGAATCACACCACCGATCAAACATGGTTTCCTTCATTCTGGCAAACTCCACATGGGTCTCACTCTCCCTCTTCGTGGCATTCCGGAATTTTTGCCGGTAAGCTTCAGGGACCAATTCATAGGCTTTGAGAATGGTTTTCTTCACTATCTCATAATCTAGACATTGGTCAATCGGTAAAGTCGAAAATATATCTTGAGCTTTACCCACCAAAACACTTTGCACTAACATAGTCCAGGACCCCACAGGGCATTTTAGCATTTGAGCCACTTTCTCAAAGTGTAAAAAAAACTTGGCTACCTCCTTTTCATTGAAGGGTGGAACCAGCCTCACATGCCTACCAACATCCCAGGTGTTCTGACTAGTTGTCGAACCAGCCGGCATGGATGCTACTTCTCTCCGTTCTCCCATTAATTCCAGCTCCTTGAGTTTAACTTCCTTCTGATACTCCATGTCACGTTCCTTTAACTCCCTTTCGGCTCTCCTTTCCCTCTGCTCTTTCCTTTTCTCTGCTTTCTTGGAGTTCCCTTTCAGTTCTCCTTTCCTCTGCTCTTCTCTCCTCGAGTTCTCTTGCAGCTCTCCTTTCCTCTGCTTTTAACCTTTCCTGGCTCTGCAGTTGCATCTCCATTTTCCGGAGCTCCACATTTTCTTTTTCCTCGGGTAACCAATCCAAGGCTACCTCTGTCCTAGTCTAGTCAAATTTCTGGGAAACGTGAATTCATGAGGCATTTTTGAGTAAAAGCAAGCAAACCACTTTTTCTGGGGTAGTTTTTCGTGCTGAATACGAATCTGTTGTTTGCCAAGCCCAAAAATGCGTAATTAGGTCACTAATCAAGGTCAAAGGTCAATGAGTGCAAAATTCAAAATTTTTGAAAAAATGTTTTATTTTACATCACCTATCTGTACATTTCAATTATTTTACAGTATTTTGTCTGGTAAGGTTACTACAGCTTTTCACAATTATGAAAGTAAAGGGAATTGTGAAGGGAAAAAATCAGATTTTTGTGAATATATCCGTAATGAAGCAACTTTTCGTTTTTTGACATACTGTTTTAATTCACTTGAATTGTTGCCTTAAATACCATCAGTGAAGTGGTTTACCTGAGTCCTATATAATAGCAAGATTGTTTTCTACACTAAATGTCAATATTTGACTAATTAGCCACTTAATTAAGGCTAACGGTCACAAGGCGCAAAGTGCACTTACATGGCACAAGGCGCAAAATGCACTTCATGGCAAACATGTTTGGAGTGCAGGCAGTTGATCATTATCACATGTATTCTTAATTAATCCTGAATCAATTGCAGTCTGTCAGACTGATTGGCTGGAAGGAGGAGCCATCCAGGGGAATGCCAATTAGCTTAACTGTGTAAGCTCTGACCCCCCCCCCCCCTACTTTGGCCTGTTTCGACATGGTGTTTCACTGGCATTGCACTTGCAGGCCTCAGTGCAGAACTGTTTCCCCCACTTCCGACAAGAGCAACTATCAGAACTGCAACCTTTCTTGCAACCACACTGAGTAAGTTCTCGGCATCCCTTTGGAATTGACGGTAAAGTTGTAAGAACCGGTGACAACTTGTCATCAACGAGTTTCCATCCACAATCAGTCGGCGGTGGCAGATCTGTCATTGGATTACTGGCCTCTCTCCAAATGAAACTTTGGTAGTTTGCACGCTCTATGTGGAACTTTGCTGCATCACTAGATGGAGGTAGGGTCTCCGTTGCATGGCATTTGTTGAACAGTTTAATGCGGGCTTGATTACAGTTCTCAGATGGTTCCTTGTAGATATGGCAAATGAACTTTTCAGCATCTTCTGTGACCTTCTTTGATGGTGTCGGAAACTGCTGTTGTTGGATCTTTTCAACTGCTGTTGGTATATCCAACGTTGACGTATTGGATGGTTTGATGTCTCCAAGACCGCTTTCAGCAGATGGCCCCCTCTGCCAGGCAGCTAACTGAGTAGCGTGAAATGTATTTTTGCCATCTAGGGTAGAGTCATTGATGTCAATATTGTCGCCAGAAAAATGCACAAATCGTCCCGAAACCAGGTTGCTGGTAACAACTGCCCCAGTTTCTTGATCAAGTGCTTTCAGAGTGTTTTCAGCCATGGCAGTGTCATACCTAAGAACCCGGTTATAGCTGATTATGTGCCCAGCATTATGGAATAGCTCAACTAATTTCTTTGATCGAGTTGACTGGTGCAGCGTCATACCCATTCCAACGTGTTTAGGCGGTGCCTTCTTGTCTCCACATACACCATAGACCATGTCTTGTCCAATGCTAAGGACCCTTGTCTTCTTCACCCAACCAGTTTCAGACATCTCACTTTCGTCAAACTCAGCATCGACACTACTTTGGCCTCCAAGCAAGATATTCACAAACATGAGTACAGATGGTGGTACACTTGCCAACTCTGCTTTTTCGCTTACATCGCAACCTTCGAATGCAGGATGTGACATGATATCACTGCGGAGTTGCAGAGCAACGTGCACTAAAGACAGAAAATGATCATCCTGTTGTCTAAATATGGGAATATAGTCTGCACTGTTCTGACCGCACACCATTTCTGAAAGAGGTATGTGACTGAAATGTCGTGGAAAAAGCAAAGTTTGTTTCTCTGAAGGCGCCAAATTTCTTAGCACAAGAAATTCATAAATGTCCCCAATGCAATTCGACAAAGTTTCTTTAAAAGTCCCCAGTCTACTAAGATACGATGTAGGAATTGTGCCGTCGCACTCACTGGCTAACTCTTTGTACCTCTCGAACACTGCAGATAGTTCAAATACGTGCCCTTTCTCAGCAGAGTGACGCAGCTCTTGACACAACCATGATATCGCCATGTCTGCTGATTTGCTTTCAGTTTCCGCCCTTTTGACATCCCTAAAGAATTTACTAAGACAGTTAACATGGTAACATGCGTCAGCTGAGATTAAATCATTCTCATTTGCAGTACGGACTAAGATGTTATGTACAAATTTAGCTTTTTCCGTAATTTCATTACTCATTTTGAAGGTTGTGACACGACTTGTCTTCTGCTTCTTGTCAAAGTTCTGGCAGAACATACACAATGTCCAGTTCATCTTAGTAGTACTACTGCGTAAAAACGGACATGCTTCAGCCGAAACACTCTTTCTTTCAGGATCTTTTTCGTTTTTCGATTGTTCCTTGGCTAGCTTAGCATTTATTTTCCCCTTGTGTGTGTATGCAGAGTAACATAGCTTATGCCATTTAAGTTTGGGGAGACTTTCTGGAGGCTCTGCAAAGAGAGTCGAAAGCCTGTCCACGGCTGATCGAAATTCATAGTGTCTAAGTTTGCATCGGAGCTCGGTCGCCTCTCTGATGGCAGCAATACCCTGGTTTGTCTGGTTGAAAATCGTATCTTTGACCTGGCTAGTTCCCTGACAAATGATACAAAGTTCAAACGACACATCCTCACGCTGTCGCTTGAGGCTGGCAATAGGTTCCATGGTTGGCCTGAGGGGAGAAACAGAAACCAAACTAAGCACCAGGCACGCATGTTCTGACCATGAAAACTACAACGTTGTATGATATACTGCAACAGCCCTTAAATGATCGAATAAGCGCAGGCAGTGTTGGCCCGGGTTTTAATCTTATTCTCAAAGACACAAAGTAAAGCTTCTTCAAGACAAAACATCTAACCGATATCACTAATTCATTAGTGGTAGATGCATTAGGCACTCATCGTCAATGCCCATGCCCTGCCTGTCTTTTTGCTACTGTTAGGTAAATGTACATGTATGTAGGCCTGCCTATGATGTGAGATGTCAAGCATACATTACACATTTGTATGTACATGTATCTCACCAAAGAAGAATGCATTCCTTTACTTTCATTTGATTTTATATTTCATTTTTTAACAATCTTAAAAAGACCCTTACCTGTACTCCTGAAATGTTTAATGCCTGATGCCTAGGGTACGAACTAGATGGCTTATGCTAGGCTATTAGATTCATTCTTCATCATTAAGGGTCTATTGAAGAACACCCTGCTCTGTCTGAATGGAAATGATTTGACAAACATGGCAAATGCATTGGGGTCAGAAAGATGAAGCCACTTTCACTGTTGAGTGAAAGGGATGGTTTCAAGTGCAAGTAACTGTTACGTCATTGCAAGACTTTCGCACTCATTGACCTTTGACCTATGTTGTTTACCGGTGACATTTAGATTCTGTCTTTATAAAATCTATCTCTAGACCATCAATAGGAGCATAAAAACTCTGCCCCATTGTGCATTTAGAGGTTAAACTGCAAGCAAATTACGCAAAAACTAATTGTCGCCCCTTACAGAGATAAAGGCCAATGAGCATAGATGTGTCCTCACGTTTTCCTTTAAAAATAAGATTTTGAAAAGCTTTAGCAACCTTACTAGACAAAATATTGTAAAATAATTGAAATGTACAGATAGGGGATGTAAAATAAAGCATTTTTTCAAAAAAATTGAATTTTGCACTCATTGACCTTTGACCTTGATTAGTGACCTAATTACGCATTTTTGGGCTTGGCAAACAACAGATTCATATTCAGCATGAAAAACTACCCCAGAAAAAGTGGTTTGTTTGCTTTTACTCAAAAATGCCTCAATCATTCTATAAAGGCACATTTTCAGATTTTTTGACTAGGCTATCCATGTTCCTTGTCCCACCAGAGATTCTACCACCAATGTCTGCATCTCTGCTTTCTTCATATTAACTCGGACCTCCAAGTTAAAATGTCTGGCCAATATCAAGAGGTCCGATTTTTTTAACGCTTGGAACTGTGCCTCATTAGGGGACGCCGCAAACTTTTCTGCATCAAACACCATGGTGACTATCAGTTAACACCTGTTAACCTTCACACAAATTTTTTTCCAATTTTTTGAAAAATTTGGGAATGTTAGAAAAATTCCAAATTTGGGAATTCTGGGAGTTAGGGAATTCTATCCCGGTCGAGCCCCCAATTTCTGTTACGTGCTCCTCCCCGACCCCCTGGTCACAGTGTACCTCCGAGCCCCGAGAGGTCACGGCAGAAAAATGTGTTATTCTGTATGTCAAAGATCAATGGAGAAGCCACCCCAATTGTTACTCACAAACAAATATTGTATTAAGATCACACAAGAATAACAGTACAACAATAATAGTAATCAAAAGTACAATCAATATGTCCTATGATGGTACCATCAGTTTGGTAATATATAACTCACTGTGCTCCAAGTGAGTGAAACAAGAACATCCCCAATGTCTCTTATTCCCGGCTTCAAGCCCAAAGTTGATTCGCTCCAGCGATCGCCAGAACGATGTCCAATTGAGACCAGAATCCCGTGCGGATGGCAAGTACAGTCACACAGCCGAAGCTGCACAAAGGCGCCCTCAAGGCGACTGGGAAATCACACCCTCGGGTATGGACTTTCACGGCTCACAGTCGGCGAACCGCAAAGTAATCTTCAAAAGCCACGGTGCACACACACCCCAGATACGTCTGAAAGCGGTGAAAACAGCTGACGAAGCAAAGAAACCTTGCTCGACGCGCGAAACGCGTGAGTCAAAATGGCCGATGACCCGTTCTTGACGTAATGGCCCGGCGATAATTCTCCTCGGAATCCACCGCCAAAAACCTGACACGCAGGTTGATCGGTCACAGCGATGACAACTGTCGCAGGAATCCCTTTCCCGGGAATCCCGAAAGTTCGCTAGCGACTCGCGTTCGACAACGTTCGATTCCGAACTCGGAGCAACTCGGCTTTCTTGTTCGACTCACTCGCTCCGCCCTCTTTCTTTCTCCTCTTCCTCTTCGTCGTCCGGTTCCCGATCCGGTTTCCTATTTCTTTTTAACACTAACTTTTTCACCTTTTGAAAACAGTTCATGAACAATAAACCTTTTGAAAACAATAATAGTACATGGAATCCAAAATGTTTACAGTGGATGAAAACCACCACAACGGAAGTGACGAATCCGTAGCAAACCGCATAGTTTAAAGAAGGCCGATTGGCAGGGTACAAACCCCGGGGAGATTAAAATGTGTAAATGATGTTAGTGCAGTTAGGATTTTGTGAAGACCCATTCGCACCATCCATAGCCATCCACAATGGGATGGATTTCGCACCACGGGACTCAATGTTTGATTAGTAAGATGCATCACGACATGAGTACGTAACATTGTGTTCATTTCCGCCTTTCCTTCCTGGGAGAACCTGGGGGGAGTTGGGGACGAATTTGGAATAGAGAGGGGAAATGGGAGACAAGACGTAGAGTCGAATTGTAAATACAAGGAGGGCTAGGGTAGTATAGTTAACAGTGGGAGGCACGAACGGGTAGGGCCAGGCTCGACTTCACTCTGCCGGCGTTCCTCTCACCCGCTTGTCATACCTGTGTTTTGCAGGTGCCACCGTGTTTCTTCCTTTTTGCTCGTTACGTCTTCTCTGCCTCCCCGATCCAGGACCATCAAGAGGACTTACCTTGCCGTCGCAGCATCTTGCTGCAATCCACACTCTCATCCATCCACTCATCACCTTATGGACCACTGGCTCAGTGGCTAAACCATCTCCATTGTTGCACCTCTTGCCAGCCTCAACATCTTCCTGCATATGGACAACCTGTTGGGTGGCACTGGCACCACACACACATGGATCACCGGTTGGGTGGCACTGACACCACACATTTGGACCACGTTTCGAGTGGCATTGCTTTTGAATAAGGAAAGTGATCCATCTGTGCAATTATGAAGATTTAGATGGCCCTGATGTTCAAATGGCCTGTATGCCGGTCAGGGCCAGCCGGTTTTTGTTAGCCCGCCAACCAAGGCAAGAAGACAGAAGATGCTCCAGCAACAAGTTCTCCAAGTTTTATTCCTCAAGTTCAGGTCCTGGGTCATAGCTTTTTGTAAAATAAATGGCGTTTCAGTGTAAAATGTAAAAATGTTGCCCACCGGTTGTTTACTTTCAAAATTCCGGCAATACGTGAACAGTTTAAGGTTGTGGGTGTGAATCTGTGAGGTAGTTTCTCAATGCATTTGGAGGGACAAATTTAGTTTAAAAATGTACATTTAAATGTTAATTTAAAAAAAAAAGTTTTAAATCATTTAAAAAAAATGTCGCACGCACTGGGATTAGAGTTTAAAATGTTAGGGGAATCACATCTATGTGTCACACTAAAAGTAATGTTTAAATGAATGCCAGCTTACCCCAGCCGCTCCGTGTGGACGACTCGGGCCGAGTCTTGGTGAGAGAAGAAGGTAGTGTTGCGGTTGTGCCATAAAGGCAAACCCCCTATAGTTAAATTGCACGACAACATGTAGCCAGTTATTTTCTATTGAATGTACAGATTAGCCCTGCCCCATTGTGTAGTAAAGAAAAGACCACTATGCGTTGAGGTTAGGTAGGATGTTTGTTGGTTAAAGGCGTGGCCAACACCACCGGCCCACATGACTAATGGACAGTGAAACCGTCCCTGAACGAAAGAGGGAAGGAGGAATGTAACCTTCATTGGGGGAGGGGTGATCGAAGGCCAGCACGTGACCAAAAGCGGCCAATGGGAGGCTGTTTGAAGGGTGTGGGGAGTCCTGATATTAGCCCACGCAGTTCGCAAGATCTTTCTCTTTTCGCTGGGACATCACAGAGGACACACCTGAGCTCTCTTGCTGCCCTTTCACCACGTGCCGACCTCCTGCTCTCGAACTCTCTTTTACCGTTGGGACTGCTTCAAGGGCACATCTGCGCTATTGCCTTCCTTTCGCAACATCCACGACGAGGCCTCGCTTGCGCAGTTTCGGTTCTTCCTCCACCAGACGACACGTGTTTGCTCCTTTGCTTCGTCTTCGTGATAAACATCGAGTCTGCGCCAATCATTTGCGCCGTCTGGCTGACCTGCAAGAGTTGGCCTTTCGACACGACTCACCTACGCTGAAGGGCGGTTCGTCCTGCGGACCTCACGATCGAAACTACGAGCCGTGCACACCAGACCACGTGGTCATGTGCCAGGAATCCCAGCATCCCATCGGTACGGCCCATTAACCAGTGCCCTTTTGTCCCTGTGAGTGTGTGTGTGTGCTTCAGAGTGTGAGGGTACCAGTCGGGGTTTATTATTAGGTAAGGAACATTTGGTAGGCTAAATCTTTGTTCTCTTCTCTGTGCCTTGTACAAATAAAAAGCTGTACATTTGTTCTTTACTTCCCACCTGTGCGGTACGTCCTTTTCTCCAATTGGCCTTGCACCATCCGGGACCGAAATTAGGCTCGAATCGGGTTTATAATCCTTGTTGGGGTAAGGGCCGCTTTCCACACCGTGCTAAACCGCTCGGCATCCAAAAGGTGTGAGAAAGCGAGGGTTCGATCGGAGGGTTCATCCCTCGTACCATCTCAACCTCCTTTTACCGTAACAAATTGGTATTCAGGAGTGGGAAGTCGAGTGAACGCGACCCCTCTCGACCGTGTCGCCCTCCACCCGTGACAAATTGGTATTCAGGAGTGGAAATTAGGTCGTACCATCTCGGCCCCCTCTTGACCCTGCCCTGCCGACTATACCTGTAACAATATATATATATATATATATATATATATATATATATATATATATATGCCTGGTGTTAAAGTCCTATGTATATATATATATATATATATATATATAACCGGGTGGTGTTAAAGCACCAATAATTCCGCACTGGCAGATATAGTCAGGTTCAGTATGTCCAGATTTAAAGTTTCGTTGGATTTTTTGGGGGATTTGGAAAACTATATATTTTTGGAAACTATATTGTATAGTCAGTCAGAAAACCAATGTTGCTAGTTGCACAGACTCCTGTATGGCGGCCATCTTGGATTTTCAAAATTGCCGCCGTAGAACTAATTTTTCCCAATATCTCAGCTTCTAAATAACAGAGCTTTGATTCTAACGGCTAAACATAAATTTTCAAGGGCCCCGAATCCAATGGTAACAAGTTCGATAAGCTAGACATGACCATAGAGCTCCTATGTGGCGGCCATCTTGGATTTTTCAAACTGGCCGCCGTAAAATTGATGTTTCTCAGGATCTCATCTTCTAAATAAGACGGAGCTTTGATTTTTCTAAATCCCAAAAACAATCCAACGAAATCTAAAATCTGGACATGCTGAACCTGACTGTGTTGACTGTAATGAGAAATACTATTCTACTGCGAGTGTTTTGCCCTTTGTGGGCCTTTGTGGCATACTGCCAAATAACACACAGATACTCCTAATGTTCATGAGAACTTAAAATCTGTTTACGGGTGGACAAGCTACTAAAGTAATGTTTGATCCCCAGGGTACAGCTGAGGAAAATAATTAGTTTACAGCGTGTGTTTTTGTATTATTTATATACTGAGCAATATACCTGATATTGTGGTGATGGTGGTAGTGTATTTGTAGCCTATTATACATCAATATGTCTGTGGTGGTGGTTGTATATATCGGTGACGGTGCCCTTTGCTTTGCTGTTTTGCAGGTTCTACATGTCACATTATGAGTGAGATGCAACAAGATGGTGAAGGGGCGGGGCAAGCCCAGGAGTCCACGAACTGTAAGCAGTGCATTTTATGCAAGGCTGATGATGTCAAGAAAGGATCCTTGGTGTTAAACCCCAGAATAGATTCCTACCAACATTTATTGAAGACAATAGAAGAAAGGGCCAGTTTGCATGATGGCATCTACGTTCAAGTCCATAAACGACTCCAAAACAGCACAAAAGAAACACTCTCTACAGAGAAGGCAGTTTGGCATTGTTACGTGGTCCTCCCGGTAACTACCTGGTCTTGGTGACCCCCGGACCGTGGGAGGACCCCACCAGAAAGATATATGATTTATACGCTTTCGTAATGCAATCAATATGAAAGACACAAACAATTCAGGTCAATAAGCAACCCCACACCAAGGATCCGGATTAATTAATAATATATTCTCCATCCATCATCAGCAATCAACAATCCATCAACAATCTTACTAAGATGGCCATCTCATATATTTCCCCCCCTTTCCCCACTCACGACCCCTCAATGGTCACTGTCCCTCACAATGTCTCTGGGCCCCTCCAGACCAAGGTGAAGGTCGACTTCTCCGCACACGGGCGGTTGAACGAACCCCTCGCTGACGTGCTCCACGTGCACGTCGCATACCGGGAACAGCTGCTGCAGCGCACACCTCCTTGCAAAGCAAAGCGGGCAAAGCAAAGCGCGCGAGGCCCAAGGTGCGACCCGTACGCGTCCTTGTAGACGTTGAGGCGAACTGTGCCGGACGCTTGGTTCCGTGCACGAACCCATGGCAACTTGACGCGTAACCGGTAATTACCCCGCGCAGGTAACTCCTCTCGCCAGACGGGCTTTCAAACACAGCGTTCCCCACGCTGCTCAATATCGACACCGCTCGCGTCGGAGCTGGGCGATGAGCAGAAGATGGCCGCCTTCTCCCGGACCTCGTGTCTTTTTTTCTTCCGGTTCACTATCCCGTTTCCGGTCTCCTGTTATCCGGAGCCTCTCTAACCATTTAACCACAACAACCTTTAATAGAATAAACATTAATAAGCAATGACATGAATAGTAATTCACCTAAATCCGGGATCCGTAACACTCCCCCCCTTCAAGAAAGAAAGTTTGAACCCCGCGAAAACTTTCTGTGCCGGCCAACTTTGATAAACAAACCCGATACCCCAGATCCTCAGTTCCCCCCGGGCACAATTATCGCATCTCAAAAATAAAGCAACAAACTTTCACCAAAACCCCCCAGAGATTCCAAGGTAATTCCCTCTAGACCAAGCGTCAACAACTTCTAGTTGCTCTTGGATGGAGGCCCAGCTGAGTACTCACTACATGGACGCCTTAAGGAATGTGGGGTTCACGGTTAGTCCGGGGAGGAAAGTTCATTACATGGACGCCTTTAAGAACGTGGAGTTCACGGTTAGTCCGTGCAGGAACGTTCCCTACCGGGATGCCTTTTAAGAACGTGGCGTTCACGGTTAGCCCGTGTAGGAGCCCAGGCTCGGCGGCTCCGCCGTATATAGAGGGCTTCAACTTCTCCGGACTCGTAACAGTTATGGTGGGACCCCTTGTCCCAGCAGTCACCTGACTGGCGGTCTCCTTCTCGGCCAGTCCTCTGCCAATCATTCTTTCGGGAGATGCCGTACCTCTGAGAGCCTCCATAGTAATATCGGCTGCTGCCAACACCAAAACTACCGCCAAGTGGTCCTCTTCTGTAGACCTCTCGACGCCTACGAAATGCCTTCCCTACTGTTATGGTCCGACCCTCCAAATCCTTACCATTCTAATTCTTCTCTGCCTCCCTGGCGTCTTTTGTGCTTGCAAACGTGACAAAGCCGAACCCTCTTGACCGTTGCGTTTCCCTGTCTTTTACCACCCGCACTTCCACCAGCGGCCCATATCTGTTGAAGACAGAGGTCAGAACTTCTTCCTCTGTGTTGAAGTTCAGTCCCCCTACAAATAACTTGGCACTTTTGTCGCCATCCCGAGCTGGGGTGGTGTTATTTCCCCTGCGGTGCTCTTTACCCACCCTCGGGTTACCATAAATTTGCCCCCCAGCCAAATCATTCCCGATAATCACAGATACTCCCTCTACAGGAAGCGTGGCTTGTAAACCGACGGTGACCGGTCCTGACACCAAATCGGATTCCAAATGGATAACATGAAGTGGGGCACTAACACAGCCACCGATCTCTTGTAACCGAACCATATCACCAGTTGCGGTACTCTTTGACAATGGCAAAATGCCTTCAAGCATTAAGGATTGATGGGCTCCTGTGTCCCTCAATACCCTAACAGGTCTTGGGTTAGTCCAGTCTTCCTCGAGTGAGACCAACCCCTCATAAATAAATGGTTGGTAACTCTTCTGTGGGCAATTTCTTACGCTTGCCATCGCATTCGGAGTTGTAATAGTCGGACTCCGCTCTGGGTTTTCCCTTTTCATGAGGTAACAACTGGACATCAAGTGTCCAGGTTTCTTGCAAAAAGCGCAAGTAGGCCCGGAGGAAAAACTCGTGGTCTGCCTCGGGCCCCCCGGAAAATAAGTTTGTCTTGGGCCCGTCGCCCTCTGATTTCGAACAGTTCGGGTATCAGCGTTGTCCCCATAATCATCTCGAAGCCGCCGCCATGTATTGTCGTTCTCCGCACCTGCTGTTCCACAACTCCCCTGCGGAAATCTAGGCGAGGAGTTAGGTTCCTGGACCCCTATCCGGTGTGTTAAGGCATAATCATCTGCCATGGTGGCTGCGTCCCACAACTTCGGTACTTTCTTTTCCTGCAGGTACACTTTGATGTCCTCGTGGACACACTGTTGAAATTCCTCCACCAGGATCAAGTCACGCAATGCTTCGAAGTCTTTCCCGACTCCTTTTGACTCACACCACCGATCAAACATGTTTTCTTTCACTCTGGCAAACTCCACATGGGTCTCACTCTCCCTCTTCCTGGCATTCCTGAATTTTTGCCGGTAAGCTTCAGGAACCAACTCATAGGCTTTGAGAATGTGCTTCTTCAATACCTCATAATCTGCACATTGGTCCATTGGTTGCGCCGAATAAATATCTTGAGCTTTACCCACCAGCACACTTTGCACTAGTATGGTCCAGGCCTCCTCCGGCCAGTTTAACTGTCGAGCCACTTTCTCAAAGTGTGGAAAAAATTTAGCGACTTCCTTTTCACTGAAGGGTGGAACCAGCCTCACATGTCTGCCCACATCCCAGGTGTTCTGGCTAGGTGTCGACCCCGTCAGCAAGGGTGGTACCTCTCCCCGTTCTCTCATTAAATCCAACTCCTTGAATTTAATCTCTTGCTGAAGCGCCAGATCACGTTCCTTCAACTCCCTTTCGGCTTTTCTCTCCTCTGCTTCGAGTTCCCTGGCAGCTCTCCTCTCCTCTGCTTTTCTCCCTTCTAACCTTTCCTGGAGTTCTCGTTCCACTCTCCTTTCCTCTGCTTGTTTCTCTTCTCTCCTCTCTTCTGCTTTCCTTTCTTCTTCTGCTCTTTCCTTTTCTGCTTTCCTTTCTTCTTCTGCTAACCTTTCCTAGAGTTCTCGTTCCACTCTCCTTTCCTCTGCTTGTTTCTCTTCTCTCCTCTCTTCTGCTTTCCTTTCCTCTTCTGCTCTTTCCTTTTCTGCTTTCCTTTCTTCTTCTGCTCTTTCCTTTTCTGCTTTCCTTTCCTCTGTTTTCATCCTTTCTAACCTTTCCTGGAGTTCTCGTTCCACTCTCCTTTCCTCTGCTTGTTTCTCTTCTCTCCTCTCTTCTGCTTTCCTTTCCTCTTCTGCTCTTTCCTTTTCTGCTTTCCTTTCTTCTTCTGCTCTTTCCTTTTCTGCTTTCCTTTCTTCTTCTGCTCTTTCCTTTTCTGCTTTCCTTTCTTCTTCTTTTAACCTTTCCTGGAGTTCTCGTTCCACTCTCCTTTCCTCTGCTTGTTTCTCTTCTCTCCTCTCTTCTGCTTTCCCTTTCCTCTTCTTTGGTCCGTTCCTGGCTCCGTAATTGCAACTCCAGTTTCCGGAGCTCAACGTCTTCTGGTTCTTCGGGTAGCCACTCCCAGGCTAACTCGTCCCATGTTCCTAATCCCACCATAGATTGTATCACCGTGGTCTGCAACTCTGCCTTCCTCAAATTAGTTCGGACCTCCAAGTTAAAATGTTTGGCCAATTTCAAGAGGTCCGATTTTAGTAATGCTCGGAACTGTGCCTCACTAGGGGTTACCGCAAAGTTCTGTGCAACAAACGCCATGGTGACTATCGTTAACACCTGTTAACCTTCACCCAAGAAATTTCCAACAAAGAAAAGCAACAGTATTACTATTATTGCTATTGTTTTTGTTTTGTTGTTGTTGTTGTTTTTGTTTTTTTGTTGTTGTTTTGTCGGCAGAGCAAAACAATTTTGGGAACGTTGGAAAAGTTCCCACTCTTGGGAATTCTTTCCCAGACTAAAATTTAGAAAATTTTATAGATCCCGGACGTAGACCCAATTGCGAATCCGCAAATCGTAATTTGGACGAGCCCCCAATTCTGTTACGTGGTCCTCCCGGTAACTACCTGGTCTTGGTGACCCCCGGACCGTGGGAGGACCCCGCCAGAAAGATATATGATTTATACGCTTTCGTAATGCAATCAATATGAAAGACACAAATAATTCAGGTCAATAAGCAACCCCACACCAAGGATCCGGATTAATTAATAATATATTCTCCATCCATCATCAGCAATCAACAATCCATCAACAATCTTACAAAGATGGCCATCTCATATATTTCCCCCCCTTTCCCCACTCATGACCCCTCAATGGTCACTGTCCCTCACAATGTCTCTGGGCCCCTCCAGACCAAGGTGAAGGTCGACTTCTCCGCACACGGGCGGTTGAACGAACCCCTGGCTGACGTGCTCCACGTGCACGTCGCGTACCGGGAACAGCTGCTGCAGCGCACACCTTGCAAAGCAAAGCGGGCAAAGCAAAGCGCGGCTCGCAAAGCGCGCGAGGCCCAAGGTGCGACCCGTACGCGTCCTTGTAGACGTTGAGGCGAACTGTGCCGGACGCTTGGTTCCGTGCACGAACCCACGGCAACTTGACGCGTAACCGATAATTACCCCGCGCAGGTAACTCCTCTCGCCAGGCGGGCTTTCAAACGCAGCGTTCCCCACGCTGCTCAATATTGACACCGCTCGCGTCGGAGCTGGGCGATGAGCAGAAGATGGCCGCCTTCTCCCGGACCTCGTGTCTTTTTTTCTTCCGGTTCACTATCCCGTTTCCGGTCTCCTGTTATCCGGAGCCTCTCTAACCATTTAACCACAACAACCTTTAATAGAATAAACATTAATAAGCAATGACATGAATAGTAATTCACCTAAATTACTAGTAATTACTAGTAATAAAGAATAGTAATTCACCTCCGACGACCCAGGTACATTCACCGTGGCTCCGGTCGTAAGTTTGTTTATTTGCAATCAGGTCACTCCATCCCCGTCCTCTGGTTGGCTCAGCGCACTCTCACTCTTCGTCCCAGCGCACCTGGTCACAGCAACGCACACGATCGCACCTCCTGCCTACGAACCCTGGCTAAATCACCTGAATTCATCCCTGCTGTTCAAAACAACATCAAGCTCACCCTGTTCAACACCCGGTCTCTCAACAACAAATGCCTCATCCTGAACGAATACATCCTGGATAACAAACTGGACTTTCTCTGTCTCACCGAAACCTGGCAACAACCTCTGGACTACTACACACTCAACCTCACCACACCCAATGGATATTCCTACGTCAATAAACCACGCTCGGAGGGCCGAGGTGGTGGAATTGCTGTTATCCACCGTCAAGACATCAAGACCAACCTCATCTCCATCTCATCTGCTCCATCATTTGAACACCTGGCTTTTAAACTCTCTGGTCGCACGCAGTCAGTCATGGCTGTCGTCTACCGCCCTCCCAAACCACACCCATCATTCCTGTCTGACTTCTCCTACTTTCTGACCCAGCTATGTTCCCTCTCCCCCTCAATCCTCCTCCTTGGTGATTTCAATATCCACATGGACTCCACTGACTCCACAATAACCACTGACTTCACTGATTTACTCACCTGCTTTAACCTCACTCAACATGTCGACTTTCCTACCCATATCCGTGGTCACATTTTGGACCTTGTCTGCTCCATTGGATTAAATTTGCACCATCTCTCTGGCTCCGACCTCACCCTCTCTGACCACTTAGCCATCACTCTGACCATCAACATCCCCGCCCCAACACCAAGACGTTATCGCACTATCACCTTCCGTAAGCTAAACGCTCTTTCACCTACCTCATTCTCATCCACCCTCTCTGAAAAAATGTCCACTTCTCCCTTCATTGACCTCCACACCCCTTCCGACCTCACTGACTACTACAACCACACTCCTCCTGCCTTGACCAGCTTGTGCCTGTAAAAACCAAAACAGTTTCTTTCACCCATTCTGCTCCCTGGTTTACCCCTGAACTCCGCCTGATGAAAACTCGTGCTCGCCAACTTGAAAGACTCCGCAATAAAACGGGTCTCACAGTTCACTTCCAAGCCTACAAGGACCACCTACAACACTACAAAGATGCCCTCTCCCGCGCCTGCTCCGCCTACTACTCTCAAATTATCCACTCTGTCTCCGGAAACCCAAAAGCACTCTTCTCGACAATAAACAAACTCCTCCGCCCCCTGAACACCACCACCCAGTCATTCACAGTAGACAACTGCATCTCCTTCCTCTCTTTCTTCCAACGCAAAATTGACAACATCTACAACAGCTTGACGACCGTCGCACCCGCTCCCCCTCCAACCACCTGCCCCCCCCTTGTCCTGCCATCCCCTGTCTCGGTTCTCCCCAATCTCCCCTACTGACCTCTCTGAACTCCTCATAGGAATGAAAACTGCCACCTGCACTCTTGACCCCATTCCCCTCCAGCTTTGTCAAGGCCTCCCTCCCTGCTCTCTCTCCACTTATCATTGCAACACTAAACTCCTCCCTGTCTACAGGCATCGTCCCACCTTCCCTCAAAATTGCTGCTGTTGCCCCCATTCTAAAAAAACCTGGTCTAAACCGTGACACCCTAAACAACTTCAGACCCATCTCCAACCTACCCTTTCTGTCAAAAGTTTTGGAACGCACTGTAGCCACTCAACTCAAACATCATCTCTCTGCCAATAACCTGTATGAAACATTCCAATCCGGATTCCGCTCCAACCACAGTACTGAAACTGCTCTCCTCAAAATCACCAATGACCTTCTCCTCTCCTCTGACGCTGGCAACCTCAACATTCTCGTCCTCCTCGACCTCAGCGCTGCCTTTGACACTATCGATCACACTATCCTCCTCACCCGACTTGAATCCACCTTTAACGTTACCGGCACTGCCCTCTCTTGGATTAAATCATACCTCTCTGACAGACGCCAGTTCATCTCCATCAATAACTGCAAATCCCCCACTGCTCCCCTCCCCCAAGGTGTCCCCCAAGGTTCAGTTCTTGGCCCCCTCCTCTGCATCCTTTACCTGTCCCCCCTCGGTCACTTAATCCGCCGTCATGGTCTCCAATTCCACTGCTTCGCCGATGACATCCAGCTTTTCATCTCCACCAAGTCCGTCTCCACCGACACCCACTCTATCCTGACAAACTGCATCACTGAAATAAAATCCTGGCTTCAAATCAACTTCCTCAAGCTTAACTGTGATAAATCTGAAATAATCATCATTGGCCCAAAAACGCTCACAAAATCCACCCATAACTTTGCCCTCAACATCGACGGTATCCCAGTATCCACCTCCCCTCACACCCGGAATCTTGGCGTCATCTTTGACCAAACCCTTTCCTTCGACAAATACACTAAACAGATCACAAAGTCAGCCTTCTTTCACCTGAAAAACATTGCCCGTCTCCGCTCATCCCTCTCCTCCATGGCTGCAGAAACCCTCATCCACGCCTTCATCACCTCCCGTCTGGACTACTGCAATAGCCTCCTCTATGGTTCACCCTAAAAAATCACTAATAAACTCCAATACATTCAGAACTCCGCTGCCCGTCTACTCACCCATTCCCGGACCCGTGACCACATCACCCCCGTCCTTTACAAGCTTCAATGGCTCCCCATCCCCCAGAGAATCCAGTACAAAATCCTCCTCTTGACATACAAAGCCCTCCATAACCTGGCCCCATCCTACCTGGCTGACCTCCTCTCCAGACACACTCCCACCCGCAACCTCCGCTCTGCTGGTACCAACCTCCTGACCCCCTCCATCCGGACCAAATTCAGATCCTGGGGGGACAGGGCCTTCTCCATCGCTGCTCCCACCCTCTGGAACTCACTACCTCACACCATCAGAGACTCCTCCTCACTCACCATATTCAAAACATCACTAAAGACCCACCTGTTCAACACTGTATTCAACATTCAACCCACAGCATCTAACCCCTGACTATCTCTTCTCCTTCTCCCTCCTTTTGCTTTAAATATTTCCCTATTGATTCTTGTCTTTTTGCAATTGTTGTTTTCATGTTTTGTTATGCATTATGTTTTCCACTCTGTCAAAGCGCCTTTGGGCTTCTGGAAAAGCGCTATACAAAATAAATGAATTATTATTATTATTATTAAATCCGGGATCCGTAACAGCATCACACTTGTTACTCCAGTGCAACTAACAAGAGCGAGATACAACGTGCCAGAGACCGCCATGCGCATGCAGTAACAACTGGACACTATACTGCAAAAAAACGCGGACAGAAGAGAGGAAGCACAGAAATGGACGAGCCAGGCTCATCAACATCTGATGCAACATCCCCGTTCACACGCTCGTGTACAGTGCCACTGGATAAAGAGCAGTGTTTCTTCTGCCAAAAAGATGATGGCCAACTACTCTACCAGGTTAGGACTGAAAATGCTGGTCAAGAGCTTAGAGAGGCTGTAGAGAAGTCCCAAGATGCATTATTGAAAACACGATTCAACACATGTATCTCACCAGGTGATGCACACGCAATTGACCTTCGGTACCACAAATCTTGTTGGAGAAGATATGTGTTCCATGTAGTACGAGACAGACCTAGCGCAAACAGAAGCAGCGCAGACAAAGAACTATTGCTGCAATGGGCAAGTCTGATTGAGATGATCAACCTGATAGATGTCAAAACACAAAACCAAGCTTATCTCTCCATGGATGACATTGAAACCACTTATGTCAATATGATTGGCGCAGAACACTTGGAAAAGCATGTACCTACATTCAATAGAAAGTGGCTGAAAGAAAGAATCGTCACTGAGTTGCCAAGCGTGACATCTGTTCTCCAAAAAGACCGAAGAAAATCGGCCATCCTCTACTGTCCAGATGCATGTGAGGAAAGCATGGTTCATTCTGCAATCACAAGTGATGGCGATGACGAGAACAACATGAAGACAATCTACAAAGCAGCACAAGTGAGATGGAAGAGCATCGCAGAATTCATTAAGAAGGACCAGGAAGCAAATACCATACAGGTGTCCAGCGATATCAACGATGTTTCCCGGCTGAACTATACACCATGATCCGCTGGGTAATGGTAGGGCCTGTCGACAAGCTGGAAACTGAGAAGAGGACCAGTGTTGTTGACAGATCAACACTCACTGTGAGTCAGAACATCATGTATGGATTAAAATCCAACAGACAGGTGAAGTACAAACCAAGCAGCGAATCTGCAACATTCAGGCCACCCCATTCAAGAGAAAACCCCCAAGTCCTGGGATTGGCTCTGACTGTCCATCATGACACACGCAACAAAAAGCTGATGGGACTTCTCAATGCACATGGCGACTGTGTTTCGATTGTCCGCGCCCTCCTCATGGAAACTACTCTTGCCAATGCTGTCGTAGAAAACACCAGGCAGTTTGAAGGTCTGTACGTGCCACCATTCCTGAAAAGGGGAGCCTTTGTGTTCTTTGCTGCAGACAACACGGACTTTGCCGAGGATACTCCTGACGGGAAAGGAACCACTCACGCAACGATTACTGCAGTGTACCAGAAGTCAGATGTCCCTGGAGAACCAGTTGCGCAACCTCTGATCATCGGTGATGCACAGAGTCTATCGGTCACTCCATACCATGTAGATGTGCTGCACTGTGACAAGCCGAAACCACAGCTTACGAAGAGAACAGAGGAGTTTGTCATCAACAAGGGGGTCTCCAGATCCTATCAACTGACACAACTGGGATGGGTTGTTGCTTCTGCTCTATCCAGGATGAAAGCGAGGGAACACTCCAGCAAGATTCCAGGTTGGGCAGGATACAACTCGCTCTTGTCTGAACGCCAGTCCATGACTCGGGTTGGTGCCTTGCCACTACTTCCAGAGGTGGCGCATGAGTGGCCAACCCTACTGACCGTGATCATGCAAGCCAGTCAGCTAAGGATGTTGGCAGTTGGTGAAGATCATCCCACTGTAATTTCATTTGACATGGCCCTCTACGAGAAGGTGGTGCAACTGCTGGATGCAAGACCTGACTTGAAACGCACAGTCGTCCCCAGACTGGGTGAGCTGCATGTTGTCATGGCGGCTCCCCGAGCCCTTGGAGCCTCCGTGGAGAACTCAGGCATTGATGATGCTAGGGTAGAAGCTGATGTCTATGGTCCAGCCACGACGCGGCAAATCCTGAAATGTACACACTACAAGCGGTCTCTCCGTGCCCATATATATTCATATGTAGCACTTTATGAAATGGTTCTGGAGGAGTTCTTGAAGGCCAACCCACAAGTAAAGGATGTGTGTTTCGAGGCAACAGAGGGAGTAGAAGCTGCCTGTGCTGAGACGAACAAGTGCACGAAAGCTGAATCTGTAAAACAAGCAAACACCAAACTCCTTCAAGTCTTGACATCTGATGGGGTGGTGACGGCACTCGAGGAGTGGGAAGCACGGAGATCCAAGAATGCAATGTTCAAGTCAATGATGAACTATCTACATCGGGTGGAGACAATCCTGTTATTCATGGCAGCATCACGGAGTGCTGACCTGGTGCTTCACCTCCAAGCTGGAGAAGAACTGAGCAAGTTATTCTTTGCCATGGACCGGATCAAATACAAGCGGCTCTGGCCCCGATACATCGCAGACATGTATGACCTAAGAACCAATCACCCTAGGACCTGGGAAGAACTAGGAGCTGGCAATCTATCAGTAACCAAGAATGACATCCCGTTTGTATCCATTGGACCAGATCATGCATGTGAACATCTGAACAAGCTGATGAAGATTCACTCTGGACTGATTGGCATCTCTAACAATGCCAATGCTAGACAGAGATTCTTCATGGCTACACCAGAATTATCACGCCTGTCAAAAGACTTCAAGAGTCAGTTTGGCCTGGAAGGTGACAAGATCACAGAACATCATGACCTTGGTCCAAGTGCAGTCAAGAGGGAGCATGAAGCAATCAACAAGATCAAGGCTGCGATACTGAGTCACGGGAATCCATTTGACACTGAAGGTGACAAGCTGCACAATGTGATAACGAATGCTTACATCCCAGACGAGTATGTACCACAGATCTTGAACATTGATGTCACTGGTCAGAAGTTGTATGAAGACTACGCGTCGGAGCGTATCAATGGAGATGTTAGCCTCTGGGCACCAGTCAAGAAGGAGAACAACAAGATGTTCACGTCTGGGAACAAGAGAACCACAGTGAAACTCAGAGACAGGACTGTGGATCTGAAGGAGACTAAGGAACTGTACGGAAGGCTCATGGTCCTTGCCAAGTCAAGCAGAGACGTCAACCAGAAATATGCCATCGGAAATTACGAGTTCACTGTGACACCAAGAGCACTGTTCGCTCCAGATGGGACAATTCTTCCATGCACTGACAAGTCGAAGTTAATTCATCTCCTCGACAAGTTAGCAAGAGCAGAAATTCACCCCGAAGATCAGCAGCAGACACCAGCTGCAAGTGTTCTACAAGAAGATCCAATGGACACAAGAACGATGGCATCCACATCTAGTAAACCTACAAGTCGGAAGATTGCACTGGTGGATGGGATGGTACTTGTGCATAAGCTGACAAAGAAACCAGCCACTGTAGTGAAAGTCAATGATCTGGGTGAATGCTTCAATGACAGACTCATGTCTCCAACAAAAGATTGTGATGAGATCATACTGGTCTTTGACACGTACAAAAACGATTCTCTGAAGAGTGCTACCAGGGCTAAAAGAAGGCAAGGAAAGGATGCAGTACAGTATCAAGTCAGAGATGACACCAACATCAAACACATCCCAATGAGCACATTCCTTTCTCATGACAAAACAAAGGCTGATCTGACTGACTATCTGGCAGCGAAAACTCTAGAATACAAGTCACTCATCCAAGTTGATCATCACGTCTGCTTCAGGGCGTACTAGGAGCAACAGTGACCTGCTCTTCGAGGACAACAACCATGAAGAAGCTGACACCCTGTTGATCCACCAGGCCATGCTGGCATCCCAGCGAAACCCACATGATGCGCAGTTGGTGTTCTTCTCTCCCGACACAGATGTCCTGGTACTAGTCATAGCAAACTATGACCTACTGCTGAGGAATACATCCATTTCCATGGCCTCTGGAATACTTCAAATAGAGCCACTGTGGACAGCTCTAGGGGTCGAAAGAGCAAAGGCGTTGCCAGCCTTTCATGCTTTCACAGGGGCAGACAACACTGGGAGGTTCTCTCGAATAGGCAAAGCAACCTGGCTGCATGTCTACCTCAAAGCAAGTGAAGATGTCATAGACACCGTGCGAATGCTTTCAGATGCAACTGAAGTGACGGAGGACATGTTGTCCACACTAGCTAACTTTGTATGCGCTGCTTACTCTCCAAATGGCATCCACATCGACAGCATCCCCGAACTACGATGGTATCTCTTTTGCAAACACATGGCAGAAAGTGAAAGGCTTCCTCCTACTCTTGGAGCTCTCAAGCAGCACATCCTTAGAGTCCATATCCAAGCAAGAGTGTGGGGTCAGGCAAGCATTGCTCAACAGGATCCTCAGCTGAATCCCCTGCAAAACGGCTTTTACAAAGACACGGATGGACAAGTGAAACCAACCACAACTGAGGAGCCTCCAGCCCCCAAGGCCATCATTCAAATGGTTAGATGTCAGTGCAAAACAGACTGTTCTTCATCTAGATGTTCCTGCAGAACAAACAACTTGGCTTGTACAGACCTTTGTCAGTGTGACATCCAGTGCCAAAATGATGGACTCTCAAGATGTGATGAACGAAAGCGATGATGAGGATGATGATGACTTTACTCAATGATGAATCAAAGCTCTGTGCTCTTTAGAAGGTGAGTTACATCAGTTTTACAGCGGCCAGTTTGAAAAATCCAAGATGGCCGCCACATAGGAGCTCTATGGTCATGTCTAGCTTATCGAACTTGTTACCATTGGATTCGGGGCCCTTGAAAATGTATGTTTAGCCATTAGAATCAAAGCTTTATGTTGTTTAGAAGCTGAGATATTGAGAAACATCAAGTTTACGGCGGCCAGTTTGAAAAATCCAAGATGGCCGCCACATAGGAGCTCTATGGTCATGTCTAGTTTATCGAACTTGTTACCATTGGATTCGGGGCCCTTGAAAATGTATGTTTAGCCGTTAGAATCAAAGCTCTATGTTATTTAGAAGCTGAGATATTGAGAAAAATTAGTTCTACGGCGGCAATTTTGAAAATCCAAGATGGCCGCCATACAGGAGTCTGTGCAAATAGCAACATTGGTTTTCTGACTGACTATACAATATAGTTTCAAAAAATATATAGTTTTCCAAATCCCCCAAAAATTCCAACGAAATTACATAGTGAACCTGACTAATAGCATAATCCCGTGGGAGTTAATGAGCCACGGGGTTTGGCAGCGGAAGTATGTGAGCCGCGTGGGATTGTGGGGGCTTTATGTTTGAGAGGGAAGAGCATCGGCGATCGTTAGTGAAGCTGGAATATGCGGGCACTTGTGAGGCTACAACGGACGGGGGAGATCTCCAGAGGAACGCAACACTGGTTTTGTTACGAGATACGACACGTAGTTCTTGCCATTCATCATTTTTTTTTTTGTGACTTTTGACTTTTGCCTTTTGATATCCTTGTTATTTCTCAACTACAGACATGGCATTTAATATGGAATCTTTTTTTTGTGGGGGTGAACTTACTTTTCAAGATGACTTAGAACCAAAAGTTCATTGGAATTATGTTGAAATTATTCAAGATTTTGTTAATGTGACCTTTAAAAGAAACAAAAAACACATGACATTTTGAAGCAAATAAATTGATCCTTGAAAGTGATGTAAACTGATATCGAACTCAATACACGGACAGTACTGTGTTAAGCTTCTGTACGTTTTCCAGAAGTATCTCTTTATTTTGCACATTAGCCAAAAATAATTTCAACAAAAACAAAAGCTAAATTATGACTGGGATTACGGACAGTAAAATTACAGTTCAGTACTTTGTGTAACCCCCACGAGCATTAAGGAGAGCACGTACACGTCGAGGCATGCTGCTCACGAGAGTTGCCAAGGTTTGGACAGGAATCACTTGCCATGCAGTGAAAATAGCCTGCTGCAATTTATGCACAGAGGCAGGCTGCTGGTCCAAGTTGTCGATTTGACGCGTTAATTCTGCCCACAAGTTCTCTATCGGATTCATATCCGGAGACATGGCAGGCCACTCCATATGCTCGACACCACAGTCAGCAAGAAAGTGTTGGATCATGCGAGCACGATGAGGCCGTGCATTGTCATCTTGGAAGACAAAGTTTCCTCGAAAGGCTGCACGAGCAAATGGAAGCAATGTTTCTTCCAGAATGGCCCTGTACTTGAACTGGTTCAGGTTTCCATTCGGAACAACCAGGTCAGTTTTGCCCCCTGCATGAAAAGCAGCCCAAACGGTCACCCCACCACCTCCAGCTTGTACTCTTGGCACTATACAATCTTCGTTGTGGGCTTCATGCACTTGTCTGCGCACTCGGACGCAGCCATCTTGACGATAGACCAGAAATCTAGACTCGTCACTGAAGGTCACGTGATTCCAGTGTCCTGGCTGCCATTGACGGTGCTCTCTGGCCCACTGCAATCGGCGCTGGCTGTGTTGTCTGGTCAGGCGTGGCTTTCTCATGGGACGCCTGCCACGATAGCCTGCTTGAACCAGTCGTTGGTTTACTAGCCTTCTGGATACAGGCACATTTGTCAGTTGCTGTCACTCAGCCCTAAGCCGATTAGCTGACTTGGTACGGCCATTGCAGACTAACCGGTGCAGCTGGCGATCATCTCTCCTTGTGGTTCTGCGTGGACGTCCTGGCCTCGGTATTGGAGTAGGGACACCCCTCTGAGCATTTCGTTTCAGGA
>NC_136272.1:100212702-100215202 GCF_964187855.1 Myxine glutinosa
GCACCAAACAACCCGCATTCATGGCTTGGCTTTACGAAGCCGGGCTTTGGACAGGAATTGGCGCACCGACAGGCATTAGTGAGTAGACTGGGTGATGAGGTTAGTGTTTTGGACCCAAAATTAGAGAAAAACAAAATTTGATGATTGGCAAAGGATTGGCAGTAATGATTGGCAGATGATGAGTAGTGATTGGCAAATTTTTGATTGGTTGGAATTTAGGTGTACAAAATTGATAGTGAGAGACCCCCGATGTGGTGGGATGGCAAATCCACCATCCCTCACAGACGTGGGGGCAAAGGAGCAATAGTTTATGGGGTGTATGGCAGTGAAAACTAGCCCGGGTGGGTTAGGATATGGATAGGGATCTAGCGAAGATGACAGTAGGTAACGTTAAGGTTAGTTAGTGACTGATACCTGTAGTGGGGACGCATGTAGATTAGTATGGATGATAATGACGTGGGAGCGCAATAGTTTAAAGGGACGACTGGGAAGCGCAAGTTTCAGAGGGGAGTAGTTAGCTGAGATGATGCCGTGTGTGTGAGAATGGAACAGGTGTGATTGCACAGGTGTGCAACTGGACAGGTGTGATTGCACAGGTGTGCAACTGGACAGGTGTGTGGAGCAGTGTATGAGTAGTGAGTGTTGTGGATCAGCGCGAATGCGCTTGGGGAGAGAAGGGTGCAGGTGGCACCAAGAGTGAGAGCACAGGTGTGCAAGTACAGGTGTGTGGAGAGAGTTGGAGTAAGTGGTACGGAGTGGTGTGCATGGTGCGAAGGTGTGGATGGGGGAAGAGTGGACCCCTTTCACGAGTACCCGGGGCGGGTAGTGTAAGTGTTAGGTAGAGGGTATAGGTAAATTGTGGTTGGAAATTGGCATTTGTGGTGCGGTTGCAGAATGGTGTTGTGAATGGGTGCATTAGTGTTGTGGAAATGGCTGGGCGTGTAGCCTGTTAGTGTGTGTAGTTGGTTGGGCACTCCACCACTGTGAGGATGTCGGCCAGGTGAGGCCGCAGGTGGGCTCTGGGAGCCGGTAGTTGTGAGTGGGTGCCTGAGGATCCCGGGTGTGGATCGGGCAGCCCAGTGCCAGAGAGGGCACCGAGTGGGGAGAGCGCCAGAGGGCCTTCCCCAGGTAGTTAGGTTAGGGTAAGGAGCAGGTAAGCTCGGAGGCAACTGCAGTGGTGGAGGTGTGCAGGTGGGTAGACCCGCTGGGAGAGGTACACGCCACAGCCCAGAAATTGTGCGAGGGCACCGGGAGATGAATCGGGGGAGTGAGACCCCAAATTGAAAAGCACCACAGTTTGGCCAATGGGAATTGGTTTTTAGAACCCATAGTGTAAGAGGGCCAATGGTTTGGCCGGAGAAAGACCCCGGGTAGTGTAAAGTTGTTAAAGTCATTTAGGAGATAGTTAGGATTGATGAACCTGTCGCACCATACGCAGCCACTTACCTGTGGTGATGATGAGGACTCCACACCTGTGTTTTCTTTGTTCTGTGTGCAGGAAATGAGGATTGCTGTGGATTTGTGAGACGCATCACGACGTGGATGAGACATTGGGGTGATTCCATCTCTCCCTCCCTAGGAGGGACTGATGATGAATTGGTGATAGCAAATTATGATGTTGAGTTGGAGATGGCAAATTTTGATGAGAGTTGAAAATGGCAAATTTGATTGGTTAGGAGGGAGAGAAGACGAATTTGGTTTATGGGAGGAACGGGGAAGACAGTAGGGACGTTTGTTGATTTGTAAAGTAGATGTTTATGGGTAGAGTTGTGTTTTGTGGATACAGTAAGGGGTAAGGGAGGGGCCATGTAGGTTACCTGGTTGGGGGGGGGGGGGGGGGACGTACGGTAGGAACGTACCTGTCTCACCTGGTTCCCATGTGCCCCCAGTGTGCATCACCTTACATTGCGTGCACTTTTGCGCCCTTACCACCTTACTCACTTGTCTGCTTCTTTTGTCTCCCACCTCCGAGGATCTGGCTTTGGGGTAGAGAGAGAGGAGAGAGAGGTGCTGGCTTCGCAGTTGTGGGCCTGCACTTTCGCTGCTTGCTGCTGGGATCGATACACCATATGGACCGCAATGTTTGTGGCCACCCACAATGGACCGCAGTTCTTTTGCGGCCAAGCACCACCCATTGATGGACCTCTGGGTCAACGTGGCACCTATGCCATACAGGTGAACCACTTATAGTTGACACCACTGAAGGCCACAATACAGAAATGGACGCGGTTGGCGCCTTTCTTTATTTTTGAAAGAAGTAAGAAGGCCAAGTGCACCACACGAAGGCAAGACCAGCGGCAGAACATCGGCCGGCTGCGACACCACACAATGATTTATAAACACTTTATTGGTGCACCGGATGGTGCTGACTGTGTGATGGGGTGGTGCTTTTCGTGCTGGGAAAGGGTGCTCTGCACGTTATTAAAGGCCGTAGGCCACAGAGCACTCGTGGGTTGGTGTATCGATGCTGGCATGCGTGCTCTCTCCATGCATAACATCT
>NC_136272.1:100218911-100338911 GCF_964187855.1 Myxine glutinosa
ACGAAAAGGTCAAAATCGTATTTTTGTTGTTCTGTTCCCTACACTCCCATGCCAAGTACAGAACAGTAGCTGCGGCGAAGGTATGCGCTCTACCGAGTGCCCGTTCTAGTTGTTCCTTTTATTGTTTTTTTCCACTCCCTTGAGTTGTGGGCCTTCCTTGAGTGGTATTACATTTATCATCATCATCATTGGAATGTCTGTTGTAAAGATACGGACATCAAGTCCGTATGTTGACGCAGAGAGCATCAAGCACCATCTTTTTATACCAGGCAACGGCAACGGCAACGCACTAACGCAGACCTCGCTCGGCCCCGCCCACAGCGATCTCGCCCGGGCCCGCCCACAGCGACCTCGCTCGGTCCCGCCCCACAGCGACCTTGCTCGGTCCCTCCCACAGCGGCATCACTCCGCCCTACACGGCACTATCGATATATTATTCGTACAATGCCGGGTACTTCTGCTCGCTGAAAACAAATCTATGTGAAACATGCTAAATCATGCTAAATGCTAATCATGCAGAAGTACCCGGCAAAAACGCAATCGCTCTGAAATACGTGCGAACGCGTAACTGAGTTAATGGCGGCAACGAACATCACGTGATCGCTCTGAGCGAATCAGCGCGCTGCTCTGCTTTCCGGTCAGATTCCGGTCATAATATTTCGCGCTGAGATAAAAATATGGTAAAAACTTATTATGAATAAATTTTTAGGTCAGCCATGTTCGTCCCAAATATTAAGTACGTGAACCTCTCCGTTTAGGAGTCTAATCGGTAACATTACACACACACACGCACACACAAACTGTGTTATATATATATATATATATATATACATACATACACATATATATATATATACACTAGAATATAAGACCCCCGTCGCTTCGCTGACGGAAATACCAATCTTTGCTGTGATGGCTAATCTATGGGGGGAAGAAAAAACAAAAAAAGGATTCCTGGAGATCCTGCTCTCAGTGCAGGGATAACCAACGTCCCGTGTTGGCATTTGTAGTTTTGACACGTGTGTCCATGTACCCACCCATTTAAAAAAATTTGGATCACAAATATTCCCGGGAGTTACCCGAATCTACCTTCGTTGGATTTATTGAAATCGGTTAATCGGTTCTCAAGTTATAACATGACAAACAGACAATGTTAGACACGGCTCCTTTTATAATCTAAATAGATATTTAATATGAGTGGTGGTATTTCTTATGTATTTTTAGCCATGTCAATGTACTTAGTAAAATGGTGCTGATGCTTTTATATGAATGGCAACAGAAATGTACAGCTAATACTTAAAGGCTGGATTCTTAAAGTAAGGAAGCAATGATCTCATTGTATTCTCCAAACAGGAAAGCATCGTGTTTACAGTACTTCTTTACAGTAGCTCAGAATGGCGAAACCAATGCAAATCAATTATTTGAGATAGCCATTTAGAATATGTAGGAGATATGTGGGAATTGAAAGGTTTTTTTTTTTTTGTATACAGAATTAAGGCTCATGCAAGAGCTAACACATTGAACATGAAAACATGCACAGACATAAAACATACAATGAAGGGAGTGGGAGACAAGAGGGGGATGGAGAGGGAAGCACACAAGCACAACAACAGTAGGGAACATGGACGTCGGTAGTTCTGTGGAAGGGGGAGGGCTGTGGAGGAGGGAGGGGTACATGGTATAAAGAAAATGAACACTACTCGGAATTTCACTACTAGGAATTTCAGGAAAGAAGTTGGGGATTGAAAGGCGGATTTGGGGTTTCTTAACGGGGGTAGAAAAGATCAAGGTTTTGGATGGGGGAAGACAAGAGATGGTGGTGAACAGCTGTTTTAAAGACCTGGAGGGAGGAGAGGGATTGAAGAGAGTGTGGGAGTTTGTTCCAGAGGCGGGAGAAAAGAGGAATGAAAGAGTGAAGGTGAACAGAGAGTCTTGATTTTGGCAGTTTCACCAGAAGAGGGTTGCTGTCAGATCTTGTGCGACCTGTATGAATATTTGGGGGACAGAGCACAGACAGAGCATGGGGAGCAAGGCCGGAGAGGAGTCGGTAGAAGACAGAAAGACCACCTACCTGCCTGCGGTGAGAGAGAGAAAGGCCCACAGAATCAGCTCTATCACGGGAGATTTCAATGACTCGGAATGCTTTGGTTTCAACCATGTGAAGCTGAGCTAGGTGTGAGGTAGGAGCACCAGCCCAGAGGGGAGAACAGTATTCCATTGAACTGCGGATGAAAGCTTTGTATGTGGTGAGGAGCTCAGTAGTGCCCAGAAAGGACTTCGCACGACGGAGGATGCCAAGTCTATGACTCGCTTTGGAGGCCAGCTTGGAAATGTGGTTTCCCCAGGAAAGGTCATGGCAGATAGTGAGACCCAACAGCTTGAGTGAGAGAACTTCTTCAAGAGGATTGTTCATAAAGTAGATGGGAGGGTTGTCCAGACGGTCTTTTCGGAGAGACAAAGTGAGAGTGTGAGATTTGTCAGGATTGAAAGACATGTTCCACTTGTTTGACCAGTTTGTGATTTTGCCCAGGTTTGCAGAGAGTGAAGAGGCTGTGGCCTGCCGATCTGAGGGTTGAGATATGTAGCGGCAGAGAGTGGAGTCATCAGCAAAGAGATCGAGAGGATTTTCCAGAGAGTCGGAGAGTTCATTAATGAAGACCAGAAAAAGCATAGCGCCAAGAACACTGCCTTGAGGAACTCCAGCCTGAACAGGAAGGGGGAGATGAGAGAATTCCATTCAGGGCCACATGTTGACTGCGACTGGTGAGGACGTCCGCAAGCCATGAATGGAGGTTTCTATGGATACCATAAGAGGAGAGTTTGGTGAACAGGGTGGGATGCCAGACCAGATCGAAGGCACATGATATGTCAAGAGAGACAGCTCTCGTTTCCTATTTGGCATTGATGACCTCCATCCATTGTTGAGACAGCAGAAGCAGCATGTCCAGAGTAGAATGACCTGGTCTGAATCCAAATTGATTATCCGAGATCAAGCCATTGGAGAAGAGGAAGGATTTGATGTCAGAAGCGATGATTGATTCCATGACCTTGCTGATTATTGGGAGCAGGCTGATTGCTCTGTAGTTGCAAGCATCTGTTTTAGCGTCTTTTTTGTGTAAAGCGGTAATGTTGGCTGATTTCCAAGCAGATGGCAGATGACCTTGAGCAAAAGAGAGGGTGAAGAGAACAGAGAGAGGGGGAGATAGAGTGGCAGAGCAGGACCCAGGGCTAATGCCGTCTGGTCCAGTTGCAGAATCAGAGTCGAGGTTTGACAGAAATGTCTCACCTCGTCAGAAGAGGACACAGATTTCAGGAGCAGCAGGGTTCGACTGGGTAAGGTGGGTACAGAGAGAGATGGGTTCGGGACACAAGATTTTGAGGCAAACACAGAGTTGAGGCATTCGGCTTTTTTACGTGCAGTGTCAGCTGTGTAGCCATTTGAGGTAAGGGAGGGGATGGAAGGAGAACACACACTAGAAACAGATTTGACCAGACACCACCAGGATTTGGAGGAGGGAGACAGGTTTGAGAGTTCAGTCTTGAGAGTAGAGAGATATTGTTTCCTGGCTCTCCTGAGGGTTGACAAGTTATTTGAGGATGGAGACAAACGATAGATTGATATGTGCAAATGAAGAAGTTATTTAACAGGCTTTTTCAAGAAACGGCAGAATCGAAGCCCGTCCAGTACACCTGTTACTTCCACCCCCAAAGGTTGGCAGGGATCGTTTTTACCCCTCTCTGTCTGTTTATGTGTCGGTGACCAGGATACCTCAAAACGTTATGGGCTGATTCAAACAAAACTTGGTGGACAAGTTGGGTGTGTGACAAGGTCGAAATGATTAGATTTTGGTGAAGATCCGGATCCTATATATATATATTTTTTTTTTATGTGATTCTTCACCATTGAGAGATCGGGCCAAATCAACATAGAACATGATATTTCAAAAAGTTGTGGAGGACTTGTGACAAAACTAGGTGGATGAGTTGATTAGGTGACGAGAACAAGCCAATTTGATTTTGATTCAGGTCAGGATCCAGATGCAGCCATTCATTGGGATACAAAATGTCAAAGTGTAATTAAAGTTCCACAAGTACACCATGTGATACAATAAACCTACTAGGTATTACCCAAACATCTAATTTAAACTGGGATCTACACATTACGCAAATAGCTAGGTTTGCCTCAAATAAACTAGGAGTCCTGTTCAGATGTCGAAGATTATCCTCCTCTGAACAGTTGCTTCAAAAATATAAAGGATTGATTCGCTCTTGTCTAGAGTACTGCTCTCACATCTGGGGCGTTTCTAGCTCCACATACTTACGGCACAGAATTGAATCCAAAGTTATCCGACTTATCAACTCTCGCAATCTGACCTCAAAATTCGACCCACTCGAATTATGTCGCAAAGTCGCTCACTTTCTCTTTTCTACAGATATTACTTCAGTTTCTGCTCCTAAGAACTTGCTGCTTGTGTACCTCCGCCATTAGCGAGACCACGGAATACTCAACAAGCCACTACATCACATGATTATTGTGTGGCCATTGGCAACTCAAGGGTGGCCTGCTATGATGTTTGTTTCTTCCACAACACTCCCAAACTCTAGAACTCTTTACCTTCTCATGTCTTCCCAAGCACTTAAGACCTTCCCCTTTTCAAAAAGCAGATTTTTTTTACTTCCTCAAAAACTCAGACTATTCTCTCTTTCATCACGTTTCTATCAATGTAGCCCTTTTATTTAAGGCCTGGCCTCGATGAGGACTTTATAATCCATGACTGGAGCCTTCAACATAAAAATTTAAAAAAATGTTCAGCCTGGTGGAGGTACGAGTATGTGCTCCATCGATGCCGTTCTCGCTGAATATTGCAGACAAAGTGACACCACGGCTGGCACTTCTGTGTGTCAATGCGACAAAAAACGAATGAATAGATCATTCATTATGGAGGTTTGAAGTGAAGTCTCCAAATGGATATGTTGTACTATATTTTCGAGCTGATCATCGGTCTCGTTCCCTTTCCGACTGTTAAGTAATCTGTCCATAACATGAACTGCAATTCTCTTTATCGTTTGGGCGTTATGTTGCATTGATTAACAATGATCCTCCAATGTAGCAGGTGATGTACATTGTCCATACTGATAGAATCCCTTACATTGCCTGTGAAAGACAAAATAATATTGTACAAAAAAAGGCACACAGACAATCCAGGTGACCAGAGCCAAACAATTGTTTTGCCATCTTCTATTCAAGTTAAATGAGTACAGTAATTACCTGTGCAAATATAAAGTGCTTACTATCTTCTAGATGGATGAGCATAATATAAATGGCAAACAAGACATGGTGTAAGTGCTCCTGACAATAATAATTGCTTTTACATTTCTTGTTGGATAACTCAAAGAAAAACGATGCGAGAGGTTCACCTGCAAGCAGCAGCATTTTAGGAACAGGACAACTGAGGAAAAGGGAGGACAGGCCACGGAACCAGCCTTCCCAGAACCTCTCGGTGCGCGACAGGTCGATTCGCCATGAGTAGTTCACACTGGTGCCAGTCTGCACAAATGAATAGATAGTTTATAAAAATGCCAAATCCAAATGGTGGACATCTGACAAGTGCAACATAAATATGTTGCATTCGTTTGGCAAAGAATAAGTTTGTTAGTAATGGTTCAGGTTAATAAATGACACTGTTGTTTCACCTGGTAACAACTGGTCGAACAATCATGACCTGGTCTGATGAAACTTTTAAATGCAACTTCAAACAACCAAGTCGCTAAACCTACCTCAGGCTGACTTTGGGGTTGAACGAGTTCATTTGTATTAGGTGGAGCTACCGTCTCTTCTTCCTCCTCCACCTCCTCCTCCTCTACCTCTTCCTTAATTCCCTCTGCCAGTGAGGTACTCAATCCAAAGGCAACCATTGGATTTTCACATCTAAGGTAAAAATTGGGAAAAAAATTAATAGAATAGAACAGCACTCTGACGTTGCGGCATTAATCGATATGCCTCCACCCACATTATTACATAATTATTCATACTTGTACCAAGTTTGATTTAAATCCCTTCACATGTTCTCAAGTATCACATTTTTATACTTGACATGACCTCAGACAAATGTACAAATGAGCGCGCACAGCTGTAAGGACGAAGGACGGGAACAGTGGTGAGTTTGAGGTGAAGGTGGGAGTGCATCAGGGGTCGGTACTAAGTCCACTACTATTTGTAGCTGTGGTGGAGGTGCTGGCTCAGAACGTAAAGGAGGGTTTACCGTGGGAGTTGTTGTATGCAGATGATCTGGTGTTGATTGCAGAAAGTATGGATGGACTGAAGGAGAAGATGAACAAGTGGAAGGAATGTATGGAGACAATAGGTCTGAAGGTGAATATCGGAAAAACAAAGGTGATGGCAAGTGGTAAAGCATGTGGTGAGGTGGAAAGAACTGGGAAGTGGCCATGTGCTGTGTGCAGGAAGGGTGTCAGAGTGAATTCCATTCAATGTACAATGTGCGCTGAGTGGGTTCATCAAAAATGTAGTGGTTTGAGAGGGTCATTAACCAGTGTGGCAGCTACATTCAAGTGTAAGGTGTGCACAGAGGGAGCTGAAGATGGAGGAAATGTTGAGTTGGATCTTGGAGACGGCGTGCAGCTGGAAGGTGTGAAAACATTTTGTTACCTAGGAGACATGCTGAATGGATAAGGTGGATCAGACTCGGCAACGGTTGCTAGAGTGAGATGTGCATGGAAGAAGTTTCGGGAACTGAGTAGCGTGCTGACGAGGAGGGGAGTGTCGTTGAAGCTGAAGGGAAAGGTGTATGCTGCATGTGTGAGAAGTGTTATGATTTATGGGACCGTAACATGGGTAATGAACGTAGAGCAGCAACGAAGGCTGGAAACGGTGGAAATGCGAATGGTTCGGTGGATGTGTGGAGTATCGTTGAGAGAGAGGAAGACAAATGATGAATTGCGAAAGATGATGGGAATAGAGCCTGTGATGGATGCTGTGAAGAGAAACAGTTTGAGATGGTTTGGTCATGTGTTGAGGAAGGATGAAAGTGACTGGTTGAGAAGAGTGATGGAAATGAATGTCGAAGGAAGTAGAAGACAGGGAAGACCGAGAAAGACTTGGCTAAAGATGGTCGAAGAAGAAATGCGGACAAGGGGGTTAACAAGGGGCGATGCAGAAAATAGGGCAAAATGGAGAAGATTGTCATGGGGACCGCAAGGCTAACCCCCGCTCTTGCAGGGAAAATGGCCTTAAAATGCCTGTTGTTGTTGTTGTTGTTGTTGTTGTCATAGTACATGACCTCGGACCTTTGAAACCAAAATCGAATCAGTTCATATTTGCATCATAATACAGTGCCTCCATAAGTATTGGAACAATGAAGTCAAATTTGTTATTATTGCTATTTACTCAAGAAATTTGTATTTCAGATCAGATAGATATGAGGCAAAAGTACAAGTCAGATTTTATTTATTGGGATTTCTATGCATGCAGTGCCTTCAGAAAGTATTCACACCCCTTGACGTTCGCACATTTTGTTGTGTTACAGCCTCAATTGAAAAGACTAAATTGAGATTTTTTTTGTCACTGATACCACATAACAGCAATGGAATTTTTTTTTTTTTTTTACAAATTAATAAAAAATGAAAAGCTGAAATGTCTCGAGTCAATAAGTATGCAACCCCTTTGCTGTGACACCCAAAATGGAGCTCAAGTGCGTCCAATTTCCTTTGATCATCCTTGCGATGTCTCTACAATTTGATTGGAGTCTAACTGTGATCAACTGAATTGATTGGACATGATTTAGAAAGAAACACACCTTTCTATACAAAGTCCCACAGTTGACAGTGAATGTCAGAGCAGAAACTCTACCATGAAGTCCAAAGAACTGTCCGTAGAACTCCGAGATAGAATTGTGAGGAGGCATAGATCTGGGGAAAGGTATAAACCATTTCTGAAAGCGTTGAGTTGTGTTGAAAGAGTGTTGAAAGTTCTCAAGAGCACAGTGAGCTCCATCATTAGGAAATGGAAAGAATATGGAACTACACAGCCTCTTCCTCAAGCTGGCCGTCCAACCAAACTGAGCAAGAAGTACCTTGGTAAGGGAGGTGACCACAAACCAAATTCCCACTCTGACGGGACGACAGAGTCCCTTGGCTGAAATGGGAGAACCTGCCGGAAGGACAACAGTCTCTACAGCACTAAGGAAAATGATCCCAAGCATATAGCCAAAGCACACACTGGAATGGCTTCAGAAGAAGGTGAGAGTCCGTGAGTGGCCCAGCCAAAGCCCAGACTTGAATCCCATTGAGAATCTTTGAAAAGACTTGAAGATTGCTGTTCATTGACGCTCCCCATCCAACTTGACAGAGCTTGAGCAAATCTGAAAGGAAGACTAGGAGAAACGCCCAAAATCCCAAATCACAGGTCAGGTCAATCTTTTGGTACTGCCACTGGTAACGTGTAACCCAGTGCTACTTGCCGCATCGTCGGGTTGCCGGCAAATAAACTGACACCCCTCACTGACTTTGCTAGTGGGGAGGGTGACTGTGACACCATGCCAGGACCAAAAACAACACCTGGTAAAGGGCAGATGTGCTCCCATAGGGAGCCAACGGCCATCCAGTAAGGAGATTGTGTCTCCAAAAAAACACCCATTCCGGGTTGGACTGGTTCAGGTAATATCAAAGACTTCAAAAATGGTAAATGCTACTTTCTTGCTTGAAAAGGATAGAACACGGACAATCCCAATCAGTTGGCATCCATGGGGAGGAGTAAATTACTCTTGAAGAAATGTCCCGCTGAGTGTGGTGAGAAAAGCGGCGCCATTGTTATGACGTCACTGGTACCCAGAGTATCCCAGAAAGTGACACCACTTCCCTCAAGCACAATGGCTGTTGTGTGGGTCTCGTCAGTATGCCCGTGTGTGTGTGTGTGTGTGTGTGTGTGTGTGTCAGAGAGAGAGAGAGAGAGAGAGGGGGAGAGAGGGAGAGAGAGAGAGAGAGAGAGAGAGAGAGAGAGAGAGAGAGAGAGCTCTATTACGAGCATTAGCCCAAGTGTAAAAAATTTTTTATAAATCCAGATGTGCAAGTGCAAAGCTGATACAGACACCCACGAATAGTTGAAGCTGCAAATCACTGCCAAGTGTTCTTCTACAAAGTATTGTTACGTTTGTGGGGGGTTGGGGGGGGGGGGGTAGGCAATACCTGAGTCCAGGTAGAATTGCATAGGTAGTGTGCTCCGACTATCATGAAGAAGAATAAGCCCCATGTATCATAAGTAGGGATCCGGTAGACCATATGTCGTGCAAGCGCGTATCTTCGTTCCCATCACAAGGGGTGGGGTTATGTTAATTAGTTAGGGATTATGGGTAATTAATCCCCTGTATGTAAGGGCCTCTATTTTTCCTCTGTTCCTTATGACACATGCAGCGCACACACATAGCCAGGAAATCGCGCATTCAGCACACTAAATAAAACCAACCAGAAGCAGGACATTGAGCACTACCGCTGATAACACCGAACTGGTGAGCACACAAGCACAGGAGGTCCGTGAGGCCATGCCCCGAAGAGCAATGATTGGTCGAAAATTTGGTTCAAGTAAGGACTGCGAAGATGGCACTCGCTGATAGGAGCGGACCCAGAGACGTCATGCGATGACGTCAGAGCCTTGAGTATAAAGGAACGCTCTGCCTGACATTTTTTCTCTCTCCTCTCTTCTTCGTCCTCTTGAGTCCTGGCCTCAATAACGAACGGTCATGTCCGGACATTTTCCTCTTCTTCCTGTCTCGTGGTTTCTCTCTCGGCTTGCTCTGATTTTCGGGATTCGACGGCGAGTGGTCGGAGTTCATAGCGCTCTTGCGCTGGGAGACGTGGGTGCTGGTGTGGAGCAGACGGCGAGTGGCTGAGCACGGCCTGTTCGCTTTGAACTCGGCAGCTGGAAGTGAGCTGCGCGCCAAGGTCGTTCCTGCGCAAAGATTTCATGCCAACGAGTGTATTTTCGCGTGCAAAGAAGCGGGGCCCGGGACAATTCCTGACGAGGTTCAAGAGCCGAATAGAGCTAAGTGCCACACAAACACATATTTATTTTCAGTTATTTTTCCCATTGTTTGTATTTGATTCTATGTGGGGGCACTCCAGTTAGGACTTAATTTTATCGTGCATCATTTGGTCAATGGCATTTCCTCAATAAAGCCGGTATTTTTGTACATTTTAACTCTGCATCGTTGAGTTGATTGATTATCCAGGTGCGAAGACGTCGGGTGGAAGCCGTCCTGATAAGTTTGTTATCCTCCTTTCCCTCGCGTGTCAAGAATACCGTCATTTTTGGATTGAACGCCTTGGAATAAAGCTTGTTTGGTCATCCGTGTCACCCTGCGGTGTTCACTGCAAGGTAGGCACACAACAGTATTTTTACAGGGGGCTGAATACTTATGTAAGTTAGATATTTCTGCTTCATTTTTAATTTGTTTGTAAAAATTTCTAAAAACATGTTTTCCCTTTGTCATCAATGAGGATTTTACAGCGTAGCCCATAGGGCAAAGCAGTTCAGAACAGTGTTTGTCCGTCCGTATGTATGTGTGTATGTCCCCTCAAACGTATACCAATCAGAGCTGAGGATCTGGTTACATGAAAAGGTGATGTGATTACGTCCGATGTCATTACGGCGTTCAACGGCTGACTCCACACTCCGGCATTTTGACTGCAATGTCGTTCAGGCCGAACATATCGTCGAACCTGTCATATATCACAATCGCCAAGCTCTACCTTTACGTTTTTCATTCAGTGTGATACACAAACAAACCGATTGTTAAAATCATCATCAAATATTGAAAGCATAGACGTTACGGATCTTCCAATGACAGTACGTATAGGCCTTAGACTTCATGCCTTACCTTCAGGCCACTTTGGACAAATTAGCCCAGGTTTCTTAATACAGTGGTGTTGTTTTCGTAATAATAATAATAGCGTTAATACTAATAATATAGTAAATATAATCATAACACTGCAATCCCTTTGTCGTTATTGCAAAGTTTATAGATTGAAGCGGTGTATGGTTCATGATTCAATGATAAGAGGTGTATGGTACAAATAATGCGGAAGTGTGGAATTAGCCTCAGTTTTTTTTAGTAATAGGCATTTTCATAATAATGATAATGTAACGTTAATATTATAGTAAATCTAATCGCAACACTAATCCTTTTGTAGTGATTGCAAAGTTACTAGAGGTTAAAATATATCCTCTTCTGTTTATTAAAGTAGAGGCAGTTTTGTGTCCGGCGGTCACGCTACGTCATTACGTCTATTATGTCATTATGACGGCTGACTCCACTGACCGACATTTTAATTTACAATTACACACGCTCACTACGGGAGCGGCAGGAAGGGTCATTCCTCTTTGGGGTATATAGATTACAGTCGATCTATGGTCGGTCTCAAGAACATTGGGTGTGTTCATTTACCAAGTTTCTTGTGGAGAGAGCACCAAGTGGTTTAAGCATTCGAGCAAGTACTCCATTCAAAATCATTAAGCAACGGCTGGCTTGGCAAGCGCCAGCTAGCTGCTTGGTAAATGAGCACACCCCTGTCTTCCTCCCTTTCAGTTTCGTCTTAAACAGCAGGAAAAGTGGGTTTCATTGGTGGTTTTCAAAACAAAACCTTAATTGGTGGGTTTCAAAAGGCCCCGAAGAAAAACACCACTTTAGCGGCAGGAAGGGTCATGTTATTTACCCAACCCTTGTGGGGTATATAGATTACAGTAGATCTTCGCTCAGTTCTGTAAGTAAAACCTATCTCACGGATGTTGGGATTCCTCCAAATTTATTTGTTTAATGTTATGGACAGCATTAACAACTGTTTAAAAAGCTAATCATATGTGTTTGTGGTTTATAATATTTTACAAGTCCAGCTACACCGCTGTTAGACTTCCGGTCTTGTTTTGTGTAGATTGGTGACAAAAAAATTAAATTTAATCCCTTTTAAATTCAGGCTGTAACAAAATGTGAAAAGGTCAAGGGGTTTGAATACTTTCTGAAGGCACTGTATATGTTTTACCATTGTAGAATAGCACTTTTTATGTTCAGTCTCCCCATATTAGGTAAGCATAAGTATTGGAACAGATTAACTTAAAGTAAATTAAAGTAGTACAATAGTATTTAGCTGCACATCACTTACATACAGTAACTGCATCGAACCCATGAGCCATTGACATCACCAAACTCTTGGTATCTTCCTTTGAGATGCTTGGCTAAGCCTTTACTGCAGCCATTTTCAGTTGTTGTTTGTTTGTTGTTGTTGTTGTTGTGTTTTTTTTTTTGTTTTTTTTTTTTGTATACAAGATCGAGGCTCGTGAAAGAGCGAACATTAATCACACAGAAAGACAAACCGACACATAAAACATATAACATCGGGAGCGGTAGACAAGATGGGGAGAGAGGGGGAAGGACACAAACACAACATTTGAGAGCAGGGACCGAGAGACATGGAGACATCGAGACATCGAGAGATCTGAGAGAGGGCGAGGGCTTTTGGGGGGGGGGCATGGGAAGGGGGTGGTGGGAGAGGTATAAAACATATGGACACTGCCAGGACTTCCAGGAAAGAAGTTGGAATTTCAAACGAGGTGGATCTGGGGTGAATTAGCGGGGGTAGAAAAGATCAAGGTTTTGGATGGGGGAAGATAAGAGATGGTGGTGAACAGCTGTTTTAAAGACCTGGAGGGAGGAGTGGGATTGAAGGGAGTGAGGGAGTTTGTTCCAGAGGCGGGAGAAAAGAGGAATGAAAGAGTGAAGGTGAGCAGAGAGCCGAGATTTCGGCAGTTTAACCATCAGAGGGTTGCTGGCAGATCTTGTGCGACCTGTAGGAATATTTGGGGGACAGAGCACAGAGAGAGCTGGGGGTGCAAGGCCGGAGAGGAGTCGGTAGAAGACAGAAAGACCACCTACCTGCCTGCGGTGAGTGAGTGAAAGGCCCTCAGAGATAGCTTCATCGCGGGAGATTCCAATAATTCTGAAAGCTTTGGTTTCAACAGCGTGAAGCCGAGCTAGGTGTGAGGCAGGAGCACCGGCCCATAGGGGAGAACAGTATTCCATTGAGCTGCGGATGAAAGCCTTGTATGTGGTGAGGAGCTCAGGTGTGCCGAGGAAGGACTTCGCACGACGGAGGATGCCCAGTCGGCGACTGGCTTTGGAGGCCAGCTTGTAAATGTGGTTTTCCCAAGAAAGATCATGGCAGATAGTGAGACCCAAAAGCTTGAGCGACAGAACTTCTTGGAGAGGATTGTTGAGAAAGTAGATGGGAGGGTTGTCCAGTCGATCTTTTCGGAGAGACATAGTAAGAGTGTGAGATTTGTCAGGATTGAAAGACATGTTCCACTTGTTTGACCAGTCTGTGATTTTGTCCAAGTCTTCAGAGAGTGAGGAGGCTGCAGACTGCCGATCTGAGGGAAGAGGAATGGAGCGGCAGAGAGTGGAGTCATCAGCAAAGAGATAGAGAGGATTTTCAAGAGAGTCAGAGAGATCATTGATGAAGACCAGAAAAAGCACGGGGCCCAGAACACTGCCTTGGGGAACTCCAGCCTGAACAGGAAGAGGAGATGAGAGAAACCCATTCAGGGCCACACGTTGACGACGACTAGAGAGGAAGTCCGCCAGCCATGCGTGGAGATTTCCATGGATACCAAAGGAGGAGAGTTTGGTGAGCAGAGCGGGGTGCCAGACCGTGTCGAAGGCACGTGATATGTCGAGGGAGACAGCTCTAATTTCCTGTTTGGCATTGAGGACCTCCATCCATTGTTGAGACAGCAGAAGCAGCATGTCCAGAGTAGAGTGACCTGGTCTGAAACCAAATTGATGATCAGAGATCAAGCCATTGGAGAAGAGGAAAGATTTCATATCCGAAGCAATCATGGATTCCATGACTTTGCTGATAATTGGGAGAAGGCTGATTGGTCTGTAGTTGCTAGGATCTGTTTTTGCACCTTTTTTGTGCAAAGCGGTGATGTTGGCTGATTTCCAAGCAGATGGCAGTTGACCTTGAGCAAAAGAGAGGGGTTGTTTTGGGGGTTTCTGACTTTAGTCTCCTCTTCATCAAGTAAAATGCATGCTCCATTGGATATAAATCTGGAGATTAACTTGGCCAGTCCAAAACCTACTTTTTCCCCTGATGAACTCCTTGGTTGTGTTGGCGGTGTGTTTTGGGTCATTGTCTTGCTGCATGGTGAAGTGCCACCCAATGAGTTTGGAGGCATTTTCTTGTACTTAGGCACACAAAATGTTTTTGTACACTTCCAAATTCATTGTGCTGCTGCCATCATTAGTTACATCATCAACTAGATGGTATTCATAGAATATTTACCCTGCACAGTCAACTTGGTGTGAGCCAACTCTTCTATTTTTGAATTTTTTGATCCAATATGGCTGCCAGACCACGTGAGCGATGACATCATAAATTAATATTCTCTAAATAATTGTTGCATAGATCATGCTCAATAAATTTCAAACTGATCAGACTAAGCGTTGTCCCTGTCAAATTATGACATCATAATTATGGCACCAATGACGTCATCGTTAACAATACCTATTCCCCATATGGAGTTATTTACAATGAGCCACGTTTCAATTTTCAAAATGCTGACACGGCACACGCTTTACTTTACTGAAATGCAGACACAAATGTTATATTTTCGTCAAAAATCAGAATTTTGCCAAATCTGTTTTGTCCATGTGTTAATATACCTTAGCGATTGACAAATCTGAAATCAGAATTTTATTTGAGGTCAAAATTACCCCGTGAGATCGCTCCGTACTTTGCCTGCTCGTCATGTGCATGTGATAATTAATTCTATGGCCACTCTAAAAGACTTCTTCTTCACGCAATAACAACTTCTAGCTTCCAGACCGTACATCCAATCATCTTGAAATTTTGCACACATGTTACACTTCATTACCTCTACTATAATATAAAGTTTCACGTCGATCAATGAAGCGGTTCAAGAGTTATACTTTTAAAAATATTTTCGTTTAATTATTTTTATCTGCCAAACCACGTGACCTATCGCAAATTCCAAAAGGTCATTTTAGTAGACCGATATGCTGAACAAATCTGTGAAGGTTCCCCTCGATAGGATGAAAAATGAGGGATGAGCTTGGTTTTAAAAGTTAATGCTTAAAATGTCATAACTCCGAAACCATGTGACGCATGACTTCCTGCTAGCTGACTTTTTTGTTTGTCATGGGTATGCGATTCTGCCTGCAAAGTTTGGCCTCGATCTGTTCAGTCGTTTCGGAGAAAATTGGATTTTAGTGGTTTTTCACTCAAAACAATATGGCGTCCGAACCACGTGACCTACGACGTCATTATAATTTTCATTTCTGCATCAATTTATGAGCGGAGAGAAGAATTAATGTTGTGAGCGGAGAGAAGATGCTCAAGAAATTTCATCCTGATCGGATAAAGTTTTTTACTTGTCGAATTATGATGTCATAACGACGGCACCGATAACGTCATCATTCACATATGTTATTCCGCATGGAGAGTTATTTGCAATGAGACCCGTCTCAATTATTTCTGTGCAGCGGTTTTTGAGATGCAGTGGTGCAAAGTTTTTTGGGTTTTCCAAGATGGCGCCCATACCACGTGACATGCGACGTCATAATATTCACTAAAACATTCTACAGGAGGAGTCCCTCCTATGGTGAAAATTTCATGTCAATCGGACCAATGGTTGCCGAGAAAATGAATTTTTAAAATGCAGACACACACTTACGTATGTACGACGTATGTACGTACGACGTATGGATGGACCCGAATGCTTAACCCTGCCTTTCACTTCGCGAGTGCAGGGTAATAAAGATGAGTGAGCCAGTTCCAGAAGAAACCATGCAAGCCCAAGCCTTGAACACAACCTCCACCATGCTTCATAGATGAGTTAGTATGCTTTGGATTATCTGCAGTTCCTTCCTTTCTCCACACTTTTGCCTTTCCATCACTTTGGTAAAGGTTTATCTTAGTCTCATCTGTCTATAATATTTTGGTGCAGAACTCTACTGGATCACCGCTGTACTTCTTGGCAAAAAAAATTCTAATTCTAATCTATATTTGGTGCTGATGAGAGGTCAGCATCTTGCAGTGTAGCCTTTGTAATTCTGTGATTTTTGCACTGAAAACCTTTAATAAGTCATATTTTTGTTGAAATTTGAAAACCTTTAATAAGTCATGTTATTTGACTTTAATAAGTCAAATAACACAGCATATTTTTGTGTAATTACATTCCATAACATACTAATCATAAAATAAAATACCGAACAAACAAAAAAAAAAAAAAGTAAAAGTGGTGTGCGTAAGGTAGCAGGGCAGCCTGTGTACAAAAGTGGTGTGAGAACCGGCACATCCTGCGACCAGAGATTGTTGCAGGAAGTCCCACGTAGGGGAGGTGGGCGTGACCAAAGTCATGGGGCGGTCCGTAGGCGAGTGACTTCTGCGGAGTTTTTCGCAGCACGAGAAATGGTCGTGGCAGACACGGAGGGATTTCCCATGAGGAATGCATGGAATGCCAGTGCACATTTGTCCACGTTAAAAATAAAACGTTATGGAGATTTGCTTCGCTGCCTTTTTATTTTCATGATAACTTTCCATGTCACGCGCGACATGTATTTAATGCATCTCCAGCGACGGAGCTATCGGATCTTCAAATGTGAAATCCAAGGTGTGCACAGCACAGGCAGAAGGCAAAGGATTAAGGAAGAGAGCGAAAGGACAGAAGCAAGTTGCATGAAAGAACTAGAATGGCACTCGGTAGAGCACATACCTCCGCCAGGCTGAATAGTTTATGTTTTGTATCCCACTGATAGGCCGGATCTGGATTCAGACCTGAAGCAAAATCTAATCAGCTTGGTCTTGTCACCTAACCAACTCGTCCACCAAGTTTAGTCATAACTCGTCCATAACTTTTTTAAATATGATGTTGTATATCACTTTTCGCCGGGTCTCTCAATGGTGAATAATCACTTAAAAATTAAATAATTCTCTTATCCGAATACATATTCAGATTTTCAACAAAATCAAATGGATTATTCCTACAACCTGCCCACCAAATTTAGTCCAAATCCGTCCACAACTTTTTGATATAATATTATCCTATATTGTTTTTGCCCCTACCTCCTAATTGTGAAGAATACCTAAAATATTCTACAAGCTGGATCTGAATCCGGATCTTCACCAAAATCAAATAATTTCATCCTGGTCACATACACTACCTCTCTGCCAAATTTCGGCTGAATCCGTCCACAACTTTGAGATATCTTGTTCACAACCAGACAAACAAGAAGACGTCATGCAGAGCACAATACTTGCAAAATCCACCCATCCACCACTCCCCCACCTCTCCCCCCTCCTTCCCCCAAAAGGTTTCCATTAATCCATCAAATTAGCCATTTCATCAAGATTAAAATTGACGATCTTGATCAAAGCTCCACGATTTTTCAGATGAAAATTGATGATTTTAGAAGTTTGACCTAGAGTTGACCTTTAACCTCAAAATAGTTGGTTTCCCAATGCAGTGAGGCACTATGAAAATGCTGTTCAATTTCCAAGTCAATCGGATGAAAATTGACGGATTTGCAGAGGAAAATTGATGATTTTGGAAGTTTGACCTTGAGTTGACCTTTGACCTTTTGACCTAAAAAACGTTGGTTTCCTATGTTAGTGACTCGATATACAAATGCTGTGCAATTTTCAAGTCAATCAGATAAAAAAATGGCAATTTTAGAAATTCGACCTCCAGATGACCTTTGACCTCAAAATCAATAGGCTTCTCAATTGTGACGAACTCTACCACTTGAAGTTTCATGACGATCGGTTTAAAATAGTGACCTGTAGGCGAGTGACAAACAGACAGAATAACAAACGCAACCGATCAATATACTTGAAGACAGACAGGCAAGTAACAAACAAACAGACAGGGGTGAAAACATAACCTCCATCCCACCTTATTTGGCAGAGGTAATAAATGAAGACGAATGGTATGAAGATAAATGAATCTGCAAAACGCAAAGGAGAATGAAAGAAGGAACGAGCAAGCAAAGTGAAGCAAAAGGAATTGCAGACGGAAGGACTCATAGAGGGCAGGACAAGAGGAAAGAAGGATGAGATGAGACTCGAGTTTGTGTGAAGGTACTGTAATAATAATAATAATACTCCATCGAGCCCTGAACAGAGTCAGTAACCCTCTTAAGCTGCAAAGGCTTGAATGGCTCAATCATTATACGCCCTTCTCCTTCAGAGATTGGAACAGCTTGTTGTACATCAACAATATTATTGAGCGAAGTGGCTTTGTTTGCTTGGTGTGCTTGACATCTCTGACGCCATCTAAAAGCAACGGTGGATCGACACCAATACTGTAAACCCTTTTCTTCTTCACCAACCGCAGGACTTCATTTACACACGTCATTGCGTTTTAAATGTGAGTGAGATTAATTTTGTTCTGGTTTAAACACCATCATCATAACCAGCACATTGAAAGGAATAATCACCGCAAGTACCGACCGGCAACGTTAAATGGAAATACCACGACGGTATAAGAAAAGTAATCCCCTGTGACGTTATAGTAAAACGACGTTGTAGGAAGTGACGTTATAGAATAACTTACTGTATTTACTATGCCCAGTTGTTGTGCTATGGTTATAATTGAATTATTCTGTTCTTTCAGCTTCCAAATTTCTTGCTTTTCTTTCATAGACAGTTAGTCCTCTGGTCTTCATGTTGGTTTGCACCTACTAACACCCAAAGCAAAAGAAAAGGTTAAAACCAAGACTGGACATTCACAGCCCTTTTGTGTGTTAACAATCAATGCAACGAGAAACACCTGACAGTCATTTGTTGCAATACTTATGCTTACCTAAAATGGGGGGTGGGGCAGACGGAACATAAAAGTGCTATTGTTCTACAATGGTAAAACATATTTACATATAAATACCAAGAAATAAAAGCTGACCTTCTGGACTCTTGCCTCATGTTTATCTTTTGATCTCAAATCCAAATGTATTGAGTATATAGCAATAATACCAAATTTGGCTTCACTGTTCCAATACTTATGGAGAGCACTGTATATACTTATACCACTTTTGATCAAAATCTCATCACTGATGCACAAGTTAGCGTCATAACAGAATTTTTACCTAACGGGACCTCTAGCCTTTGACCTCAATATCTAATCTGTTTATCTTTAAATCAGTATTTATACTTGTACCAAGTTTGACTTGGTTTCCTTCAGCCATTCTCTCGAGTCATCACGGAAACAAAAACCTATTACACACTCTGACCTTTGCCCTCTTGATGCAAAACTCTAATCAGTACATCTTTGCATCATTATATATATACAGGTACTTGTACAAAGTTTAGTCAAAATCCCATCACTGGATCACATTTAGCTCGGTAACATATTTAAAAAAAAAAAAAAGCGGGACCCCTGACCTTTGACCTCATAATCGAATCAGTTTAATCTTTGCATCATTATACGTACTTGAACTAAATTTGACATAGATACCATCAGTCATTCTTAAGTTATCGCAGTGAAAAAAGCCCATCACGGACAGACAACCCAAAAACATAATGCCTCCGGCGACGTTGTGAGCGGAGGTAAAAACCCCACCTGTTTGGATGCACAGCCAAGTACAACTATGTTTTACAGTAAATCACAAAATTGTACATTTTGAGTAATCCTACTATTAATTTGCAATTGGTCACTGGCTTTGACACCAATACAATTTTTTATTACGGGCTCTGGGCATCAAAAAGCTACATACGAGTATCTCGAACAAACAGTTTCAAATGGAGCGCTTCGCTGCTATTAGAACATTTAAATTGCATCAGATGTGGCAATAAATGTGAATTGTTGCTCTCTACTTACCGGCCCGATGATAGAAGATGCCATTTGCCTTTTTGCCACTTGCATCCCTACCCCATTTAGAATCCCGTGCGCGCACAAGCAACTTGCTAGTTACATAAATGTTACGTTACAAAATGTATGGAAAAATAGGCTGAGTTTTTTTACAAGCAGTTAAAATGAAATGACTGCAAAATTGCACATGAGAGGGAAGGTGGTGAGGACGGACACAGCCTGGGCTGCCGAGTAATAAAATAAATAAATAAACCATACCACACATAATGATAAACTCAATGGTGAAGAATCACTTAAAAATTAAACAATTTTCGTATTTCATATATCTGACCTATAAGTGGAATACAAAACATAAACTGTTCAGCTTGGTGAAGGTATGCGCTCTACCGAGTGCCACTCTACTTTGTTTTTTGATAATTTTTGAAATGCAAAGACGTGCTGATTAGACTTGGTGCTATGATACCAAGCTACAACACATCGCTGTATTTACAGGGTTTTTGTGCCGATGTTTCCTCGAGACATACTCTTATATAAAGAACTCAGGTAAAGGTAGCTCAGCAAGGGTATTAAGTGAAGCATAGCTACATGAGAGTTCAGGGGACAGATAAGTATTTGAAAGGTCAGCAGGCTGTGTATAAAACAATAGTCTCACAACCACAAGAGACTTGATTCTTGGCCAATGTTTGAGTACGCCCTTGAATCAATACACTCGCTCATCGCAACCGTGTAACAAGACACCTTCACTCTCGTTTAAACAAACTGTAAATATGCCATGCCGAGGCATTCGTGAACCGCTTTTAAAACATCCCAGCTCTTTGAACTTCAGAAGTCATACATGCATCATGCGAGTAATGAAAACCATTCTCAAAATAGCTCATTCAGGACCAAGTATTAATGTGACAATTGAGAGGCTACTTCCTGGTGGCTTGTTAGTGAGAATAACAGGAGCGTCTGCGATAACATGAATGCAGAATCACTCCCGAGGACAGTTCGTCCATATTATGGAAGATGACTGCTGACATAATCTACAAAAAATTTGGAATATAATTCTGAATAGTTTACATAAATTTTCTATATATTCGACATAAATTCTGAATTTAACTTGTTTAAAATTACTTTCAAGCCAATCAAACCCTCAATAAAGTGCCATGTCAAAGACATTTCACTTACCTCTGGACTTGGCCTGCCATGGACACCTTTGCAGACTCCAGATTTCTAATCTGTCCGCTTTTTACGCTGAGCCGTGACAAACAAAAACATGGACATAGTACAATTATTAATTCATAATCAACTCAATATATCAGCGGAAAATAAATGATTCCACATGTTTAACAATGAGTGGACCATTTCATTTCAACTCAAATAGCTCTTGAAAGAATACACAATTGTTCTCGCAGGTAATCACGACGGCGATACTGCAGATGGGAATGAAACCCATAAAACAAAAAACAAATCAAAACCCAGTATTTCTACAGATTCCACATCAACAAATTAACAAGTTCCTTGTTGAATAAATTTTAAGCTCAAAGCTGTAAAAACTCCACAAATTAACATCTTATTCTCCTTTGGACTGCATCAATAATTATTCCATCCCACATTTGTTAAAATTATTGGCATTGTGCACAGGCTTCACACCTCGCATTCAATAAACAAGAATAAAGGAAAGCACACAAATTGATCAACAACATGAAATTCAATCTGCGCAATTCTGCTGAAAAAGCAATTGCTTTCAAAAATAGGGTTATGCAAAAAAATAGAAAATAGAATGTCCCCAATTTGTGGATCGACCCAAGTTACAAAATAGCAGCTTGAACCACCCCAAGGCCTTCATTAGGACAGTAACACAACATGGTAGTGATTACACAAATTGTATCTGTGGACATGTTGTGCCATTTCACCAGAGGGATTGGGTAAGAGGGGATGGGGGGGGGGGGTTATGGGGGCATGAGCAAATTGGCATCAAATGGGATGGCAGCCGTGCAATCAAGTCATGCTGCAATCACTTGACCTCCCAAAAATGCCTGATTAAAATTATATCAGATGTTCGTAAAGCCCAAGGCACTTCGTTGTATGGCACCCATAAGTAAAGGTGTACTGGTTCAAAGTTATCGGCTTGCAAAGGAGTATGCTCCAATAGCAGATCCAAATAGTATAAAGTATAGTACTCACCAAATTTGTTAACTGTTGAATATTTCCATTATCTCAAGGATAAAAAAAGCACCACCAACTACACAACAACTGCTGAGGACCTCATGACTAGTAAGCTATAGTTAGTTAATAGAATTGTGGGTGCCTTTTCATTCTGGAGTATGAAATGAGGCAATCTTAAATAGTCATATCGCTGCCACAGGAGGCACTGTTAACGCTTGAAAAATTATTTCTGGTGGCGTTGTTTGCCGTAGCTTTTTCATACATACTTCTGGTAGCGTTGCTCCCATAGCTTTTTCATAAGTACTTCCTGTAGCGTTGTCTGCCATAGCTTTTTCATAAGTACTTCCTGTAGCGTGGTCTGCCATAGCTTTTTCATACATACATCCGGTAGTGTGATCTGCCATAGCTTTTTACATGTGTTTAACTGTACGATCGATGACGTGAGTCTACTTGCGCTAGTTTTAAGTTTTTTCCGTCACATGATTTTCTGGGAAATTCTCAAAATGGCGTTTGCTTATGCACTTCACATTCTGCAAAGAGTGAAAAAATATCCGTTAATGGTGAGCGTGACATGGGTGAAATTTCCACGAGATCAGACTTCACTGCATTGTTGGAAAAACTGCTAAGCCATGGTGAGGTTTGGGTAAGGGAGGGGAGAAGAAGGAGAGAGCAGATGGAACGGCAGACGTTATTAGCAAATGGTGACGTTTGTGTTCACGATATTTCAAACACGATCAGATCACACCTGATGGACACTTCATCAGAGATCCAAAGTATTTTGCCTGGATCAACCAGGGGGAACCTGCGATTCAACACAGTAAACGAGCCATCATCAAACGGTCCATGACCACCAGCAGCGCAACTCTGAAGCTGCTACTCTCAGCTGCTCTGCCTCCAGTAACTCGCACCCTCCCTTAAGCTCTAACCAAGTGCTCAGCAATGCAAACCCCTACTTGTGTTTTTTTAATTTCTGTGTGGTCCATTGACATTCGATGGTCAAACACGTGAACACATCTGCCAAATGCAGTGGGGGTATGGCCCCGAGATCAGGCACCCACACCACAATTGTCCCGTTCAGGTTCACCAACATCCCGACTTGACTCTACAAGTGCCGATGTTTCCGCTTCAGCTCCTTGTGGTCTCAGCTTTCAATCATGTGCTGCAACACGTCTCTACTTTTACACTTAACAGATCACATCGTGCTTTTCTCCTGGCAGGGCACTCCCCACTCAGTTAGGATTATTTAAAAGTTAATCACTCTTAGATGTTGATAGTTTGCACCATCAGAAGCCGTTCTTCGGGGGGGTGTGATGTCAGTGATTGAAGTGTAGCACTAGCAATGAATATAAGGTGCACGTATGATATCGGAACTTGTATGCAAGTACAGTATGCATGCTATAAGTGATGGTGAATAAAAGTGCGCTTTTAGTCATCTGGCATGGAAACCCGACCGGAAGTGTGCATGACGAGCAGAGTGGCGATCAGACTATTAAAAAATATATATGAATGAATGATCGACTATTAAAGATAGCCTCAATTCTCCCTACTAACGATAATTGCCCTTTGTGAATTTCTGTTCTTTCTGTTGAAAGAAACGAACCTTCATGGACATCTACTTATAAATGCTTTTCCCAGTCCTTACTCTAATTAGCATTGGTTGCTGCTACCTAAAATTAGCGCATGTGAGAATGGCCTATTAACATATTATCCACTGTATCCACCATTCGTTTGCAAATCAACAAATCATATTGCTCGAGCACAAACAGCAATTTTGACAAGTTTAAAATACAGTTGCACCATACCTCCACTCGATGGCATGCTCTAAAGATTTGAAACACTTCGGACGATTGCGGAGAAACGTCTGCATGCTGTGCAAGGCATCCAGTGCCGTGCCTGCACAAGAGTGAAAATTATCATCTTATCGCAAAGCAAGCGCACTTATCAAGTTAAAGTTTTCTTAAAAGCCAGCATGATGGATAACAGGATTTGACATTCTAAGTTTCCTCATTTATTTATCATGAACAAACTATATACACTCACTCCCACACTGCCGCCTCAAAGACTCACAAAATGCACAGCCCTTCAAGTCATAAGGAGTGGACGGGAAGCTAAAAACAAATAGAAAATACAACTAAGTTGTATTTTCTATTTATTTGAACGACAACTCCATTTTTAAAATCTAAAAGGAATCTAGCGGTAACTCAATGTGGAAACATCTCTAGGCATGCGGCGCAATGAAGGCATTCAGTTCACCAAGAGGATTTTTTGAATTTACCTGTGAGCGTTTTAAATATACTATTGCTCGCCTTGTTCATCTGAACATTATGCCATGTCTATCTGTTCACAACTATTGTATCTTCCGTATTTACTTCCTCTATTGATCATTTTGACAGGTAAGTGCTGCACAGCCCTCTTTTCATCTCGTGCCTACACAATATGTAGAGCAACTAAAACGGCACTCGGTAGAGAGCATACCTACACGCCAGGCTGAACAGTTTAAGTTTTCTATCCCACCAATGGGTCAGATTTGGATCCGGACCTGAACCAAAATCTAATCAGATTGTTCTTGTCACCTTACCAACTCAACCATCTAGTTTGCCACAAGTCGTCCACAACTTTTTGAAATATCATGCTATATATTGTTTTTTGGTCATATCACTCAATGGCGAAGAATCACTTAAAAATGTAAAACTTCTCGTATCTGGATCTGGATTCTGATCTTAACCAAAATCGAATCAATTCGTCCTTGTCACACACACAAACCTGTACACCAAGTTTCAACCTAATCCGTCCATAACTTTTTGATATATCATGCTATATATTGGTTTTAGCCCTATTACTCAATAGTGAAGAATCACTTATAAAATTATCTGATACAAATCCGAATCTTCACCAAAATTGAATCCATTCTATTTTGTCACACACTGAACCTGTTCTCGCAGTTTCGTTCAAATCTGTCCACAACTTTGAGATATCATGCTATATATCACGTTTTGCCCTATCTCTCAATGATGAAGAATCACTCTTTTTTTTAAATCTCAGATCCATATCCGGATCTGGATATTCACCAAAATCTAGTAACTTTGTCCTCATCACATACACAACCTCTCCACCAAATTTAGTCCAAATCCATCAATAACTTTTTGAGATATCACATTCACAAACAAGCAGACAGACAAACAGACATGGGTGAAAACATAATCTCCATCCGACTTCGGGGGCGGAGGTAACAATGTCACTCAAAAGGATAACCAGTTACAATTCCATGCAATAATTAGAGTAATTGACATTGGGTATAAATGTCAGCATCGACAGATTTACCTTCAACAATATCAATGACAACCAGAGCGATCACCGATGACACTTCATTGGCTGCAGTTGTGTGAACAGCGATAGCACCACCCATGCTGTGTCCTACGAGCACAATGGGTGGTGCTTCTGAGCCATAAAGGGCTTTCAGGACCAGTCCAACATCCCTGTGGTATGGGTGGAGATGACATACAGACACAACTTCAAACTATATGTACATCAGAACTTCAAACTACATGTAGTTCATTCACAACTTCAAGGATTTCATTTGCAGCAAGCCCTCAAAATCATTGGTATCTCCTACAATGCAGCTGAATGTCTAAGACTCTAAGTTACTCTTACATCACAGACAAGTTGGTGTCTTCTCTGTATTTTACCACCTCCTTGGCCTCGTCACTGCCAGGTTTCTGCAGGGCGCACATGGTTTGCCAGTAACCCTTTTCTTGTCTTAAAATCCAGGCTCACTGCTCACCTCCACTAATTTGTTCCTCCCTTCTCTCACCTGTGGAACCAACTGCACCAGTCTGTTCAGTCCCATCCTTCCCTCCAGAGCTTCAAGGCAGCTATTCACTACCATCTCAGGTCATTCCCCTTCCATACTCATGATCTCTTCTACCCAAATGACTCCATTCCGAAGCATTTCCTTTTCCAGGTTGTTGCGATTTTATTCCCCCTCTCAATCCCTCACCACTTTTTTATTTGTTAGTTGTCGGTTGGTTTGGGCCATTTCTGTTTCATCTACATTAACCCCTTCCTCTTGCTATGTTTTATCCAGCATGTGTGCAGCTTGTACACCCCCATGTGTTCTTCTCCTGCCAAAGATCTCACTCCCCCTCTTACTTCTATTATGTTATTGGTGTTTCCCCCTTTGCATTTTGTTCCCTTTGAGTTTGCTCTCACTCTTCCATGAACCTCGACCGCACATAACAAAAAAATTCTATAAATTAATAAATTAATAAATTAATAAAACATTTAAGTTGACATATTCCTTCTCATGTGCTTGGTACAGATAATCAAGGTGTTGTATGAGGAGGAGGCTTCTTGTATCAAACATTCTGATTTGCTAGCACGCACACAGGGTTAGGATAACAGGCTGGGGTAGTGGGTCCAGCAGGTCAGCCCGGGCAGCGCTACTGATTGATAACCTGAGCTTCGCAAATTAATAAAGATGGTACTAGCTCTGCCTGGCGTGCAGCGGTTCAGAAGCAAAGTTCAGCTAGATAGTTTGAATGTGGGATCAATGGGGGTAATTGGGGTCAGGGTGGTGGAGATGATGCAGAGAAGAAGTTTGGAAGTGTTGTGTGTGCAGGAGACAAGATGGAAAGGAGACAGCACAAAGAGGTTGGTAGGAGGATACAAGCTGTTGCAAGTAGGTGGGGATGGAAAGAGTAATGGTGTGGGAATAATAGTATTGGACAATATCAGCAAGCAGGTGGTCAGAGTGGAAAGATGGGAGGGACGGATAGTTATGGCATGGGTGGTGATAGAGGCAAATGGTGTGTGTTATATCAGGATATGGGCTACAAACAGGAAGGGCTGAGGAGGAGAAGATAGAATTCAGGGATGCACTAGAAAGGATGATGGTAATGGTTGAGCTGGAGGTGATGCTGTGCATTGTGGGGGACTTAATGAGCATGTGGGAGCAGAAGAGCCAGGTGAAGAGGAATGTGTTGGTAAATTTGGTTGGGAACGAGGAATAGAGAGGGTCAAGAGCTGGTGTAGCTCGTGGCGAGGAATGGGTTGGCCATAGTTGGCTCATCATACTAAAATACCCAATTTGGTGTCTGTCTGTCTGTCTGTCTTTCTGACAATTTTTGACTGCGACACATTTGGTCGTTACTTATCCAATCTCAACAAAACTTGACAAGAGGACTAAGGGTCACACGATGAAGGTTGTTGCGCATTGTTGCGCAGGATAGAGAAGATCAAAAATAGAGGGAGGCAGCCGGATGCAGGGTTGCTACACATGTATGGGCAGAAGAAGAAAGCAACAAGGAGAGTTGTGGATAAGGTGAGGAACAATATGGAAGAGGAGGTGCAGAACAAGTTGGAAGAGGATGGTGGGAGGACAATCTCTATATATAAAGGAGGAGTGTCTGTGTGTGTGTGTGTGTGTGTGTGTGTGTGTGTGTGTGTGTGTGTGTGTGTGTGTGTGTGTGTGTGTGTGTGTCTGTCTGGATGTCCGCTTATAACTCAAGAACTACACATCGGAGAAAAGTTTTAGACACAGATTCGGAATCAGCATAAAATCCTGGTTGTTATAGGCTACGTTTTATTTTAATATCAATGGTTTAAAAAACCGTGCCAGCTGCAATTCCATGGTGTAGTTTGTGGCGGCGCTATTGCCCCTTTCCGATCCCGCGGTTGCGCGTACGTACAGTATACTGTACATACATATTTATATATTTTCAATGTGCTTTTTATTGTATTTTAAATTGTTTTTTAGCTTCTTTTATTGTTAATTTATGTACTATTGTATTTATTTTAAATATATTTTTAAGGAAAACAAATGTTTTCACGTCCGTAGGAGTGACGTAAAGTCGCACATAATGACAAAATGCGCGCCATTTTTTCGCGCCAAGAACGAATAAACAGTCGTTGAGATTTTATTCGAATTCGAATTCCATTAAATTTCAACTGTTGGAAACAATAATAATTTCAACTGTTGGAAATTGAAATAATTATTGTTTCCAACAGTTGAAATTTAATGGCATTCGAATTCGAATAAAATCTCAACTAAAAAAAAAAACGTCGCGTTTTAAAATTATGACGTCATCAGCGTATTTCGGAACGTTAATTTTTCAACTTCATATTCGGAATCAGTACGTCCCAGAGCAACTACAGCACACCTTAAATGTTTAAAAAACCTTCGGGTTTTAAAATTATGACGTCATCAGCGTATTTCGTAACGTTAATTTTTCAACTTTGCCGACAATGACTTCCGACTTCCGGGTTCGGAATGCGGGACCAATGCCATTTGACAGGGAATAAAAAATAAATGCGACATTCAATTGACGACAATGACTTCCGACTTGACTCCCCCCCTCCCCTCCCCCTTCCCCTCCCCCCTCACCCCTCCCCTTCTCCCCCTCCCCTTCACCCTAACCCCTCCCCTTCTCCCTTCCCCTCCACCTCCCCCCTCCCCTTTCTCCCTCCCCCTCCCCCCTTTCTCCCTCCCCCCTCCCCCTCACGGCCCTCCCTTTCCCCCCTGCCCCGTCCCCTCCCTCCTCCCCCTCCCCTCCCCCCACACCCCTCCCCTTCTCTACCCCCTCTTCTCCCCTCCCCCTCCCCATCCCCCCCTCTTCTCTCCTCTCCTCCTCCCCCCTCTTCTCCCCTCCCCCCTCTTCTCCCCTTCCCCCCTCTTCTCCCCTCTCCTCCCCTCCCCTTCTCCCCTCCCCCCCTCTTCTCCCCTCTCCCCCTCTTCTCCCCCTCTCCCCCTCTTCTCCCCTCCCCACCCCCCCCCGTTCCCCTCCCCTCCCCTTTCTCCCCCCCTCCCTTCCCCCGTCCGGCAATGCCGGGTACTTCCCATGGCCAGCTGTACGTGGGGTGCTCGAGGGTTGGAAAACCAAGCAATCTTTATGTCTTGGCACCAAGTAAGAAAACCAGAAATGTTGTATACCAAGAGGTTTTGAGAAATTGACAATTGACAAAACGTCATGTAGGAAATGTACTGTGATATTGCTCTAAAATATACATGTGCTTTTCATCATATATTTGTATTATTCTTATTCAACCCGGGCGAAGCCGGGTACCTCAGCTAGTGATCTATAAATTGGCTCGTGACAGGAATGAGGATGGTGATTAAAGATGGTGATGGGGGGCTAGTGACAGAAAGGGGGGCAGTATTGGAGGTGTGGGAAGGATATTTCAAAGAGCTGTTGAACCAGAAAGGAAGCAACGGTGAGCTGGAGCTACCGAGTTATGTGGAGAGGAAAGTGGAATTGGTGGAGATCACAGAAGAGGAAGTGTGGACAGCATTGAAGGACACCAGGCATTAATGAGCTGTGTACAGAGATGATAATTGCAGCGGGAGAAGTCTGAGTCAATTGGACGAAGACGCTGTTGGATGTGTATGTATGTATGTATGTATGTATGTATGAGAGAGGGTTCGTTTCTGGAGGATTGCTCTTTCCAACTCTTCCTATGCTCGTCTCGGCCAATCATGACCTTCAGGGGTGTGGCCATTTTCCTTATTAGGTCCTTTGGGCGGGGCTTAGTCTGATCGGCTCTGCTTGGCGTTTATCGGCGGTGGTAGTTGTTTAAAGGAGGTCTGTATGGCCGGCCGCGTCAGCAAAACGTAAAAGGAAAATTACAGAGGGGAATTCACATATTGGGGGAAATTAGCCTTAATCCCTACACCAATTAGCACTGCTTCACCCCTTGTGTGAAGACACAAACAATCTTAAGCTACAGTTTTCCTACTTAAGTACATTGAGATTTCTCCTACGCGTTCACGATCCATGCTATACATTATACAATCCTACCTTTCCAATGGGATTCCCCCCCCCCCCCCCCCCCCACCACCCCACGTAACAATAGGTTCGGGTATTTGGGGGAAACAGTGACCAGGGATGGGAAGTCAGAGGCAGAGGTGGGTGTGAATGCTGGTGAATGGTGAAATTCCGGCTGAGATGGGCTGGACACTTGGTGCGGATGGGGGAAGAGAGAATGGCAAAGAGAGCGGATAGGTTGAGGGAACAAGGGTTGGAGGAAAAGAGCTAGCCTGTGGTGGAGATGGGAGGATTGTGTGAAGAGGGATATAATTAAGGTGGGAGTGTTTAGAGAGTGGAGAGAGTTGGCTGAGGACAGGAAGGAGTGGAGGAGTATCGTGGTCAAGGCAGGGCAGAAGCTTGGTGCCATTGGACCTCACCCCTTATAAAGGGAGGAGGAGGAGGAGGAGGAGGAGGAGGAGGAGGAGGAGGAGGAGAAAAAGACAAGAATCTATCGCAGTGTTTCTCAATACATGAACCCACAAGCTGCATGGATCCAAATGAGCACACTGCTAGGGCCCAAGTGATATCCTGTTTAAAAAAAAAAACAGTTTCGAACAAAGGGAATTACAAGATCTCCCACTAATGCAAGTGTCAAAGCAGATTTCTTTTAACAGTTAATATACTTGCACTTAGCTTGCACCATATAAAATGTGCTTAGTAACAGTAGACATTTAACAATGTAGAAATTACAGGTATTACAGAATATTGATTTGTATTGCATTACTGTCAGATAACAGATACAAAACATTTTTTTAAATTGCATACACAGGAAGTAAGTTATGTGGATGTGGCCCATGGCACATTGAGAGCTGCAAGTTCGGCCCACTATGGTAAATAGGCTGAGAACCACTGATCTATAAAAAGTGCGTTATGTTTCCTTGAACAAAGATGAAAAGTTAACGAAATGGTGTATCAAATGTTTCTTTGAACAAAGAAGAAGTCAACTCTCAAGATTTTACTGAAAAGAAAAAAGTAGAACGACACTCTTCGATGTCACGACATCGACCGTTATGCCTCTGCCCACATTATTTCATCATTATAATACTTGTACAAGTTTGATTTGAATCCTTTCAGCTGTTCTCACTTATCACATTTTTATCTGACATGACCTCTGACCTCACAAAAAAAAATCACAAAGTTACCTCACTCCTCAACTTTGATGCCAAAATACAATCAGCTCATCTTTGCATCATAATATATACTTGTACCAAGTTTGGGCAAAATCCCATCAATGGTTCACAAGTCATCACAGTAACAGGATTTTTACTGAACATGACCTTTGACCTCTTAACGCAAAAATATAATGAGCTAACGTGTACATCATTATACATACTTGTACCAAGTTTTATTTAAATCCCTTCAGCTGTTCTCAAGTTATCTTTTTTTTTTTACCCGACATGACCTCTGACCTATTGATGCCATAATCCAATCAGCTCATTGTTGCATCATATATACTGTACTTATACCAAGTTTGTTCAAAATCCCATCACTTGTTCACAAATTGGCACAGAAACAATTTTTACTTAACATGAACTCTGACCTTTGACCTCTTGACCCCACAATTTAATCAGTTCATATTAACATCATTATACATACATGTACCAAGTTTGATTTAAATCCCTTCAGTCGTTCTCAAGTTATAACATTTTTACCTGACATGTCCTCTGAATTTTGATGCCATAAACCAATCAGTTCATCTTTGCATCGTATATACTTCTACCAAGTTTGTTCAAAATCCCAAATAAGCTCAGGGGTTTGCATCTTTGGCATTCCCATATTCGCTCAAGGCTCATGATGGATAAGCTCATGGCTCCTTTGGATCCCAGGTTCAAATCCTATATAGACTGTGCTGCTTTGTCCATCATGTAGTAATTAACTTTTAATTCATGCAAGGTACACTAATATCTCCCAATATCCCTGACATACAGGTAATGATGTACGCAAGCTCCTCCATGAGTATTAGACCACTGTAAAAAAAAACCCCAATAATATAACATTTTAATATTTATTATTTAACATATTTAAAATAAAACCATTGTTCTCATTTTCACTTACTTGGCCATTGTTTGTGCTGACAGGTCCTCAGAATTTTCAACATGTGTGTCTCCTGGAGGAAGTGAACAGGAAAGTTATTTTTACACAATAACCAAGAGGATTTGTTCTGACCAAATTACCATCATGAGTCGTTGAGCTACATGACAATAAACTAGGCAGCATGCCAGCTGTTTAAGGATGATACAGATTTTGGCTTTTTGGAAGCATCAGGGATTTATTGAGATATGAAATGTATGATTTTGAAAATAAATATTACTTTATATTGCTAAGAGAGTTAAATGGTAGAAAAGATTACAATTGGCAGGTGCAAAATATATCAAATGCACCCTCTTGAAGAAGCACCTCAGCGAGTTCAATTAATATGCAACTAAAAGCTCATTTTAGGTACAACACGCACACGCACACAATATATATACCGATTCCTAACGGGGTGTCACTGTCAACGACACTTTACACTGAATGGTGTTCGATATCGGGAATGATAATTATCCATTCCTTCCTTCGGAGGAAGTGCTCAAATAAGGTCATATGTCATGTCATAATTACCCCAGGTGGCAGTAGTTGATAACCCTCTGTTGACTCTGAACCTCTGGTGGTCCAAGATGTTCCTGATTGGTTTAAATTTTTATTTTTTTTAAATACATGATCGAGGCTCGTGGACTAGCTAGAGAAGAATGGAAGAGAACAAAATGAAAAGGGGGATCACCATCAGCAGAATTGAAGAGTGAGAATTGGGTCAAAAGGTCAAGGCTCTGGACTGGCCATGTTTATTTTCAACATCGTTGTATTTTTTTTTTTTTTTTTTTTTTTTTTTTTTTTGGATACAAGATCGAGGCTCGTGAAAGAGCTAACATTAATCACACAAAAAGACAAACCGACACACAAAAAACAAGGGGAGCGGCAGACAAGATGGGGAGAGAGGGGGAAGGACACAAACACAACATTTGAGAGCAGGGACATCGGGAGGACTTGGGGGGAGGTGGGAGAGGAATAAAACATATGAACACTGCAAGGACTCTGGGGTGAATTACCGGGGGTAGAAAAGATCAAGGTTTTCGATGGGGGAAGATAAGAGATGGTGGTGAACAGCTGTTTTAAAGACCTGGAGGGAGGAGTGGGATTGAAGGGAGTGGGGGAGTTTGTTCCAGAGGCGGGAGAAAAGGGGAATGAAAGAGTGAAGGTGAGCAGAGAGCCTAGACTTTGGCAGTTTAACCATAAGAGGGTTGCAGGCAGATCTTGTGCGACCTGAAGGAATATTGGGGGGACAGAGCACAGAGAGAGCTGGGGGAGCAAGACCGGAGAGGAGTCGGTAGAAGACAGAAAGACCACCAACCTGCCTGCGGTGAGTGAGTGAAAGGCCCTCGGAGTTGACTACATCGCAGGAGATTCCAATGATTCTTAAAGCTTTGGCCTCAACAGCGTGAAGCCGAGCAAGGTGTGAGGCAGGAGCACCAGCCCAGAGGGGGGAACAGTATTCCATTGAGCTGCGGATGAAATCCTTGTATGTGGTGAGGAGCTCAGGTGTGCCAAGGAAGGACTTCGCACGATGGAGGATGCCCAGTCGGCGACTGGCTTTGGAGGCCAGCTTGGAAATGTGGTTTTCCCAAGAAAGATCATGGCAGATAGTGAGACCCAAAAGCTTGAGCGACAGAACTTCTTGGAGAGGATTGTTGAGAAAGTAGATGGGAGGGTTGTCCAGTCGGTCCTTTCGGAGAGACATTGTAAGAGTGTGAGATTTGTCAGGATTGAAAGACATGTTCCACTTGTTTGACCAGTCTGTGATTTTGTCCAGGTCTGCAGAGAGTGAGGACGCTGCAGACTGCCGATCTGAGGGATGAGGAATGGAGCGGCAGATAGTGGAGTCATCAGCAAAGAGATAGAGAGGATTTTCCAGAGAGTCGGAGAGATCATTGATGAAGACCAGAAATAGCACAGGGCCCAGAACACTGCCTTGGGGAACTCCAGCCAGAACAGGAAGGGAAGATGAGAGAAATCCATTCAGTTCAGAAAAACGTCTCCACCTTGTCAGGAGAGAAGGATACAGAGTCCAGGAGCAGTTGGGTTCGACTGGGAAAGGTGGGAACAGAGAGAGATGGGTTTGGGACACAAGATTTTGAGGCAAACACAGAGTTGAGGCATTCGGCTTTGTCACGTGCGGTGTCAACTGTGTAGCCATTTGAGGTAAGGGAGGGGATGGAGGGGGAACAAACACCAGAAACGGATTTGACCAGACGCCACCAGGATTTGGAGGAAGGAGACAGGTTTGAGAGTTCAATCTTGAGTGTGGAGAGATAGTGCTTCCCGGCACTCCTGAGGGTAGAAACACACTTGTTTCGAGCTTGGTGGAAGGAACTGAGATTGCCTTCAGTTGGATTTGCCTTCCAAGATGCAAAGGCAAGTTGTTTCAGGGCAACTGCCTCACCACAAGATTCAGTGTACCATGGACGGGAGGAAGGGTAAGACAACTGAAGACGAGATGGGATAAATCTGTGCATGAGAGAAAGCAGTTTGCTTTGGAAGAATTCCCAGGAAGAATTGATGTCAGAGGCATTAGAGATGGGAGACCAGTCCAGTTGATTGATGGCTGCTTGCAGACCGTGCCAGTCGGCCTGAGTGAAATGCCAGACTCGTCGACGCTGAGGAGGCTCTCTGAGAATGGCCAGAGAGATGTCCACTTTAACAAGCACATGATCAGAAGAACCGATTGGAGCAGAAGAAGAGCAGCAGACATTTGCAGGGAAGTTAGTCATAACCAAGTCCAGAAGAGAAGATACTCCATTGACTGAGATCCGGGTCGGGAAATTGACAGATTGTGTCAGTCCCAATGAGTCGCAGAAGTCCTTTGCTGAGGTGCCATGGCTGGTGAGAGATGAACCCACACCCAGCCAGCTGGCATGATGACTGTTGAAGTCGCCACATATGAGGAAGAGAGAGTTTGGATGAGTTGATAGAAGTTGGTCCATGTTGTCCGACAGAGAAATGTAAATGGAGTCATCACTGTTTGGAGGACGGTACAGAACACATATGAACAAAAGGTGGGAGCGGAGAGGAAGCCGTAGCCAGAGGTACTCCTGTGGGTGGGGTGGAGAGAGGGCAGTGCAGGGAGAGTGAGGAAGAGAGTTTTTGATAAAGATAGCCACCCCACCACCAGGACGAGGCTCAGGTCTATCGTACCGGAGGAGGGAGTAACCAGGAAGAGATATTAAGGAATCAGAGACATCTTGAAGGAGGAAAGTTTCTGTTAAGCAGATCAAGTCTGGATTTTCAGAAGCAACCTGAATGGAGAGATCAATCAGGTTTGAGCGAAGGCCCCGGATGTTTGAGGTCCATACCATTAGTGAGGAGAGAGGGGGAGCATCGGGTGCAGGACAGGGGAGGGGAGGGGTAGGGTCAGATGAAGGGTGAGAGGGGGATGTAGGAAGAGCAGTTGATAGTGTGTCAGAGATTACAGAAGAGTTACAAGAAAGGGAAGGATGAGGAGGATGAAAGGTTTGATGGTGATGGAATGAGGCACAGTGAGAGTTTGTTTGAGGGGGGGCAGAGGAAAGTCGAAGGTTGGGGGAGGTGGAGGTATGACATAGAAGGGAGACGAAGTGGGGAGGAGGCAGCTTTGAGAAGGAGGTGGGAGGAGGGAGAATTTGGGATGGATGGTTGGGGGGGAGATTTGAAGGGGAGGGGCAAGGGGGGAGTTTAGAAAGTGGATGATTAATGAAAGATGAACATATATAACAAATTGGGTTTGTTGTGATTTTCAAGTTAGCGATTCGTTTAAGAACGATGGAGGAGGGATGGAATGAATGAGAATTTAGAGCATGGAGTGATTTGGAATCAAAAGAGATTGAATATTTTTTTGAAATGGAATGAGTTGAAGAGGAAATTGAAAGGAGCCTTTTAAATAAGAAGAAAAACAGCGTGTTGTAATAAACCACTGAATAAAACACTGAAGGGGATAGTTGAAACATATTTAAACAGAACTGTGAAGAACAATCTTATATTGACAAAAATACCAATGGGGAGAGGAAGCCTAGAGCGACGACCACGAGTCACTTGAACAGGGCAAAAGGTGGAAGGCAAGGGGAAAATGGGGGCGGGGCGAGACAGCGCATGTGGGCAGAGGCAAAAGCACACGAGGAGAAAGGGAAATAAAAGTTTTTTTTTTGTTTGTTTTTTTGTTTGTTTTTTGGGGGGGGGTGTGGGGGTTACAACGTTAGACAAATAGTAGATGTTTGGTGAAGCTTGGTGGAGAAGGGGAAATCAAAAAAGCTAGCAAAACAGCGAAGGAAGGAACAACCTTCGACGGGGGAAGCCTTCGGCTGCAAGGCCTTGCTCGTGACGCGGCAAACAAACGATTAATATATGAAAGATAAACACCGAGAAACTTCCAAGGGGGACACTATAAGTTCACACACCGAACGATCAATACAGTTTCGACAAAATACAATTGTGAACAGACTTAACTTTGAAAAACGTGGAGACCGTGTGGACCGTCGAAAACCCCTGCCACCGTCTCCAAGATCTCGCGAGATCTCGACCAGTATTCATCTCGTATGAATGAATGAATGAATGAATGATCGTTTTGTGGCCATTTTTCCCCGCTAAAGCGGGGGTTAGCCTTGCGGGCCCCATGCCCTCATGGTTCCCTTTTTGAGGCAGTTTTTATGGCCGGATGCCCTTCCTGACGCCAACCCTTAGTCACCTCTTACGATGAGTAGGGATGCGGTGTACCTATTCTAAACCGGGGTACACACCGGGATCATTCATCCCAGCAAGCTGGTACTCAATTTGCCGACCTCAGAAGGATGACAGGTTGAGTCAACCCCCCTGGTGTTAATTCAGTGATCGACCAGGATTCGAACTCAGGATCCTAGGATCCCAAGTCGGCACCCGAACCACTAAGTCAACACCAGGCTCCACCACCAGGCTTTCAACATCGTTGTCCACAAACCAATTCCTTTGAGATGCAACCGTATGGCAAGATATGTTGCAATGTCATACTGGTAGGTGTAAGGGTGAAAACAAAACCCAATCACATCCCTCACCTGTAATTGGAGGGAATAACCAATCCACTCTCACCTAATCAATTACCCCAGGTGGCTAGGATTATAAAATAAATTAACTCATTTCATGTTCCTCTCACAGAAGAAAGTTGCACAAAGTAGCCAGGAAAAGCCAAACAAGATATATTGCCAGGAAAAGCTATATAATCAAGATATGCCTGTATCTGTATGAAGCCTCTTCTTTGATTTTTGTACAATTCCATCCGTCTCGGCCAACTGCCCTGAAATCTGCGATACCAAATCATTTCACAAGCAGAAGGTCAACGATAAAATAAAAACTTTCAATTTTTCATCAAATTTATGTTAAAACATGAAATGATGGGATGTCCCTTTTGGTGGGGAGAGGGAAGGAGCTTGGCTTGAGCCTCTGAGCTTCCATGTTTGAAGGTGATTATGTCGCGAATCAAACCACTGGCATTTAAATATTAATATTCCGAATGCACAATGAAAAGTAAAATACAAACTCAAAGGATTCACAGTCTCTGAAGGGACTACTCTAAAAGACTAACAGCTTGGCTTGTATAGGACCTTTAACAAGGAAATGAGGAGGCCCGTTGGCCCGTTATTACCGTGTTGCCCTACCGAGTTAATTATTTTGCTCCAGCTTTAAACAGCGATCTTCTTTCAGATGTTTTAAATGAAGCATAAATAACCCGATCTTGATCAGGTGACTCAACTTGTGTAATAATCCAAATAAGAAATAATATGTAATATCAAAAAAAAAAAAAAAAATCCAAAATATAATATAAAAGAAAAATAAAATAAACTAGAGCAATGCGACTGTCGCCAATATGCCTCCTCATAGTCCCACAATGGGTAGATGCCCTCGTTTACAGTCATAAAAACAAACCAGCTTGATTTAAATACCTTCAGGTGTTTTCTAGTATCACATTTCATTTTCAAAGTTTTCTAGTATGACAGGTTTCACATCGATTAGTAAAGTGGTTTCAGAGAAGGGTTTTTTTTTTTTAATATAGGCTTTCAAGCTAATATGGCTGCCAAACCACATGACATATGACCTTAAAAATGTACACTCTGCATATGTATGGGTAGGGGATTGGAAACAGAAAGTTTCGTGTTGATCAGATAAGGTTCGTTTTTCTATCCAAGATGGCTGCCAAACCACGTGATCTATGACATCATTTTCAAACTATATGCAACAATGGTGTTAGATGATATTTGTAGAATTTCGCAGTGATATGGTAAGCGGTTTCAGAGATATAATTATCTGGCTGCCACACCACATGACAGCTAATATGGCTGCCACACCACATGACATATGACCTTAAAAATGTACACTTTGCATCTGTATGGGTAGGGGATTGGAAACGGGAAGTTTCGTATCGATCCGATAAGGTTCGTTTTTCTATCCAAGATGGCTGCCAAACCACGTGACCTACGACATCATTTTCAAACTACACTACTCACAATAAGTTAGGGATATTGTGGGAGTGAGTTTATTTTTTTTTATAGGGGTTAGGGTTAGGGTATTGAAATAAAGAATGCTGTGTTTTTTCACACTCATTAATAACCATAGAATTAGGACCAACAACTTTTTTCAACATAATTAATACACAAAATCAACCAAACCGAAGAACCTGCCAATATCCCTAACTTTTTGTGAGTAGTGTATATGCAACAATGGTGTTGGATGATATTTGTACAATTTCGCAGTGATAGGTATAATTATTTAATATTTTCCTTCAATCCAATATGGCTGCCACACCATGTGACCAATGATGTTTTCGTGATCATCTTTTAATCGCCATGCCTGGTCAATGACACAAAGTTTCGAGTCAATCGATTTGGTGGTTTGGGAGAAGATGTTTTTTTAAGGTTTTAGGTTAAATTCAATATGGCTGCAAAAACATGTGACCTATGATGTCATAAGTTAAATATTTCAATACAAATGGGTCATAGATCATGTGCATGCAATTACAGATTTTTAGGATAAGGAATTCGATTAAAACATTTTGGCTGGTACACCACTTCACCTTAGTGTAGCAGCATAGCAAACCTGTTGTGCATTTTGTGATACAAGCACCAAATTTGGCACAAATGTACATTAATATGTTGCGAACATTGTGTGGTCAGCAATGAAGACGAGAGTCTGAATTACATGTATGCAAAAGACCTTGTGAACCAGTGAAGCAAATACACGGGTAAGCATGAATTAAATCTAGGGCATGATATAATTTCCATGATGTTTACCTCTACACTCAATGGTGGAAGGAGGTAATGTTTTGATCCCAGCTTGTCTGTATGTCTGTTTGTCTGTTAGTCCACAAAATTCCAGACAAAGCTTGTAGTAGTGGTAGTTGTAGTGGTAGTGGTGATAACAGAAATTGTTATATAGAACTGAACTTATATTATTATTATATGCAGAAAATAACTTCATTTCTATATGCCCTGCAGTGGACAGGTTAATTGGTTTATGCACTGAAGGGGTCACCCTGGTGTGCACTGCTGTGTTCTGCCTCACTGAGTTGTTCAGGTATGATGTACTCAGCACAAGCTTCCGGTCGGCCCGGAGGTGGGGGTGCGGGGCCTGTCACGGAACGTCAAAACAAACGGCCTGCCGGGGCCACCCAAAAGTCGGGCGTGAGGGGCGCGTCCACTAATGGAACGCCTCTCGCTTCCCAGATCGAGGGCCACGTGGTCAGGAGAACCTCGTCCCTTCCGGTCACACTTTGCCTATCGGCCGGCCTCGAAGACCGAAATTGTGACGGTGTCACCCGAAAAATTTGAAATTACGAAATTTGAAAAAATTTGAAAAAGAAAATTACGGAATTTCAAGTGGCCCAATATCTGAAAATGTTCGCAACATATTAATGTACATTTGTGCCAAATTTGGTGCTTGTATCACAAAATGCACAATTCTTTTGAATATTTGGGCTAAGCCGCCCCACTACCTATGACGCAATCATTATCATGTTTTTATTCCCCATTGGGAGTACTTGACAACGTGCCAAGTTACTAATTTTTCCATTCAGCGGTTTCCGAGAATTTTTTTTTTTTAATACTTGTATTTAATCCAAGATGGCTGCCATACCACGTGAGCTTTGATACCACAATTATCATAAAAACATTCTGCATGGGTGTCACTCCTACCCCGAACGTTTCATCTCAATCGGACAAATGGTTGCTGAGAAAAACGAGGTTTAGCCCGTAGACGGACGTACAACCCGAAAACATTGTCTCCAGCCACCTTCAGGGGCGCAGGCATAAAAAAATATAATAAAATAAAAATAATAATGTAATAAAAATATAATATAATAAAATAAAATATAAAAATATAATATACTAAAAAATATAATGAAATAAAAATATCAAAATTAAAATAGAAAAAATAAATCCCCATGGGGGACTGACTAATTTTGAAAGTTTCTCAGATTTTAAAATAAATTACCTGAAGACCTTACTGTCCTGATGCATTGTACCAAATTTAGTCCATATCTGTCGTGTTACGGATCCGTCACTTCTGCCTTTGTTGTTATTATATACTTGTAGGATTTTTAATTTCAGGTAATATTGTTGTTAAGATTTTTGTGTGAAATGGAGATGACTTTAGTAAAAGGTAAAAATAAATGTTTGCGAAGGAAAAAGGAAAACGCGGCAAAGAAACCGGAAGAGGATGAGATCGGAGAGGAGGAGACGGCCATGAGAGAGATACAGCCATAAGTCGCAGCGAGGCTGCAAGCGGACTTTTTTGATATTGGTTGCGAATGAGTTGAGGCTTCCCGGGAAAGGGATTGCCCGCGACATCGTTCTATATTGCGATTGCAATTAAACCAGCGTCTCAGGTTTTATTACCAAGCGCGAGTTATTGTTGGCGGGAAAGCAAGAGCCTCCATTGCAGGCCGATCTGCCATTTTGTCCTTGAAGAGGCCATCCGATTGGTGCATCGTGTTTGGTCGTTGGGATTCCCAAATCGATATAACCGTGTTGATCGCCGTTGGTTTCCATATCGGCTCAATTCCCATATGGACCTCTCACCTCGTAACTCCTCGTCCGCCAGCGTGCTGATACCTGCCTGTTCTTGTCGTTCTGCACGACTTCAACCTTCACCCCGCATGGGGATTTGTGCACGGACTTTGGGAGTGTTACATTCCACTCGCGCTTGGCGTATCGTGCGTTTATTGCTTTGAGAGCATTGGGGAATGATGGTACCATCAACGGTATTGTTAATTTGATGCAAGTGATATTTTCATTGTACTTTCTTCAAGAGCGTTATTATTACCTTCGCAAAAGCGGAAGGTTACGTTTTGATCGCTGTGTATTTATTTGTATGTCTGTGTGTGTGTGTGTATGTTATTCGCATAACTCAAAAAGTATTCAACCGAATTGCATGAAATTTGGTGGGATGATTGGTTATTATACGGGACACATTTGATTAGATTTTGGGAGCAATCGGGTCAAAGGTCAAGGTCACGAAAAGGTCAAAATCGTATTTTTGTTGTTCTGTTCCCTACACTCCCATGCCAAGTACAGAACAGTAGCTGCGGCGAAGGTATGCGCTCTACCGAGTGCCCGTTCTAGTTGTGTATGTGAGAGTTCTTAAAACAATTACTTGTTTTGTTCTACACAATTGCATTGGTGTGGTTTTACCATTGTTTATTAGAACACTAATTAGAACACTAATGCACAAATGCACATGACAGCATGCCTGGAGTTTGCAAAAAGGCACGTAAAAGACTGAGAGCATGAGGCAAAATATTATGTGGTCTGATGAGACAAAAAATTGAACTCTTTGGCCTGAATACAAAGTGCTACATGTGGTGGAAACCCAGCACAGCTCATCACCAATTAACACCATCCCTACCGAGAAGCATGGTGGTGGCAGCATAATGCTATGTGGATGCCTTTCAGTGGCAGGGACTGTGAGACTTGTGAGGATAGAGGGAACAATGAATGGAGCCAAATACAGGCAAATCCTTTTGGAGAACCTACTTCAGAGTGCAAAAGACGTTCGAGTGTGGCGAAGATTTATGTTCCCACAGACAATGACCCCAAGCATACAGCCAAAGCAACACTGGAATGGCTTCAGAACTAGAATGTGAAAGCCCTTGAGTGGCCCAGCCAAAGCCCAGAGTTAAATCACATTGAGACTCTGTGTAAAGACTTGAAGATTGCTGTTCACCGACGTTTCCCATCCAACTTGACAGAGCCTGAGCAAATCTGTAAGGAAGAAACTTACTCTAATTCACCAAATGTCCGTCTGTTCGAAGGTACCGCAAAAACGGCTAAACCGATCGCAAGGATATTTTAGGTGGGTATTCCTGGGACCCCTGGGAGTAAAATAGGCTATATTGTTTTTCCAATTTTTCCAAGTTTTCCAATTTTTCCAAACATGATGGAATAATATTCACCGATATGAACAGTGATGTGGCTTTGGTTGAAATTCTACAAATACTGTTTATTCTACGTACCAGGAGAGAGTAGATCGACTCCTGACGAACTCTTCCGATATAAACGTGCGGCTCCGAAGTAACATGGCAGCGTGTGCAAAGCGACTGAGAAACAGGTGTAGCGGCCGCTTCCGTATTACAGATTCGGCGTGCACTCTTCACACATGAGCATGCGACTGAGAAAGACGTGTAGCGGCCGCTTCCGTTTTGCAGAATTCAATCTTTTTTCAAAATGGGCGCCATGTACTGTTTAGATTTAGATGATTTGTGTGTGATAAGATTCAATGCATGTTTATATGAATCTTTAAAATAAAAAAGCCTTCAATTTCTGATATTTTTCCTTTTCATTTGGGCTTCCCAATTGAAGCCCCGCCCATAGGGCGGGTACCGTTGCTAGTGGGAGAAACTCAAGTTTCTCGTTTCAAGAAGTCAGTAATCAAAGACTTTATTGCTGTTTCGGTTTCATGTGTGTGTGCAAAGCGGAGAAAATCGTTTATTCATTCTTATTCGTTCGTTCGTTCTTCGACCACGTGTTTCTCCCCCATTTCCCCAGATAGTTTTCACTCATTAACCTTCAATGTTTACACTTTCCCCTCAAGTTATGTATTCCGTCATATTTTATAACACCTTTTTCTTCTTCTTCTTTAAAAGGCTGCTTTCGACTTGCTCACCAAATCAATTCATCCCCAAAAAAATATCCATCTCCTATAGTGCCTTTTTTCTACATTCCCTAAACTCTCCTGCACTCCATCCTCCATCCAGCGTCCTTAAACGTATTTTTAACTCGAAGGTCACAAGAAACTCATGTTGCAATAAATGTTCGTTTCCCATAAATCGTACACTTTCAAAAATCCAATCTCACCCCTCCCCTCCAAATCTTCCCCACAACCCCTCCCCTCCAAATCTTCCCCATCACCCCTCCCCTCCAAATCTTCCCCATCACCCATCCCTCTCAAATCTCCCCCCTTGCCCCCTCCCTCCTAAACTACCCCCTCACCCCTCCCCGCCAAGACGCCCCCTCGCCCCTCCCCTCCTTGACTCCTGCCTCACCCCTCCCCTCCAAATCTCCCCCATATCCCATCCCTTTCAAATCCCTCCCCTTGTCCCTTCCCTCCCAAACTCCCCCCTCACCCCTCCCCTTCAAATCTCCCCACCCTCATTGCTTCTCAATTTCCCCCCTCTCACTCCCCCTCCTCAAAGCGTCCTCCCCGCTTCTTCCCCCTTCAAACTCTCACCTCCATCTCCCCCAACCTTCTGCCTCGCTCTTCCCCCTCCTCAAATAACACCTCATTGTGGCTCACCCAATCACCATCAAACCTTTTGTCCGCCCCATCCTTCCCTTTCTCCGAGCTATTCTGAAATCTCTGACACACCTTCAACAGCTCTCCCTACCTCTTCCACCTCTTCCACATCTTACCCTACCCCTCCTCCCCCCTGTTCTGTATCTGATGCTCCCCCTTCCTCTTCATTAACGGTATGGACCTCAAACATCCGGGGCCTTCGTTCAAACTTAACTGATCTCTCCATACAGGTTGCTTCTGTCAAACCAGACGTGATCTGCTTAACAGAAACTTTCCTCCTTTATGATGTCTCTGATTCCATAGTATCTCTCCCGGGCTACTCCCTCCTCCGGTATGATAGACCTGAGCCTCGTCCTGGAGGCGGGGTTGCTATCTTTATCAAAAACTCTCTTCCTCACTCGCCCTGCACTGCACTCTCTCCACCTCACCCCCAGGAATACCTCTGGCTACGGCTTCCCCTTCGCTCCCACCTCTTGTTCATATGTGTGTTGTACCGTCCACCAAACAGTGATGACTCCATCTACATCTCGCTGTCTGATGATATGGACCAACTTCTATCTACTCATCCCAACTCTCTCTTCCTCATATGTGGTGATTTCAACTGTCATCATGCCAGTTGGCTGGGTGTGGGTACCTCTCTCACCAGCCATGGCTCCTCAGCAAAGGACTTCTGCGACTCACTGGGACTGACACAATCTGTCAATTTCCCGACCCGGATCTCAGTCAACGGAACATCTTCTCTTCTGGACTTGGTTATGACTAACTTCCCTGAAAATGTCTGCTGCTCTTCTTCTGCTCCGATCGGATCATCTGATCATGTCCTTGTTAAAGTGGACATCTCTCTGACCATCCTCAGGGAGCCTGCTCAGCATCGACGAGTCTGGCATTTCACTCAGGCCAACTGGCACGGTCTTCAAGCAGCCATCAATCATCTGGACTGGTCTCCCATCTCTACCACCTCTGACATCAACTCATCCTGGGAATTCTTCCAAAGTAAATTGCTCTCTCTCATGCACAGATTTATCCCATCTCGTCTTCAGTTGTCATACCCTTCCTCCCGTCCATGGTACACGGAATCTTGTGGTGAGGCTGTTGCCCAGAAACAACTTGCATTCGTCTCCTGGAAAGCAAATCCAACGGAAGGAAATCTCATTTCCTTTCACAAAGCCCGAAACAAGTGTGTGTCCACCCTCAGGAGAGCTAGGAAACAATATCTCTCCGTTCTCAAGACCGAACTCTCTTATCTGTCTCCCTCTTCCAAATCCTGGTGGCGTCTGGTCAAATCCGTTTCTGGTGTTTGTTCCCCCTCCATCCCCTCCCTTACCTCAAACGGCTACACAGCTGACTCTGCACGTGAAAAAGCTGAATGCCTCAACTCTGTGTTTGCCTCTAAATCTTGTGTCCCAAACCCATCCCTCTCTGTACCCACCATACCCAGTCGTACCCTGCTGCTCCTGGACTCCGTGTCCTTTCCTCCTGACAAGGTGGAAAAGTTTCTGTCAACCCTCGACTCTGATTCTGCAACTGGACCCGACGGCATCAGCCCACGGGTCCTAAAATCCTGCTCTGCTGCTCTATCTCACCCTCTCTCTGTTCTCTTCACCCTCTCTTTTGCTCAAGGTCAACTGCCATCTGCTTCGAAATCAGCCAACATCACCGCTTTGCACAAAAAAGGTGCAAAAACAGATCCTAGCAACTACAGACCAATCAGCCTTCTCCCAATTATCAGCAAAGTCATGGAATCCATCATTGCTTCGGATATGAAATCTTTCCTCTTCTCCAATGGCTTGATCTCTGATCATCAATTTGGTTTCAGACCAGGTCACTCTACTCTGGACATGCTGCTTCTGCTGTCTCAACAATGGATGGAGGTCCTCAATGCCAAACAGGAAATTAGAGCTGTCTCCCTCGACATATCACGTGCCTTCGACACGGTCTGGCACCCCGCTCTGCTCACCAAACTCTCCTCCTTTGGTATCCATGGAAATCTCCACGCATGGCTGGCGGACGTCCTCTCTAGTCGTCGTCAACGTGTGGCCCTGAATGGGTTTCTCTCATCTCCTCTTCCTGTTCAGGCTGGAGTTCCCCAAGGCAGTGTTCTGGGCCCCGTGCTTTTTCTGGTCTTCATCAATGATCTCTCTGACTCTCTCGAAAATCCTCTCTATCTCTTTGCTGATGACTCCACTCTCTGACGCTCCATTCCTCTTCCCTCAGATCGGCAGTCTGCTGCCTCCTCACTCTCTGAAGACCTGGACAAAATCACAGACTGGTCAAACAAGTGGAACATGTCTTTCAATCCTGACAAATCTCACACTCTTACTATGTCTCTCCGAAAAGATCGACTGGACAACCCTCCCATCTACTTTCTCAACAATCCTCTCCAAGAAGTTCTGTCGCTCAAGATTTTGGGTCTCACTATCTGCCATGATCTTTCTTGGGAAAACCACATTTCCAAGCTGGCCTCCAAAGCCAGTCGCCGACTGGGCATCCTCCGTCGTGCGAAGTCCTTCCTCGGCACACCTGAGCTCCTCACCACATACAAGGCTTTCATCCGCAGCTCAATGGAATACTGTTCTCCCCTATGGGCCGGTGCTCCTGCCTCACACCTAGCTCGGCTTCACGCTGTTGAAACCAAAGCTTTCAGAATTATTGGAATCTCCCGCGATGAAGCTATCTCTGAGGGCCTTTCACTCACTCACCGCAGGCAGGTAGGTGGTCTTTCTGTCTTCTACCGACTCCTCTCCGGCCTTGCACCCCCAGCTCTCTCTGTGCTCTGTCCCCCAAATATTCCTACAGGTCGCACAAGATCTGCCAGCAACCCTCTGATGGTTAAACTGCCGAAATCTCGGCTCTCTGCTCACCTTCACTCTTTCATTCCTCTTTTCTCCCGCCTCTGGAACAAACTCCCTCACTCCCTTCAATCCCACTCCTCCCTCCAGGTCTTTAAAACAGCTGTTCACCACCATCTCTTATCTTCCCCCATCCAAAACCTTGATCTTTTCTACCCCCGCTAATTCTCCCCAGATCCACCTTGTTTGAAATTCCAACTTCTTTCCTGGAAGTCCTGGCAGTGTCCATATGTTTTATACCTCTCCCACCGCCCCCTTCCCACGCCCCCCCCCCCCAAAGCCCTCGCCCTCTCTCAGATCTCTCGATGTCTCCATGTCTCTCGGTCCCTGCTCTCAAATGTTGTGTTTGTGTCCTTCCCCCTCTCTCCCCATCTTGTCTACCGCTCCCTATGTTATATGTTTTATGTGTCGGTTTGTCTTTCTGTGTGATTAATGTTCGCTCTTTCACGAGCCTCGATCTTGTATACAAAACAAAAAAACAAACAAAAAAAAAACAAACAAAAAAAACACTCCAAATAACAAATCTTTCTGCCGCGTTCCCTCTCGAGACTCTGAGGGGCACCGTAACCGGAGTTTGGGGAGGTAATACGTAACAGTCGGGTTGTTTGTGAGATGTTTTAGTCAAATGTTAACGGACGTACATGCGTACAGATGAATGTCTGGACCCACTCTGAGGTTATTTCGAAGAATTTTTTCAGAGTTTTGGAGTTGTATCAAAAAATAACCTTCAGATTGTTATTTCGGTTATTTCAGAGAAATAATCTAATATTAAGACATTTATAAAGCACATTACCTTACCCGGTGTGTACCCCGGTTTAGAATAGGTACACCGTATCCCTGCGCATCGTAAGAGGCGACTTAGGGTTGGCGCCAGGAAGGGCATCCGGCCATAAAAACATTGCCTCAAACAGGGAACCATGATTGTCATGGGGCCCGCAAGGCTAACCCCTGCTCTAGCGGGGAAAATGGCCTTAAAACGATCATTCATTCATTATTCATTACCTTAAATTGCAGGGCAAAAATGCAAATGTAGTTGGGAGGGTCGGACAGAGGGAAGGACTGTACCGGTTTTAGAGAAATTTGTTGGTAAATAAGGGACAAGTAGGGATCCGAAGCCTGGAGGGAGGAGGTGGTATAAATCATCCCCCATCCTCCCCCTGCACCTGGGAACCACCATGATCCAAATACGAAAAATCCGAAATCGAAAAATCTAAGACAGAGCGGTTCTGTGGACCATCGAGTAGAGGCACTGTATCAGGTTTCAGAGCAATCGGTTGGTAAATAAGCAACAGGTAGGGATCCCAAAGTTTCAGGGGATAACACGCCGATGATCCAAAATCGAAAAATCGAAGCCCAAGCAATTGTGCAGGCTACTGTCTTGTATTCGTATATCAAGTTTCAAAACAATAAACCGGATGATCAGGGAGTAGCAGCAAAAATAGCAAAAGGTTAACAGACGACTGGACGGACGGAAATCACTACCCATTTTATAAGTTCATCTCTTCGAGATTGATGGATGATTGTTATAGTGCATATATGAATAAGTTTGTTTAGCGACACCCTCTCTGAAAAAAAAGTGAATGGTTCACATACCATGTCCTCGCAAGTCGATCGCCACGACGCGGCAATTCAAGCAGCTGGTGATTGTGGCCTGCAGACCACATGCAATCTCTTAAAATAGATTCAGCATGTTAGGTAAATTTAACTGTTCTGCATATACGCACATGTTCTGCAGCATGTTAGGTAATGCCAAGAAAGGCAAGAATTTGAGCAACGCTGAAGAACGAATAAAGTGCCAAAATGAATCCAAAAGGGAAGAGTATGGTTAAATATTGCATGCTTAGTACCGTGAAGACTGCCCAAGACAATGCCGAGTGTCCTCCGCCATGCAGGAGCACAAGTACAGGGCCTGCAGAACCACTGCAGTAAACACGAAAGGTGTGTGCTTTGTCAAGGATAGCTTCTTCATGCGTGGCACATAAATTATTTAGCGACCATAAGCCATCTATGGTGAACTTAATATTCATTTCTCTTGTAAGTGTTATCTTGGGTAAGTGTGTCACAAATTTTATTCGCGTCTATTGGGCAGTGTATATGTATGGTGGGAGGACGACACTGATAATCCTGGGGTTGATAAAAACACCCCGGTTATAATGGATGATCGTGCAATATTCGCAGAAGTAAGCTGTGTATTCTGGAAGTTATGTTGTCAAAAGCGGCGAAGAGGTCATCAAATTGGGGTTAGTTTTTAAACTGTATAGAGTGATCACAAAGGTGGTAGATTTCGCCAGTTACTTCCGAATTTGGAATTGGCTAGAAAGTGCGGGCTACTTGTGTAAGGAACAACCTTCACAGAGAGTCTCTGGGGAGGGGGGGGGGGAAGGACGAGAGGGGGGGGGGTATAAAAGGTAAGAATAGAAGAATGGGGGGGGTCCTGATTACTGTGTGTGTTGTTCCAAGTTTGGGTTGCTGAACAGATTCCTGCTTGGAAGACCCTCGCCTACCATTATGGATCGATCGATGAAAGGGAGAGTCACATCTCGTGGCAGTGTGGCATAATGGTTAACATGTCAGCTCTAAGTCTGGGAGGTTGGCGGTTCCATTCTGACCTTCCCCGAGTTAGAGCAGATTTTTAAAATGGTACGTCTTGCTGATTCCTTGCTTGACGCTCGGAATTAAGAGGCTAGACCATGAACAAACCTGTTGGCGTCCTTTGAGAGGAGCACATTTCTCTTGAGGAAATGTCCCTTTGAGTGCGGAGAGAAAAGTGATGTCATAAACATGATGTCACTAGTACCCAGAGCACCCCAGGAAGTTACGCCACTTCCCTCAACCTCAGTGGCTGTATTTGTCTATGGTAAATTCCAGTGTTGGCTCATCCATTTGTCTGTGGTGAAGTCCAGTATTGTCTCATGTACTTGTCTGCATGCGGGTTAGTGATTTGTGTTGCAGATACGCTGCGTGTCATAGACCCTGAAGAAAAGATCATGATAAAACTAAAATTTCAAACATGGTTGAATGGTGGCTCTGAGTATCACCATGCCTCATACTTGCACTTAGCTTTCAGTGAATTGACCCACCTTCAAAATCAAATTGACAAAATACTGAGCATTTAACAATGCTGAGCCTCCCAGGGGGTACAGAGATTAGAGAAGATCAGGGAATGAATGATCTATATTGAAGTACACGTTTACGTACGTGCAAAACAAGTTTACCTAATTTACATAATTAGCATTTCACAACCAATCAGGCATCCCCACAATGGGAACATGTAGGTGCCTCCACAGAAATTGCTGAAAAATAAAACCACTCAAAGTTACCTCTCCTGCTCATCAGTGAACATTTTCTACAAGGACATAAGTGAAAGATTGGATCTCCCAATTCTCGGCATTAATTTAGCTTTCATTTCAAGGCTTCGAGTTTATATTTTATTGAACACGATAGTGTACCGTGAACGTCTCTCTCTGTACCCACCATACCCAATCATACCCAGCTGCTCCTGGACTCTGTGTCCTTCTCTCCTGACAAGGTGGAGAAGTTTCTGTCAATCCTCGACTGATTCTGCAACTGGACCAGACGGCATCAGCCCACGGGTCCTAAAATTCTGCTCGGCCGCTCTTTCACACCCTCTCTCGGTCCTCTTCACCCTCTCTTTTGCTCAAAATCATCTGCCATCAGCTTGGAAATCAGCCAACAATCCCAACATTACTGCTTTACACGAAAAATGTGCAAAAACAGATCCTTGCAACTACAGACCAATCAGCCTACTCCCAATTATCAGCAAAGTCATGGAATCCATCATTGCTTCAGATATCAAATCCTTCCTCTTCTCCAATGGCTTCATCTCTGATCATCAATTTGTTTTGAGGCCAGGTTACTCTACTCTGGATATGCTGCTTCTGCTGTCTCAACAATGGATGGAGGTCCTCAATGCCAAACAGGAAATCAGAGCTGTCTCCCTTGACATATCACGTGCCTTCGATGCGGTCTGGCACCCCACTCTGCTCACCAAACTATCCTCCTATGGTATCCATGGAAATCTCCTCGCATGGCTTGCGGACTTGACTTACTCTCTGGTCGTAGTCAAAATGTGGCCCTGAATAGATTTCTCTCATCTCCCCTTCCTGTTCAGGCTGGAGTTCCCCAAAGCAGTGGTCTGTGCCCTGTGCTTTTTCTGGTCTTCATCAATGATCTCTCCAACTCTCTAGGAAATCCTCTCTATATTTTTGCTAATGACTCCACTCTCTGCCGCTCCATACCTCACCCCTCAGATCGGCAGTCTGCAGCCTCCTCACTCTCTGCAGACCTGGACGAAATCACAGACTGGTCAAACAAGTAGAATATGTCTTTCAATCCTGACAAAGCTCACATTCTCACTATGTCTCTCCAGAACGACCGACTGGACAACCCTCCCATCTACTTTCTCAACAATCCTCTCCAATAAGTTCTGTCACTCAAGCTTTTGGGTCTCACTATCTGCCACGACCTTTCCTGGGAAAACCACATTTCTAAGCTGGCCTGCAAAACCAGTCGCCGACTGGGCATCCTCCGTCATGCAAAGTCCTTCATTGGCACACCTGAGCTCCTCACCACATACAAGGCTTTCATCCGCAGCTCAATGGAATACTGCTCTCCCCTCTGGGCTGGTGCTCCTGCCTCACACCTAGCTCGGCTTCACGCTGTTGAAACCAAAGCTTTCAGAATCAATGGAATCTCCCGCGATGAAGCTAACTCTGAGGGCCTTTCACTCACTCACCGCAAGCAGGTTGGTGGTCTTTCTGTCTTCTACAGACTCCTCTCTGGCCTAGCTCCCCCAGCTCTGTCTGTGCTTTGTCCCCCGAATATTCCTGCAGGTCGCACAAGATCTGCCAGCAACCCTGTTCTGGTGAAACTGCCAAAATCAAATCCCCCCCCCCCCCCCCCCCCAAGTCCTCTCCGTCCCACAGATCTCCTGATGTCCCTGTTCTCTACTGTTGCACTTGTGTGTGTTCTCGTTCTTTCTCTCGGTCTCGTTCGTTCTGTGTCTCTCTCTCTCTCTCTGTACTCTCTCTGTACTCTCTCTCTGTCTCTGTCTCTCTCTCTGTCTCTCTCTGTCTGTCTCTCTCTGTCTCTCTCTGTCTCTCTCTCTGTCTCTCTCTCTGTCTCTCTCTTACATGAGCCTCGATCTTATATACAAAAAATAAAATAAAACAGCAACCAAGAGAAGTCATTTAAATCTTTTAAACATTAAATAAAAACTTTTCCCGCAAATAGAGAAGAGGATATATCCCCGTTGCCATCATCGCCAACTGCAACATCCTGAATGGTCTCAAAGTAGTGGTCCCAGGTCATGGGTGTGTAGTCCCTCTTCCGACCAATGCCATGGCTGTGGGAAATAAATAAATAAATAATACATGTGCAAGCAAACAATTACATTTACTGGCTGGGTCTGAGTGACAATGGTATGGAGTGTCCTATGAAATGATGATACATTTGCAACTGTGATGAAAAAGTCGCTTTGTGTACGGAACGACGACACATTCAAACGAATAAGATTATCTGGACATTTATTAATGGTGAACATGTTCCAAGTGACTGCAATTTTTAGCATTTATGTTCCCTCCAACCGATGGGCAAAGACTTTTCTGATTCCGTATCTGCGTGGTAGCATCATTAACCAACCTGAAGTTAAGGAGTATCAACGTGCCAGCAGCACACTTCTCTTCTCAGAAAATCCTAATACTGTTCTATTCTTCTGTTCTGTTCTGTTGATTGATGTGCTTTCGTCATCACGTCCAAATGTACCCTCAATAGTTTTTTCCCACAATAATAGCATTGAACCTGTCACTTCGCTGATGGTAGTTGAACAACATAACTTGCCACCACCACTTGCTATAACCATAACCTAACGTCTTATTCAGACATCTTCTTTTTCTTCTTATACTACTTCTTCAGTATGCTCAAAATAACGAAAACAGTTTAAAAACTAGAATGGCACTCTCGGTAGAGCACATACCTCCGCCAAGCTGAACAGTTTATGTTTTGTATCCCACTGATAGGCCGGTTCTGGATTTGGACCTGAACCAAAATCTAATCGGCTTGTTCTTGTCACCTAACCAAATTGTATACCAAGTTTAGTCATAAGTCATCGAAAACTTTTAAAAATATGTTATATATCGCTTTTGGCCCGATCTCTCAATGGTGAAGAATCGCTTCAAAATTAAATAATTCTCATATCCGAATCCATATTCAGATCTTCACCAAAATCAAATCGTTTCGTCCTTGTCACACTCCCAACCTCTCCACCAAGTTTAATCCAAATCCGTCCACAACCTTTTGAGATATCGTGCTGTGTATCGGTTTTGGCCCTATCTCCCAAAGGTGAAGAATCGTTTTTAAAATTATACTAGCCAAATCTGGATCTTCACCAAATTCTAATTGTTTCGTCCTTGTCGCCTAAACTACCTCTCTGTCAAATTTCATCTGAATCCGTCGACAACATTTTGAGACATCTTGTTCAGACAGACAAACAAACAAGAAATATGTCGTGCATAGCACGATACTTGCGAAATCCCTAAAATAAGTTGTTGGTCCATGATGACCTCAAAAGTAATTGGTGGTTGAATTCAGTGACCAGATATGCAAATCCTCTTAAAATTTCAAGTCAATCGGATAAAAATTGACAATTTTATGTGATGCTGATCTTTGACCTTTTGACCAAATTATTAATTTGTCTTCTCCATACTCTCATCATGAAGCTTTGTTCAAAAATTGATGACAAAACTCAAATAGGTTAGGTCATCTTTAAGCTTTAGGTCATCAAATAAGCTTTAGGTCATCTGCCAGCATCTTGGAAATCAGCAAACATTACCGCTTTACAAAAAAGGTGCAAAAACAGATCCTTGCAATTACAGACCAATCAGCCTGCTTCCAATTATCAGCAAAGTCGTGGAATCCATCATTGCTTCGGATATCAAATCCTTCCTCTTCTCCAATGGCTTGATCTCTGATCATCAATTTGGATTTAGACCAGGTCATTCTACTCTGGACATGTTGCTTCTGCTGTCTCAACAATGGATGGAGGTCCTCAATGCCAAACAGGAAATCAGAGCTGTCTAATTTGACATATCACGTGCCTTCAATACGGTCTGGCACCCCGCTCTGCTCACCAAACTCTCCTCCTATGGTATCCATGGAAATCTCCACTCATGGCTTGCGGACTTCCTCTCTGGTCGAAGGCAACGTGTGGCCCTGAATGGATTTCTCTCATCTCCCCTTCCTGTTTTGGCTGGAGTTCCCCAAGGTAGTGTTCTGGGCCCTGTGCTATTTCTGGTCTTCATCAATGATCTCTCCGACTCTCTGGAAAATCCTCTATCTCTTTGCTGATGACTCCACTATCTGCCGCTCCATTCCTCATCCCTCAGATCGGCAGTCTGCAGCCTCCTCACTCTCTGCAGACCTGGAAAAAAATCACAGACTGGTCAAACAAGTGGAACATGTCTTTCAATCCTGACAAAGCGCACACTCTTACAATGTCTGTCCGAAAGGACCGACTGGAAAACCCTCCCATCCACTTTCTCAACAATCCTCTCCAAGAAGTTCTGTCGCTCAAGCTTTTGGGTCTCACTATCTGCCATGATCTTTCTTGGGAAAACCACATTTCCAAGCTGGCCTCCAAAGCCAGTCGCCGACTGGGCATCCTCCGTCGTGCAAAGTCCTTCCTTGGCACACCTGAGCTCCTCACCACATACAAGGCTTTCATCCGCAGCTCAATGGAATACTGTTCCCACCTCTGGGCTGGTGCTCCTGCCTCACACCTAGCTCGGCTTCACGCTGTTGAAACCAAAGCTTTCAGAATCATTGGAATCTCCTGCGATGAAGTTAACTCCGAGGGCCTTTCACTCACTCACCGCAGGCAGGTTGGTGGTCTCTGTCTTCTCCCGACTCCTCTCTGGCTTTGCTCCCCCAGCTCTCTCTGTGCTCTGTCCCCCCAATATTCCTTCAGGTTGCACAAGATCTGCATGCAACCCTCTTATGGTTGAACTGCCAAAATCTAGGCTCTCTGCTCACCTTCACTCTTTCATTCCCCTTTTCTCCCGCCTCTGGAACAAACTCCCCCACTCCCTTCAATCCCACTCCTCCCTCCAGGTCTTTAAAACAGCTGTTCACCACCATGTCTTATCTTCCCCCATCCAAAACCTTGATCTTTTCTACCCCTGCTAATTCACCCAAGATACTTTCTTTTTTTTCTTTTTTTTGGAAATTCAAACTTCTTTCCTGGATGTCCTTGCAGTGTTCATATGTTTTATACCTCTCTCACCTCCCCCAAAGCCCTCCTCCCCCCCCCCCCCACATTTCTCCCGTTGTCCCTGCTCTCAAATGTTGTGTTTGTGTCCTTCCCCCTCTCTCCCCATCTTGTCTGCCGCTCCCCTTATTTTTTGTTTTGTGTGTCGGTTTGACTTGTGTGATTAATGTTAGCTCTTTCACGAGCCTCGATCTTGTATACCAAAAAAAAAAAAAAAAAAAAAAAAGTCAACTGGATGAAAAATTGATGATCTTATGTGATGCTGACCTTTCATCTTTAAATAAAATTATTCATTTGCCTTCTCTGTATTATCATAATAAAGCTTGGGTGAAAATTTGATGACAAAACTCAAATGCTAAAAAAGTTATGGCCCAGACAGACACACACATACAGGGAGACAGACAGAAGTGATTAGAAAACCCCGTCTCCTGCTGTGCATAATATATCATCTCCTGATGGGCTAATAATAATAACTTATATGTTACAGTACAGTAATACAGTTTATTGACAGTCAATTATTGTGCACCTCTCCCTCCCAACGCAGTCTCTATGAGCTGCACTGCGGTATTGCCGGGCACCTAAGGCGCCACGGCAATGCCGCGCTGTAGGATATTTAATTATTAGTCCCCGACCGGTGTACACCGGATAGGAGGGGACTATAGGTTTGCACCCCGTCCCTCCGTCTGTCAGTCAGTCAGTCCGTCCGTCCGTCCGTCACGCAAAGAACAGCTTTCCGGACTTTTTTTCTAAACTCTTAATGCTAATGATTTCAAGCTTGGTACATGGTTTCCTCATGATAAGTTACAGATCAAGTTCGAACTTCATGACGTTTCGATCATTTTTGACAAAGTTATGGCACTTTGAACTTTGGTAATTTCCCCAACAGTTTTCCGGACGACAGACTGCCGGTAGGGGACATGTATTGCAGCACAATACTTAGAATGCTTGTTTGGCATGGAGGCGGTGTACTTTGAATGTATCTGTACTTGTTTGCAATTTTTTTTATTCCAGAAACAGACATAACCGCCTAACGCTGTAATGACGTTCCAGATGTAACGCCATCTTACTAAACCCATCATTCCAATGCCTAGTGTAACAATCATTCAGCCAGAGCCTACAGACATCAGAAAGAGCTAGATATATGGGTTATGGTGTTCAACTTTATGAAGGAATTTGTAATTTATTCAAGTAGTCGGTGATAGCTTCTCTACTCTTCACGAAATATACCATGGGACAGTAGCGGCATCATCTTGCCTTTTATTTTCATACGTAAATATGCTTGAGTTCTGGTTGATCAAGGGATTTCTGGTACCGGATTAGACAGAAGAAGAACGAGTGGGATATTTTTGTGTGGTCTGTTTGAATAAAAAGAATTGACTGGGAATCTGAATGCCTCAGATGAGTTTTCTTCCACGCTAAAGGACCTTTAACCTAGCTGGTTCTGTAACATCCATCCGATGGACAGCAAATGAATTGATACCTTGCTCTGCCTGCTATACACCAGGATGACAGTTTACACCTGGGTAGGGATTCAAACCCAGGCTGGAAAACTCAGGGGAGACTGTGCACAGTTCTGGGTCTAGGCTATTTAGCCATCCATTTGCTTGTTCAGAAATTACTTTCAAGGAGCTTATAGCATGGAACATTTGTGATAAAATGCGAAATGGTTTTTGATGCTAGACTAGAAATATAGACATAACTAGACCACATACTCAGTAGAGCGCATACTCCCGCCGTGGGTCAAGTTGGAATAGTACGACTTCACAAAAGTTTGAGGGAGTAGTTCAGTGACAACACAAAACAAGAAAACACCAGACAGACACTGCACAGATATATATTTAGAATATATATAGAAGATAATGTAAAAAAAAAAACAAGGCAATTTCACTTACATTTTCGGATTCAGCGTTCAATTCTATATAGGTGAGTGTATTTTGAGGCATGTGTGACTTCAAATAAAATTGTAAGCCATGAAAAACGTTCATTTCATTCCTTAGGGATACAACATGTAAAACTGGCCCAAACGTGAAAACAAAACTCGCCCATTTTAAGTCGTGCAAGCTAATGCGACCACTCATTCTTCTGGGAAGAATACCGTGCACATGCTGGTCACACTTATACTTATAACTCACCTAAGTCTTTATAAGTTCATCAAATACTGACACCGCGATTGACATTCACTGAGGTAAATGTTGATATATTTTCTGAGGTTAAAAAAAAAAAAAAAAAAAAGTTTTAAAGCATTATACATATCAAACGATACATTTTATGAAACGGGGAAACCTAATACACACTTTGGTGGTTTTAAAATGACAATGTCTTTATTAGAAAGAAAAAAAAAGAACCTTGAAGACGACGCTGCTAACAAAATACACCGCTCTAACGCATAACCACGAGTTTACACTACATTTACAACAAATATGAAAACTATTTTCATATCACAATGTTAAATATAGAATATATAGAAGATAATGTTAAAAAAAAAATGAGCCCTGTCTTCCAATGGTAAACAAACCTTCAAAAAATTCCTGGATCCGGAATAATATCCTGAGCTTCACCAAAAACTAATCAATTCTTCCTTATCCCAAGGGCAATCATCCCACCAACTTTCATCCAAATCCGTTCAGAACTTTTCCAGATATCTTGTTCACAAACACATGAACGAACACACACACACACACACACACACACACACACACACACACACACACACACACACACACACACACACACACACACACACACACACACACACACACACACACACACGAATGCATTACTCCCTAGCGGGAGTAACTAGCAGGAGTACCCAGCGTTTCTGGGGGGTGGGGTGGCTTTGACAGGCCCCTCCGTTTTGGGGGAGGGGGGGGGGGGGAGGAATGAGGAAATATTTTACCATGCAAAGAGTGCTTCATACTCTCAGTGTTGCACAGGTAAAAAAGGAAATTGTAATACCCTCTGCCACTATCACCAGGTGGTGCTACACTGTACCCAGTGGTGTTACATAGAGAATTTATGCCCCTCTCGGTCCCCCACACCCCCGCATGAGGCCGCGGCCACATAGCCTGTGTTACCCGCCAGACAAAGTTGTATTTGTATTTGTACCCCGAGTAAAGTATAAAAGTGTTTATAGCTGGAGTACCCGGCGTTGCTCAAGCGAAAAATAAAACATTAACATATTCGAAATGAGGGCAAATATAATGGAAAAGCAATTACATCCTAATCAGAATCCATCGCAAATATCAAATCATCATTTTACCTTTTCGTTTAATATATGCTGGTGAATGTGCTGTTCATCATGTTTCTGAGTTAAATATGACGACGTTCAAGAAGAAGAAGAAGCCTTACTACCAACTTCGACCGCTTCCGGAATTGTTTTATCATTTGTGTTCAAATGTCTGGCGATCATTTTGTATTTACTTATGTGAATGTGTACTTGTATATAACTGTCATTAATCAAAAAAGGTTTAGGCAATATAGTGCAATGTTTTTAAAAATCCAAAAAAACTAACTTTTTATTTTTCAAATGATTTGTTTTGCCCTAAAACACTCCCAGGCACTCACTAATGAACCTGAAAGTTTGACAAAGATCCATTCAGCCATCTTTGAGAAAAATGGCAACACACATACAGACCAACGGCTCTCTTATATAGTAGATTTCACTATTAAAATGTCTTGTTTAAAAGTTTAGAATACTGAGTGACTATTATTAGTTTGACGAGTTCAGTATAATTCGGAATAATTTTTTCTTCCTTCTCATTTGCTACTATAATGACCATTATAGCCACCAAAGCTCTCCATTTGGGTTCTATTTTACTATATTTGTTCTGGGCAGGGGGCAGGGGGCAGGGGGCAGGGCTCCTGTACCCCATTACGAAATATTCTCACTCCTTCAAGCAGGTATGAGATGACAACTATGCGATAGCATTAGTACCTCGACAATCCAGCACATTTATCTCGGTATTCTGACTTACTGCAATGGAAGGTTACAATAATTATTTGGCCTTGTTAGGTCTTGTTTACCTTTTCTCACTTGCCAACCAATACGGCGCCCGCGCACTGCATCATGGGTCCTGAAACCTCTCTATAAGCTGTTAACAGCGAAAAACTACATAAAATCAATCCCAACATCTTTATTATAATAGAGAAAACGTATATGGTTGGTTATGTTTGTTTGTTTATACTAGGGCATGCCCGTACTATATATATATCTAAAATTATATCCCCCCCCTCTATTTACATGAAATGGTTTGGTCCATGAAATGTTTTGGTCCATTCGCAACGCCAAAGCGAACGGCGAACGCTTTACATGAAATGGTTTGGTTCATGAAATGTTTTGGTCCATTCGCAACGCCAAAGCGAACGGCGAACGGCTTGCGAGTACAGAACTGCTACCATCATCAAGTAGAAAGAGAAGAGAAAAAAAATGAAAAGGAAAAACATTCCAAACCGCGAGGGAAAACAACACGGCACGTCGACACAACAACGTGTCCTGTGATTGGCCGTACGTGGCTGCCAGTAGCTGCCCCCAAAAAAAAGCTTTCACCGTCCGGCGACTGAATTTAAGGGGAAAAATAAAACGCTCTTCGCTTAAAACAACGCCCTTCGCTCTGACTGAATTGGGACAATGTTTTTATGTTTTTAATTGAATTACTATCCGTAATGGCGCACGCTCTCACGGGAGCTCCGGAAGGTCGTATATCGCAGTTACGATGAATCGCAAATTCGTTTTTATTAGTTTTAAAACATAGTTTAACGCCAACATAGCGCCAACATAGTATGCAAACGTGAAATAAATGAATACGCTCTCAAATGTGCCATCCGAGGCAGAGTGTGTTCGCCACGTTCGGCACACGCGATAGCTCGCTGCTCTCTGATTGGTTGAATCGTTTTTTGGACATAGCTCGGTAAGTAATTGTCCGATTAATATGAAACCTTGAAAAGGCACATCCTCGGGTCCCCAGCAATATACCTGGCAAGTTTAAAGTATATCGGACCCGTGGTTGTCGAGAAACAGCGGTCACAGACAAACAAACAAACAAACAAACACACAGAGATTACTGGAATTATAGATAGATGCCACCAAAAAGTCTTCTTCTTCTTCAAATACAATTCACACCCAAAACACAGTCCGTGAACTCTTAATTACGTTTAGACTGCCAAGACCCCTCAGACCTTTGACGACCCTTTAAATCCCCCAAGACCCTTAAGACTACCAAGACCCCTGAAGACCCAAAATACCCTTAAAGACCCAAAATACACTTAAAGACCCAAAATACACTTAAAGACCCAAAACACCCTGAAGACCCAAAACACCCAAACACCCTGACGACCCAAAATACTGTTGCGGATATGGGATTTGGCCTCCATATCCGCTTGTAAATATTCCCCTATTTCCCCAATACTCCCCAACTATCCCCAATCCCCCATTCCCTAGTCCCATTGTCTGTAAACAACACTCTGTAGAACCGACCTTCCCCTTTTTCCCCCATTAAATGTCGTGCCCAGGTCCACCGCATCTCACGTAGACAACTTTCGGACATCTTGCTAGTTATTCTTAGTCTATGTCAGTTAAGGACTCGTTTCCATTAATTCTGACTCTTCGTTGCACCAGGATGTGATTGTATGGCACCAGTAGTGAGTTTAGGACCTCCCCATACCTCCTCCCATCTTCCCCATGAAACAACAACAACAACTACAACAACAGCGCGCGGGGAGTGTGCGTCCTCACTCCGGCTCGGTTAGCCGCCATTGCCCATGTGCTCCAGGTTACCTCCAGGTTACGGGGTTACCACGAAGGGGCTGGCTGTCAGCTCCTCGTCAAGGGCGGAGCCCGGTAACCCCCAGCACCCAATAAGAAGCGGCGGGCCGATTCCATCTGGGGCGGAGCTAACGAGCCGAGGGCGTGTCACTCCCCGCCGGATATACGCAGCCACTTACCGGACGTGACGTCAGATGCGCCCGAGCTTGAAAAGAGAAGTCGCCACCTCCGAGCGCTGAGAGACCTCCCGCATCTCTGGACCGGACCGGGTCGATTCTGCCCCTGAGCCAAGGTGCACCTTGAGCCTCGACTACCTGCCCTTCCTTGCCATCAATCCCCGTGTGAGTCAGTTTTGTCCTGTTTATCTGTGGTCTGTCGGGGTTACTATAAGACCGTGATTAAGTGCCTACCTTCCTATGCTGTCTCTCTTGTCCTTGTAATCTAACGTTCCGAAATATTATAACCTCCTCCGGAGGTCTTGAGAACTGTACCCCTGGTGTCGTGTCATTTTAACCCAGCCGTTGTGTCCTTTCCTCAATTGATTTAGCGTAGCGTGACTCGGCCAACGTTCGAGTATAATCGGGTAAACTGTGCAGACGCGGTCATACCAAACCGCTCGGTAAACCAACATCCACAACCGCGTCTGTAACATTTGGTGTCGAGGAGTTGGATTCGGACCTGGGACTAAATTCAGTTAGGCCCAAATTTTGGAACACCAATTGTACCATTAGGGTAACATTTTGGTGTCGGGAAGTGGAATTCGATCCGGAACGCGTTTCACGCGCTCGAAATTATAACGGCGAAATTTGATTTTGTTTTACGAAAATAAAAACCCGAATTTTGAAAGTCGCGCTATGGCAGACCAAGACGGTTGGGTTCCGGTAGAAGAGAGTGAGGCAGGGTCGATCCAGGACCAAATTGAGGGACATGAGGAGAGCGAAGCAGTGAGGGTAGCAGACGCATGAAATGGCGCCTCGCACATGGCCACGGCGACCACGCCCGCGACCGTGGTAGCGCCGCTGGTGGATTCGAACCTTTTCCTCCTGCAAATGAGGGCCTTTATGGAACAAATGGGAGACCAAATTGGAGGTTTGAAAAACAGTATGGGGGTAATGAGGAACGAATTGAGGGCTGATAGTGAGCGATTAGAGGGCCAAATGGGGGTAATGGGAAACCAAATGGGGGTAATGAGGGACGAAGCGAGGGGTACCGGTGAGGGGTTAGACAATAATTTTAAGGGATTAGACAAGAAATTTGGGAAATTAGACAATAGATTAGGGGAAATACAGGAGGGGTTAACGGGGGTAGAAAATAGAATGGCTGCCCAGGAGAATCAAATGGAAGGGATGCAAAAGGGGTTAGAGGGGTTAGAAAACAGTATGGAAGGCAAATTGAGGGACATGAGGGACCAGGCGGAAAGGGAAGCTAAACAAATGGGGCAGCAGATAGAGGGGGTCAGAATGGAGGTAGAAACCAAACTGGATGCTCACAGGGAGGAAATGGAGCAGATGAGGGTGGCATCTGGGCAGGAGATGCAAGTGATGGGAGAGGAGATCAGAAGAGGTGTGAGTGAGGAGGTCGGAGGAGTGCGCGAGGAGGTGAGGCACTGTAAGGAGCGCATGGAGAAGGAGGTGAGAAAGGGGACTGTAAAATTGCAAGGGGGTATAGAGGAGTTGACGTTGGGAGTAGAACAACTGACAGTGGGACAAAAGGAGTTGGGGGACCAGGTAAAGAAGAACACAGCGGTAATAGAGGGTTTAAAATCGACACAGAAGGAGATGAAAAAGGACGTAGGGGTAATTAAAAAAGAGTGTCAGACGGTACATGAGGACCTGACGAGGAAAATGAACAAAGTGGTAGAGGTGATGGAGGTTAAAGAGCGGGAGGTGCGGGAGCACATAGAAAAAAATTAAGTGGAGTTAGAGGAAGAACTTAAAGGGGCGCACGAGGAGATGAAGGAGGTGAAGCAGAAATTAGAAGAAGTGGAAGAAGGGGTGAGCGAAATTAAGAAGCGACGGAGAGAGGATAAGAAAGAGATAAAAGAGGAGGTAAAAGAATTGGTCCAAAGTCTGTGTTCGGATCGTGATGATGTGCTCATTAACCGGATGAGGGATTCGCAGGTGATGGAGGAGAAGCGAAGAGAAAGAGGACCCGGTGTAAGTGGTGACCAATATGGTCGTGCGTATGATGCGCCAGGTGATTTAATAAGCTTGGGGGTCGAGATAGACCCGGATGTTCGTGAGAGGCCAAGAGTGAGGTGTATGGCTGGTCCGGAGGGTATGGAACGAGAGGTGCGAGGTGTGGGTGAGCAAGGTTGTGGTGGTATGGAATGGGTAGCGGGTTGCGGAGGTGTGACCCATGCATCGACACCAACAGGGGTAGTTGTTGGAGGGACCGGGGAGGCACGAGAGCCCCTTGGGGGTAATGTACTGTGGGGGCCCGGCCGGTTCGGCCCCGCGCTGACCCCGCAAGGGGCGACGCACGGGGTCCGGCAGGCGGGCAACGACTCGCATACGAGGTGGTCCCACAAGGTCCCGTATGACGGCAAGAGTGATCTACGCGCGTACCTGGCGCAGTTCGACTGTGTGTGTAAGGGCAACGGTTGGGGTGAGGACGAAGGTGGAGTACACCTGGTGGCTGCATTGCGCGGCGCGGCGATGGAGGTGCTGACGGCATTACCAGCGGGTGCTCTCACCCTGCCAGCCCTCCGCGACGCCCTAATTAATCGATTCGGCATTGAACAGCAGAGCGAGCTTGTTAAAGCTCAGCTCGCGCTGCGAAAACGCAAGCCCCAGGAAGCCATCGGGGAACTTGCCCACGACATTCGCCGCGCAGTGGGGATCGCACATGCTAGCATGGCAGCGGATTCCCGGGAAAGCCTGGCGCTGGACCATTTTATCCAGGCCCTCCCGGATATTGAGCTCCGGCAACAGCTCGCCATGTGGCGCCCGCAGACTCTGAGCCAGGCGGCTGACGCTGCGGCCCGTTGGGAAGCAGCGAGGCCCCTGGCCCGGGGGGGCGAGCGTCTCGCAATGGCGGTCCGCCAGGTGGGACCCCCGATGGAGGGCGGACCCCTTAGGGGGCCCGCCCCCGACGTGAGTCCTGACCTGGCGGGCATGGTCCGGAGGCTGGTGGACCAGCGCCTGGCGGGACCTGGACCATGGCAGGCGGCCCCGGAAGTGGCCCGCGGTGGACCACGAGTGGGTAATCCAATTCGGACCTACAGGGGGGGGAATTTGGAATTCCGGAGGCAAGCACCTTATCAGGTGAGGTGCTATACTTGCAACCGTCTGGGTCACCTGGCGCGGCACTGTCGAGCCACGCGCCGGGATGATCCCCGGCGGTTGAGGTCCTCAACTCCGCCCAGGGGGGAGCGGGTTAGCCGACCCCAGACACCCCCCCCCCGCCAGACCCCGGGAAACTAGAAGGTGTCGGGCACGTAGGGCGGTGTTCGGCAGAAGAGGATGGAGGCGAGCCCTCATTGACGCGACAGGTCATTTATTGTGGCCAAATTGGAACCGGTAGCCTGACAATTAGATGCAAAATTGCTGGTGTGGGGGTAGACGCCGTAGTGGACACAGGAGCTAGCGCCACGATCATCAGCCCTGTGGTCCTTGATTCGAGTGCAGGTGGCTGGGATAAGATCCAGCGCCTGCAAAATTATAGTTTGCAACTTGCTACCGGGGTAACGGCCCCGATCATAGGGCGTGGTTCTGTGACCCTCAAGTTAGGGTCGGTAAGGAGGGAGATAGATGTTTGGGTGGCGGAGGTGTGCGACCCATGTTTAATAGGGTTGGATTTGTTGACTGCCAGCGGTTGTAAAATCGACTTGTGCCGGGGGATCCTGCAGGTGGGAGTAGAAGAGCTGCCGTTAGGGGGAGTGAGCACGGCCGAGAGAGCGGAGCTGGAGGCTTCCGAGGCTGTGACCATCCCCCCAAGGGCCGAGGCGATAGTGCCGGCCCGGTGGGCAGCTCGCCCAACGTGGCAGGAGTCCTGCGGCCTGGTCGAACCGGTGGCAGCGCAGTCCATACCAGGTTTAATCGTGGGCCGCACCCTTGTGAAAACGGACGGACCGGTAGTGGCCGTCCGAGTAATAAATATGAGTACAGAACCACGCACTATAGTAAGGGGCACGAGGGTAACTGGCTGCACCCCAGTTGAGGAAGTCGCGACAGTGAGGGGCGAGAACGTCCAGCCGAGCCGACCCCGGGGGGAGCCTTCAATAAGAAGTAGGAATTGGCCCGATCCCATTTGCGAGATGGTAAATCGTAGTAGCGTAGAGTTGGGAGGTACCCAGAGGGAGGCCTTACACAAACTGGTTGGGTCCCATTTGGACCTCTTCTCCCTGTCCACCGAGGATATTGGACGTACGGGCCTGGTGAAACATCAGATCCACACCGGTGAGGCCCGGCCTATTCGTCAGGCCGCCCGACGGCTCCTTTGGAGCAAGAGGGCGGAAGCTGACGAGCAGGTTGAAAAAATGCTCGACGCAGGCGTGATCGAGCCCTCGGGAAGTCCTTGGATGTCACCTGTTGTGCTGGTCAAAAAGAAGGATGGGACCACGCGGTTCTGCGTGGACTATCGCCAGCTAAACAACGTGACACTCAAGGACTCATATCCCCTGCCAAGAATTGATGACACCCTCGATGCCGTTGCGGGCTCAAATTGGTTCTCGACTTTGGACCTCAAGAGTGGGTATTGGCAGGTGGAGATGGATAGGGCAGGGAAGGAGAAAACGGCATTTTCCACAGGTAAGGGACTGTATCAGTTTACTGTGATGCCGTTTGGTTTGTGTAACGCCCCCGCCACCTTTGAAAGATTGATGGAGCATGTACTAGGCGGCATGCCATGGCAATCATGCCTGGTGTACCTGGATGACGTCCTGGTACATGCCCAAACGTTCCCCCAGGCAGTAGCTAATTTGGACCAGGTGTTCGGGTGCCTCAGACAGGCAGGGTTGAAGCTGAACCCGAGCAAGTGCACCTTGTTTGCCAAGGAGGTGGCCTATTTAGGCCACGTCATCGGTTGCGAGGGGGTAAAAACGGACCCAGACAAAATTAAAGCGGTAGAGGAGTGGCCCGCACCACGTACCATCAAAGAGGTGCGGGGATTTTTGGGACTCTGCTCCTACTACCGGCGCTTTGTGGCGAAATTTGCGGAGTTGGCCCGTCCCCTCCACCGGCTTACGGAGAAGCGGACGCGATTTAATTGGACACGGGAGTGCCACGAGGCCTTCCAAAAATTGAAGGGGTGTCTGACATCCGCACCCCTTCTAGCGTACCCCACTAGCAATGGGGCATTTACCCTGGACACGGATGCGAGCCAGGAAGGATTGGGCGCAGTTTTGTCTCAGACACAGGAGGGCGTGGAGAGAGTGATTGGTTATTATAGTCGGGCCTTAAGTAGGCCCGAGCGAAATTATTGCGTCACTCGCAAAGAGTTATTGGCTATGCTGGCTGCCATGAACCATTTCCACCCGTACTTGTACGGGCGGAAATTTTTGGTTAGAACTGACCATTCCTCCTTGCAATGGCTCCTTCGGTTCAAGGAACCAGAGGGCCAAATTGCAAGGTGGTTGGAAAAGTTGCAGCAGTACGATTTTGATGTGGCCCATAGGGCCGGGAAGGCCCATGGTAATGCGGACGCACTCTCTCGGCGTCCTTGTCTGGGGGAAAACTGCAAATTTTGTGCGAGACACGAGGAGAGGGAACAATTGGGCGATTCGGACCCGACCCTCGTTGTCCGGGCAACCCGGGTGAGAGGGCCAATTTTGCCACTAACCGCAGATGAGGAATTCGGAACTTTGGCATGGAGCACGGCCCAGCAGGAGGATCCTGTCCTGGGGCCAGTGTTCAATTGGGTCAAATTGGGGCAAAGACCTAATGGGGAAGAGGTCACCCCCCTCGGGGCGCAAACAAAGGCATATTGGGCTCAGTGGAAAACCCTGGAATTGAAGGATAACATCTTGTATCGCAAGTGGGTGGAGGTTCCCTCTGATAAAACTTCCTGGCTGGTGGTAGTCCCAAACAAATTTAAGACCGATATATTGCAACAGGTGCATGGTACCCGCCCCGGCGGCCATTTGGGCAGGACAAAGACGACATCGCGGGTACGCCGGAGGTTTTATTGGGTGAATATGGGGCGCGACATACAGGACTGGTGTCGGAGATGCGACGCCTGTACTGCCAAAAAGGGACCAGCACGGAGGATGAGGGCCCCCCTTCAATTACACCAGGTGGGGGCCCCCCTAGAGCGGGTGGCCATGGATATCCTAGGCCCACTACCCCGCACCCGCCTAGGTAATAAGTACATCCTCGTTGTGATGGATTACTTCACCAAGTGGCCGGAGGCCTACGCCCTCCCCAACCAAGAAGCAGGGGTGGTAGCGCAGGCCTTCGTGGAAGGATTTGTGTGCCGGCATGGGATTCCACAGGAGTTGCACACCGACCAGGGACGAAATTTTGAGAGCAAATTGCTAAAAGATGTGTGCAGTCTCCTGTCAATTCGGAAAACCAGAACAACGCCTTTAAGACCTCAATCTGACGGGATGGTGGAAAGATTTAACCGAACTCTAATCCAACAACTGGCACTGTTCACCGCCACCCGTCAGGATGACTGGGACGAACATCTCCCTTATTTGCTCATGGCCTACCGAACCAGCCAGCACAGGGCCACCGCATGCAGTCCAGCGTTGCTTATGTATGGGCGGGAGTTACGGGCTCCCGCCGACTTGCTATGCGGTCCCGTGCCAGACACAGTGGTTAACCCGCCGAGGGAGGGGTACGCACGTCACCGAGAGGAAGGCATGGAGCTAGTCCATGCCTTCGCCCGCCGCCAACTCCATCTGGCGGGGGAAAAGATGAAGCGCAGGTACGACGACCGGAGCCAGGGGAGTCAATACGCTCCGGGGATGAAGATTTGGTTCTTTAATCCCCGGAGGCGGAAGGGAAGGTGCCCAAAACTCACCTCCCCCTGGCAAGGCCCAGGAGTCGTCCTGTCGCAAATCTGTGACGTGGTCATTAAGATCAAAATGGGGCCACGAGCCCTCCCTCGGATCGTCCACGCCGACCGGATAAGACCTTACACCGGCGAGCAGGCGCCCCCGTGGATTGCCTCGGCTTTAGATGCCGAGGCGGGACCCAGTACCTCTGAATAAGGGGGGCTTATTAGTGCCAGAGGACTGGGGGATTGATGAGCGATGGGCCCGGTGGGTAAGGGGGGCATCCCTGCCACCCTTCCCATAGTGGGGCAAATGCGCAATAGTTTAGGGGGTGGCTATGACAACCGAGCCAGGGAGGGCTTGGATAATTGTAGGGATCTAGCGAAGATGACATTAGGTGACGTTAAGGTTTAGTTAGTGACTGATACCTGTAGTGGGGACGCAGGTAGATTAGTATGGATTATAATGACGTGGGAGCGCAATAGTTTAAAGGGACGACTGGGAAGCGCAAGTTTCAGAGGGGAGTAGTTAGCTGAGATGATGCCGTGTGTGTGAGGATTGAACAGGTGAGGATTGAACAGGTGTGATTGCACAGGTGTGCAACTGGACAGGTGTGTGGAGCAGTGTATGAGTAGTGAGTGTGGTAGATCAGTGTGAAAGCGCTTGGGGAGAGAAGGGTGCAGGTGGCACCAGGTGTGAGAGCACAGGTGTGCAAGCGCAGGTGTGTGGAATACGTGGAGCAGAGAATGAGTGGTGTGGAGAGAGTTGGAGTAAGTGGTACGGAGTGGTGTGCATGGTGCGAAGGTGTGGATGGGGGAAGAGTGGACCCCTTTCACGAGTACCCGGGGTGGGTAGTGTAAGTGTTAGGTAGAGGGTATAGGTAAATTGTGGTTGGATATTGGCATTTGTGGTGCGGTTGCAGAATGGTATTGCGGATGGGTGCATTAGTGTTGTGGAAATGGCTGGGCGTGTAGCCTGTTAGTGTGTGTAGTTGGTTGGGCACTCCACCACTGTGAGGATGTCGGCCAGGTGAGGCCGCAGGTGGGCTCTGGGAGCCGTTAGTGTCAGTGGGTGCCTGAGGATCCCGGGTGTGGATCGGGTAGCCCAGTGCCAGAGAGGGCACCGAGTGGGGAGAGCGCCAGAGGGCCTTCCCCAGGTAGTTAGGTTAGGGTAAGGAGCAGGTAAGCTCGGAGGCAACTGCAGTGGTGGAGGTGTGCAGGTGGGTAGACCCGCTGGGAGAGGTACACGCCACAGCCCAGAAATTGTGCGAGGGCACCGGGAGATGAATCGGGGGAGTGAGACCCCAAATTGAAAAGCACCACATTTTGGTCAATGGGAATTGGTTTTTAGAACCCATAGTGTAAGTTGGCCAATGGATTGGCAGGGAAAGACCCCGGGTAATGTAAAGTTGTTAAAGTCATTTAGGAAATAGTTAGGATTGATGAACCTGTCGCACCATACGCAGCCACTTACCTGTGGTGATGATGACTCCACACCTGTGTTTTCTTTGTTTTGTTGCAGGAAATGAGATTGCTGTGGATTGGTGAGACGCATCACGACGTGGATGAGACATTGGGGTGATTCCATCTCTCCCTCCTTAGGAGGGACTGATGATGAATTGGTAATGGCAAATTTTGATGAGAGTTGAAAATGGCAAATTTGATTGGTTAGGAGGGAGAGAAGACGAATTTGGTTTATGGGAGGAACGAGGAAGACAGTAGGGACGTTTGTTGATTTGTAAAATAGATGTTTATGGGTAGTGTTGTGTTTTGTGGACACAGTAAGGGGTAAGGGAGGGGCCATGTAGGTTACCTGGTTGGGGGGGGGGGCGTACGGTAGGAACGTACCTGTCTCACCTGGTTCCCATGTGCCCCCAGTGTGCATCACCTTGTATTGCGTGCACTTTTGCACCCTTACCACCTTACTCACTTGTTTTCTTCTTTTGTCTCCCACCTCCGAGGATCTGGTTTTGGGGCAGAGAGAGAGGAGAGAGAGGTGCTGGCTCCGCAGTTGTGGGCCTGCACTTTCGCTGCTTGCTGCCTGGATCGATACACCATATGGACCGCAATTTTGGTGGCCACCCACAATGGACCGCAGTTCTTTTGCGGCCAAGCACCACCCGTGGATGGACCTATGTGTCAACGTGGCACCTATGCCATACAGGTGAACCACTAATAGTTGGCCCCCTGACGGCCACAATTTAGAAATGGACGCGGTTGGCGCCTTTCTTTATTTTTGAAAGAAGCAAGAAGGCCAAGTGCACCACACGAAGAGCAAGAGACACCTGCAGGGTTAGGGGTTGTTGTTTTTATTTTAATGAACAATGGTGACTGCACCGATTGGTGCTTGGGGTGGTGCTTTTGGTGCTTGGATGGGGTGCTCTGCACATTATTAAAGGCCGTAAGGCCACAGAGCACTCGTGGGTTGGTGTATCGATGCTGGCATGCGTGCTCTCTCTATGCATAACATCTGCATGTGTTCCTCCAAAAACAGGTCCTGGATCGTAGTGTAAATATCAGCGTAGTCTTGTAAATAATGCTCCCTACCGGCTGTATGTTTAGTTTGAGAATTCTTTCCGCGATTCGGTTATCCTGTGGGTGCGTTTCTGTGAGGAGAAGGGTGCAACGTCGCAGGGGGACATATTTACTCATTTGTGAACATCTGTAAAACTGTCGCACTCAGGGTAGAGTTAATAGTAGAGGGAACTACATCTGAGTGCCACACTAAAGTAGGTAAAAATTTATCGGGTCGGGACGCCCCGAGGGTAGAGAAGGGTGCAATGTTGCGGATATGGGATTTGGCCTCCATATCCGCTTGTAAATATTCCCCTATTTCCCCAATACTCCCCAACTATCCCCAATCCCCCATTCCCTAGTCCCATTGTCTGTAAACAACACTCTGTAGAACCGACCTTCCCCTTTTTCCCCCATTAAATGTCGTGCCCAGGTCCACCGCATCTCACGTAGACAACTTTCGGACATCTTGCTAGTTATTCTTAGTCTATGTCAGTTAAGGACTCGTTTCCATTAATTCTGACTCTTCGTTGCACCAGGATGTGATTGTATGGCACCAGTAGTGAGTTTAGGACCTCCCCATACCTCCTCCCATCTTCCCCATGAAACAACAACAACAACAACTACAACAACAGCGCGCGGGGAGTGTGCGTCCTCACTCCGGCTCGGTTAGCCGCCATTGCCCATGTGCTCCAGGTTACCTCCAGGTTACGGGGTTACCACGAAGGGGCTGGCTGTCAGCTCCTCGTCAAGGGCGGAGCCCGGTAACCCCCAGCACCCAATAAGAAGCGGCGGGCCGATTCCATCTGGGGCGGAGCTAACGAGCCGAGGGCGTGTCACTCCCCGCCGGATATACGCAGCCACTTACCGGACGTGACGTCAGATGCGCCCGAGCTTGAAAAGAGAAGTCGCCACCTCCGAGCGCTGAGAGACCTCCCGCATCTCTGGACCGGACCGGGTCGATTCTGCCCCTGAGCCAAGGTGCACCTTGAGCCTCGACTACCTGCCCTTCCTTGCCATCAATCCCCGTGTGAGTCAGTTTTGTCCTGTTTATCTGTGGTCTGTCGGGGTTACTATAAGACCGTGATTAAGTGCCTACCTTCCTATGCTGTCTCTCTTGTCCTTGTAATCTAACGTTCCGAAATATTATAACCTCCTCCGGAGGTCTTGAGAACTGTACCCCTGGTGTCGTGTCATTTTAACCCAGCCGTTGTGTCCTTTCCTCAATTGATTTAGCGTAGCGCGACTCGGCCAATGTTCGAGTATAATCGGGTAAACTGTGCAGACGCGGTCATACCAAACCGCTCGGTAAACCAACATCCACAACCGCGTCTGTAACAATACCCTGAAAACCCAAAACACCCAAAAGACCCTGACGACCCAAAAGACCCCAAACACCCCAAAGACCAAAATACCCTCGAAGGCCCAGATGATCCAAAAGACACCAAAATATTCAAAGATGCCTATCCCTCTGAAACGACGAGTTGTGAGGGGCACAGAGCGAGCCGAGTCACGCTAGTTATTTTAATGACTCAATTATGGAAAATTACGATTTTAAATGGTGTAAACAAACACTCCAAGAAGCATCGTCATCTTATGTGGAAATGTTTTTGATCGTAATCATCAATGAATAATATTGTATCGTCATATATCCTGTAATAAACAGCAAGCATGATTGTCGAGCAGCAGAAACCAGCAGGGTGTGTTCCATTACCAAGCAGCTTGTAGAGCGCTTGCCAAGCCGCTTAAGGCTAAGCACTCAAGAAAGCAAACGATTGGTAGGAACGGCCTGCTTGGCAAGTGACAACAACAACAACAACACCAACACCAACACGCATTTTAAGGCCATTTTCCCTGCTAGAGCGGGGGTTAGCCTTGCGGTCCCCATGACAATATTCTCCATTTTGCCCTATTTTCTGCATCTCTCCTTGTTAACCCCCTTGCCCGCATTTCTTCTTCCACCATCTTTGGCAAGTGATAACAAGCCGATTGGTAATGGAATAAAAAATAATCAGATGATATACCAGTACGTGTACTGTATATTTATATAATATATCTACTATTATATCTATATATATCTATATATATATATCTATATATATCTATATATATATATCTATATATATATCTGTGCAGTGTCTGTCCTGTCCTGTGTTGTGTTGTGTTGTCACAACTACTTTCTCAAACTTTTGTGAAATCGTACCAAACTTCTGGTATGCACATATCTCTCCCGTCGGTATGTCCTAAGGGTATTTTCTTTTGAAAATCTTCGATTTATTAATTTTTTGGGGAAACAAATTTTTTTTTCAACTTCAATTGTTTATAAAATGTGATATCACGTATATTACAAATACATTTGTGCAAAATAATTGTTTGAATTATGATTGGTTTAGCCATGACAAAACGGCAACTCGGGTACAGTCATTTATCTATATCTACACATCTGGGCAGTGTCTGTGTTGTCACTGAACGACTCCCTCAAACTTTTGTTTCCGTGGTTGTGAAGTGTTTTTAATAACGTGGTGGTTTTGAATCATGTGGTGGTGAGGTGTTTTTAAATCACATGGTGGTGAGGTGTTTTTAAATCACATGGTGGTGAGGTGTTTTTAATTATGTGGTGGTGAGGTGTTTTGAATTACGTGGTGGTGAGGTGTTTTGAATTACGTGGTTGTGAAGTGTTTTTAATAACGTGGTGGTTTTGAATTACGTGGTGGTGAGGTGTTTTGAATTACGTGGTGGTGAGGTGTTTTGAATTACTTGGTGGTGAGGTGTTTTGAATTACTTTGTGGTGAGGTGTAATCTTCCCAAACTTCCAGTCTGCACCTACCCTCTATGTATGTGCTGAGGAGTTCTTTCTTGAAGAAAAAAAACCATTCAACCTAAATCTTCAACATAATTGCCTATAAAAATGTAATATCACAAACACAACAAATACATTTGTGCAAAATAATTGTTTGTATTATGATTGGTGTAAATCATGACAACACATCAACTCAGGTACAGTCATTATTCTCAGCTAAAATAAGCCCGTTCCTCAGTAACGACGCGCGCGAGCCGAGCCAAGCTACAAAAAACCTCACATTAAAAAACGAACCTTTTCATCGGATCCATTGGCGTAGGAGGCCGTGGCCTCATCCTCAGCTTCTTGTGCAGCGACATCGCAATGATCGCGCCCAGCGAACCACAGTGCGCTGCTTACGCTGGCACAATGAATTCACAACACCACCCAGCATGTAACCTCTCACACAACTTTCGAATGTTTAAAAAAAAATTATTTACTTGTATCAGCTTGCAATACAATACCTAACCGCTTGTTAGTGAAGATATTTGTCTATTACATTATTATTTAAAGAAATATTTTTATAAATACATTTATGCAAGGAAAGAAACTGACGAGAGCCCAGTGTACAGTACTGTCGTTTCATACACCGCCTGATATACCATCTTTTTTTTAAAATAAAGTTTTATTATAAATTTAGTGATAATGCTTGAAAGTAATGCAGATAAATAATTTTCTGCAGAGTTCAAGTAAAGGATGAGACAAAGGCAAGTGCGATACATGTAAAATAATTAGCGCAGATGTGTCACGTCCGACGTAAATGATTTTTTTTTTCATCCAAGACACATCACGGCGAAATATATGGCAATTTTATATATTTCACAATATATCACCAAATTGTTTAAATTAGGGAGATCACGAATCGTGATCAAGAATTTTTAAATCACGATCACGAATCGATCACGACTTAGTCTTAGGCTAGGGTCCCTCACGAATCGTACAGTCGGATCGGAATACACTTACACAGGAAGTAAAGACCAAGCCGTGACGTAGATGTACAGTGTAAATTGTATGTTTGTACAGTACGACTAAATATTTTTTAATTCCCATTACTGTACTCTTTAGCAAGCTTGTCTTCTGCCTGCATTTTGTACATACGACGTTGTTGGCGTTGTTAGGCCGAGGAGGCGCCTTATGACCGTAAACTCGTCCTGAGGTCAAATGTTTAGCTGTAGGTGGTGAAGTCTGAAGCTATCAGTATCTGGTTTGAAGGTGCCCATGGCCACGAACGACTCTCAGTTAGAAAGGTAAATACAGTATTTAGGGTTGTTTATTTCGCTGTAGGTCGGTTTGGTCGGATGAAGTCTCATCAGACGTTTATAATGCATGACCCTTGTTTATTCAACCTACATACATGTGAATGGGGTTATTAGAGAGAGCATCAACTTGAGAAGAAGTAGAGAGAGTGAGGAGACGATTGGCAGGAGATTGGAGTAAGATAAAGGGGAGATATGTCTGGAGCGTCCAGAGCAAGGTTTCAAAAATTCAGCCATATCTGTGTACGTAATATGTAGATGTCACCTTTAGGAAACCCAACGCACAAACCAAGGGATATTATTACCTCCGCCACCAAAGGTGGATGGAGGTTATGCTTTCACCCCTATCTGTCCGTTTGTGAACAAAATATCTCAAAAAGTTGTGGACGGATTCCGACGAAATTTGTCAGAGATGTAGCGTAGCGTATGTGACAAGGACGAAATGATTAGATTTTGGTGAAGATCCGGATCCGGCTACTATAATTTTTTACGTGCTTGGGGGGGAGGTGGGAGAGGTATAAAACACATGGACACTGCAAGAACTTCCAGGAAAGAAGTTGGAATTTCAAAAAGGTGGATCTGGGGTGCATTAGCAGGGGTAGAAAAGATCAAGTTTTTGGATGGGGGAAGATAAGAGATGGTGGTTATCAGCTGTTTTGAAGACCTGGAGGGAGGAGCTGGATCTTCTTCACCATTGGGCGATAGGGCCAAAAACGATACATAGCAGGATATCTCAAAAAGTTATGGATGGATTTGGACAAAACTTTTTGGACAGGTTGTGTGTGCGACGAGGAAGAATCAATTCAATTTTGGTGAAGATCCGGATCCGGATCCAGCTAGTAGAATTTTAAAGTGATTCTTTGCCATTGAGTGATATGGCCAAAAACAAGGGGTAGATCGGGGTATGAAAGACTGCACCTATCCATGGTGATTCCTGTGATTGGTTTTGATTAAATGTGATTCTGTATTGTGATTTTCTGGTCTACTCTGAGATACAAAACGTAAACTGTTCACCAGGCGGAGGTATGCTCTCTATTGAGTGCCGTTCTAGTTTTTAGGCTGTGAAGACAACAACAACAACAACAACAACATGCATTTTAAGGCCATTTTCCCTGCTAGAGCGGGGGTTAGCCTTGCGGTCCCCATGACAATCTTCTCCATTTTGCCCTATTTTCTGCATCTCTCCTTGTTAACCCCCTTGCCCGCATTTCTTCTTCCACCATCTTTAGCCAAGTCTTTCTCGGTCTTCCCCGTCCTCTACGTCCTTCTACATTCATTTCCATCACTCTTCTCAACCAGTCACTTTCATCCTTCCTCAACACATGACCAAACCATCTCAACCTGTTCCTCTTCACAGCATCAATCACAGGCTCTATTCCCATAATCTTTCGCAATTCATCATTTGTCTTCCTCTCTCTCAACGATACTCCGCACATCCACCGAACCATTCGCATTTACACCCTTTCCAGCCTTCGTTGCTGCTCTACGTTCATTACCCATGTCTCGCTCCCATAAATAATAACACTTCTCACACATGCAGCATACACCTTTCGCTTCAGCTTCAACGACACTCCCCTCCTCATCAGCACGCCACTCAGTTCCCGAAACTTCTTCCATGCACGTCTCACTCAAGCAACCGTTGCCGAGTCTGATCCACCTTCTCCATTCAGCATGTCTCCGAGGTAGCAAAATGTTTTCACACCTTCCAGCTTCACGCGGTCTCCAAGATCCAACTCAACATTTCCTCCATCTGCAGCTCCCTCTGTGCACACCTTACATTTGAATGTAGCTGCCACACTGGTTAATGACCCTTTCAGACCACTACATTTTTAATGAACCCACTCAGCGCACATTGTACATTGAATGGAGTTCACTCCGACACCCTTCCTGCACACAGCACATGGCCACTTCCCAGTTCTTTCCACCTCACCACATGCTTTACCACTTGCCATCACCTTCGTCTTTCCGATATTCACCTTCAGACCTTTTGTCTCCATACATTCCTTCCATGTGTTCATCTTTTCCTTCAGTCCATCCATACTTTCCGCAATCAACACCAGATCATCTGCATACAACAACTCCCACGGTAAACCCTCCTTTACATTCTGAGCCAGCACGTCCATCACAGCTACAAATAGTAGTGGACTTAGTACCGACCCCTGATGCACTCCCACCTTCACCTCAAACTCACCACTGTTCCCGTCCTTTGTCCTAACAGTTGTGTGTGCTCTTTTGTACATTGCCATCACAACTCTGATCAACCATTCCTCCACTCCTAACTTCCTCAATGCCCATGTCAATACTTCATGTGGAACCCTATCGAATGCTTTCTCCAGATCAACAAACCCAAGAAACAACTTCTTCCTCTTCTCCATGTACTTCTCCTGCAACTGCCTCACAATAAAGAGCGCGTCTGTCGTTCCTCTTCCTGGCATAAATCCAAAGTGCATTTCATCGATCTTCACCTTCTTCCTTATCCTCCTCTCCAACACCCTTTACAATACCTTCATTCCATGCTCCAATAACTTTATCGCTCGGTACGAGCCACACTCCAGAGGGTCACCTTTCCCCTTGTATAGAGGGACGAGGGTACTCAGTTCCCAATCCACTGGAATGCGGCCTTCTTTCACCACCAGATTACAGATCTCTGTCATTCTCTTCACACCCCAACTTCCTGCTACCTTCAACATATCTCCAACTCCCGTCGGCCCTCCCGCTTTTCTACTCTTCATTGCTTTTATCGCTTCCTCGATAAAAAAAATAAAAATCGCGATAAAATCGCGATAAAAGCAATAAAATAAAAAATAAAATAAAAAACCACCTAAAGGTGGTTTTTTTATTGCTTTTATCGCTTCCTCAACTTCCTTCTCAGTTATCTTCTTTGTCGGTCCTAAAACTGGGTTACTCTCTATGTTGCCATCCCATTCATTCTCTGTATTCAACAGCATTTCCATATATCTTTTCCATCTTCCTTTAATTCCATCTGAGTCCACAGAGGGGTTGTGAAGCCCCTTCAATATTTGTTTATGTCCTTCTGTCCGTCCATCCGACCGTCAAAAATGAAGAAGAACCTTTCTAACCCACTGTGTTTCATTTTAAAGGTTTCCAAAGGGTAATTCTAGAGGATTTTAAAGAGTAATTGTAAAAGACAGGTAATTGTAAAGGATAATTAAAGAGTAATTTCAAGAGTAAATCTGTTCCCACCTTACCCAATCGAACCAAACTGCTGCTGGACTCTGTGCCCTTCTCTCCTGATAAGGTGAAGTTTTTGTCGAACTTCGACTCTGATTCTGCAACTGGACCAGACGGCATCAGCCCACGGGTCCTAAAATCCTGCTCTGCCGCTCTATCTCACCCTTTCTCTGTTCTTTTCACCCTCTCTTTTGCTCAAGGTCATCTGCCAGCATCTTGGAAATCAGCAAACATTACCGCTTTACACAACAAATGTGCAAAAACAGATCCTGGCAACTACAGACCAATCAGCCTGCTCCCAATTATCAGCAAAGCCATGGAATCCACCATTACTTCGGATATCAAATCCTTCCTCTTCTCCAATGGCTTGATCTCCGATCATCAATTTGGATTCAGACCAGGTCGTTCTACTCTGGACATGTTGATTCTGCTGTCTCAACAATGGATGGAGGTCCTCAATGCCAAACAGGAAATCAGAGCTGTCTCCCTTGACATATCACGTGCCTTCGATACGGTCTGGCACCCAGCTCTGCTCACCAAACTCTCCTCCTATGGTATCCATGGAAACCTCCTCGCATGGCTTGCGGACTTTCTCTCTGGTCGTAGTCAACATGTGGCCCTGAATGGATTTCTCTCATCTCCCCTTTCTGTTCTGGCTGGAGTTCCCCAAGGTAGTGTTCTGGGCCCTGTGCTATTTCTGGTCTTCATCAATGATCTCTCCGACTCTCTGGAAAATCCTCTCTATCTCTTTGCTGATGACTCCACTCTCTGCCGCTCCATTCGTCATCCCTCAGATCGGCATTCTGCAGCCTCCTCAATTTCTGCAGACCTGGACAAAATCACAGACTGGTCAAACAAGTGGAACATGTCTTTCAATCCTGACAAATCTCACACTCTTACTATGTCTCTCCGAAAAGACCGACTGGAAAACCCTCCCATCCACTTTCTCAACAATCCTCTCTAAGAAGTTATGTCGCTCAAGCTTTTGGGTCTCACTATTTGCCATGATCTTTCTTGGGAAAACCACATTTCCAAAGCCAGTCGCCATCTGGGCATCCTCCGTCGTGCAAAGTCCTTCCTTGGCACACCTGAGCTCCTCACCACATACAAGGCTTTCATCCGCAGCTCAATGGAATACTGTTCCCCCCTCTGGGCTGGTGCTCCTGCCTCACACCTATCCCGGCTTCACGCTGTTGACACCAAAGCTTTCAGAATCATTGGAATCTCCTGAGATGAAGCTAACTCCGAGGGCCTTTCACTCACTGACCGCAGGCAGGTTGTTGGTCTTTCTGTCTTCTACCGACTCCTCTCCGGCCTTGCTCCCCCAGCTCTCTCTGTGCTCTGTCCCCCAAATATTCCTACAGGTCGCACAAGATCTGCCAGCAACCCTCTTATGGTTAAACTGCCAAAATCAAGGCTCTCTGCTCACCTTCACCCTTTTCTCCCGCCTCTGGAACAAACTCCCTCCCCCCTCCCTTCAATCCCACTCCTCCCTCCAGGTCTTTAAAACAGCTGTTCACCACCATCTCTTATCTTCCCCTATCCAAAGCCTTGATCTTTTCTACCCCTGCTAATTTTCACCCCAGATACACTTTTTTGAAATTCCAACTTCTTTCCTGGAAGTCCTTGCAGTGTCCATATGTTTTATATCTCTCCCACCTCCCCCCAAGCCCTCTCCCTCCTACAGTTCTCTCGATGTCCTTGCTCTCAAAGTTGTGCATGTGTCAGTCCTTCCCCCTCTCTCCTCATCTTGTCTACCGCTCCCCTTATTTTGTGTTTTGTGTGTCGGTTTGAATTTTTGTGTGATGAATGTTAGCGCTTTCACGAGCCTCGATCTTGTATACAAAAAAAAGAAAGAAAAAAAAAGGGTAATTCCAATTGGTTTCTTTCGTTTCTCGGCTTTACTCAGGGTGAGGGAAGATAATGAAGTCGTTGAGTTTGATTCCAACTCTTTGTTTTGTTTTAGGCTGGCAAGAGAAGAGATCCTACAAGAAGCAAAGCGTGGAAAGATACGAGCTGAGTCGATGGGGCCATTGGGCTGGTGAGTTGTATTTTGGAACTTCAGAACTATACTTTGGCCTGTTTCATGATTTCCCACCAGCACGTGCCTCATCCTACAGACCTACAGGATGTTTCAAAAGTCTTGCTACCGAAGCTCATCAACCCCTCCACCCCACACCCCACTGGAAGTCCTCATCCCCTCCTCCCCCCCCCCCCCCCCCCATCCACAAATAATCTTCAGTAGAATATCATGCCTGGCCATCCAGTTCGTGAACGACTTGGGTCCAAAACGTTCCCCGACTGACCCATCTGCTAGCACTGGTTGTTGGTGAACAAACCAGTAAGTGAGTCTTTCGTAAAGAGTGGCGACTTATCGCCAACACCCTGAACAAATTACGAATTCCTGTGTAAATCACCTTCAGTTGAACATCGGTCCTAACCACCTGGTTTGTGAGGGACTTGAGCCAAAATAGTTCCCCATCCGCAGCCACAGAGTAGAAATGCTTGGGGCCATTGAAAGTAGTAGTCATGACAGCAAGTCTGTAATGAAGTTTGTCTTCAAAACCTGCATGTGTGATGATTGATGCACAATGTACGTTGCAAACAACCTGGGCATATTATGCTTTTGACATTGGCCAATATAGTTTAAAGACAATAACATAATGTGCTTTTGGTTTTGTTTTGCTTTTCAGGCAAAAGTCTCCCATTCCCAAAACGAATAAACGCTTTCTCATCAATACGATCAAGGGTAACTTACAAGATAGAGTATCCAGAAAAAGGTCATCATCATGCCAGATTGAGCGGAAGGGTTATTCTGCCAACTCCTCAAACGGTGACCAAGAACAAAGGGCAGAGTTGTCTCGACAAAAGGCGGAGTGCGGCAAGAATGAGCAAAAGGTCCGAGCAGGTTTTGAGCCGCCGAGCCACCGGAGGAAAATGGAACAGGATGGGGTTTCCAAAGGGAAAAAGAGGAGCGACGAAGGCCGCGATGTGTCATCTCGGAAAACGTGACCATTTTTATTTAAATGTTGGTGCTTGAGCTGAACTTTTGGTGATGTGGTAAATTGGGGTGACGTGTTACTTGTGTCCAAGTATAGCTTCCTACTTCGGCGTTGTAAAACTTTTCAGGTAACACTTGATGTTGTTTGTCAAAAATATGTATGGTTGGTTCCTTGTCATGTTATAATTTTCTTTTGTCCACAAACCTTTTTAAATGCTGTCCTTCTTGTGAGTGACCTGTCAAAGCACATTGTACATACTTGAGACTTTTAGTTTTGCCCTTTTGAAACAACTAGTACACCCACTCCGTATGGGAGTGGCAGGAATGGTCATATTATTATCCTCTCTGGGGTACATGGACTACAGTAGATCTAGGCTCGGTCCTCAAGAACGTCGGTGTGTGTTCAGTTACCAATTTCTTGTAGAGCGCTAGCTATGTTGCTTAAGCATTCAAGCAAGCACTCCATTCAAAACCGTTAAGGAACTGCTGGCTTGGCAAGCGCTAGATAGCTGCTTGGTAATGGAACACACATGGTAATGTTTCTCCTTTTCAGTTTAGTGTTGAACAGCAGTAGCGACTGTTTCAAAAGGTAATTTTACAGTATGTGTTTGTGGTTTATAATATTTTGGCGTGCCCCATGAAATGCTGTGATAAGCTATTTAGAAATGATAACACGGCGCATTTCACACATTTCAAGGAGAAAAAATCCCTTGGGGAGGTGGGGCAAGTAAAGTCGCTACAACCTCCATCGTGTGACCTTTAGTCCTCCTGTCAAGTTTAGTTGAGATGGGACAAGTAACGAGCGAATGTATCGCGGTTAGACAGACAGGCAGACAGACGCCAAGTTGCGTATATTAGTATAAGTTTTGAACGAATTTGTTGATTGTAATATTTCACTATTTTGTATTATCTGCCAAATGTATCTATTGATTTGCGAAGTTACTGAAGGACCTTCCAAGCTGAACTTCCTCAATAATTAAGTGATCTCGCAGCCTAAGGTATGCGCTCTACCGAGTGCCATTCGGGTTATACATGCAATCATCGGGTTTTCTATATGCACTAACCTTTGCATCTAATCAAAGTGGACATGAGTGAATGAAGATGTTAACATAACGTTTGTAAATGCTCGCATGTTGTACAATTTAAATTAGTCCTTCATCAGGTGGTTGGTCGATTAAACCCAAGTTGTACTTGGTAAGCCTGAGGTGTTTGTGTAAAAACTATAGTTCTGTAGGTTAAAGGTGAATAAATCTTCACACATTTGTTCCTTCTATTTGGTTTTAGGTGATGGCCTAGAGTTACGTGCACTCACTTCTAAGATGTCTATCCTGGGTTTGAATCCCGACCCAGCTATAAACTGCCATCCAGGTGTTTCTCAGGCAGGGTGATTCATTAGTGTGTGCTGTCTTGTGGATGGATGTTAAATATCTCGTGGTGAACTTCATGAAGAGCAGGTGAGCTGTCACCAGCACTCTGAACCAATTACAAATTCCTGCCCTAACTACTGCTTGGAAGGCAATGGCAAACCACCCAGGATAACCCTTGCTTATATGAAGGAAATAATGCTGCCTGTTCAAAATCGCTTACATTACGCAAGAAATGCTATTTTTGCAGAAATAAGGATGCTCATGTTCGCTTGGCCGAAGGTGTTTATTCCTGAGACGTGAAACACCCTGCAACCCATGCCTACAGAAAACAAACTTTTTGGAGTGTGTGGCTGGCGATTTGTAATTCCACCCACATTTTACATCCAATCATCATTTAACGCTCCATGGGTACATGTGCCCAATATTGAAAGTTTTGTGTCAATCGCTTAAGGACTTGTGGAGAAAACAAATTTAAAAAGGAACTAGAAAGCATCTGAAAATGCAAAGCTTATCTGCATCTGCTTTCTATTCGGACTTCTTCCTATGCTTCGCATGACAAAAATAGCTTAAAATAATAATAGAAAAACAAGACCGAAAGTCTAATAGCGGCATGGCAGGGCTTGTTTAATACTTTAGTTGAAGAGGATAGTATGACCTTGGTGGAGATACCAGTTAGCAAATAATGTAAGTATTAAATTATTTTGAAGTACTCCAAGTCTCTAAGCTGTCTATCACCATGGAAGTGAAGAGATTGTATTGAGACACTGCTTTATATATTGGTCAGTTAGTCAACACTATCAAAGTGACCTCAGCACCATCCCGACACACACCACTGTGTGTGTTATGGAATGAGGTGTTTTTATGGCAGCTGGAGTGCAAATCCTGCCACCAATCTCCTTGAAAGAGGACACACTGAGTTGGTATTCATTTTGCCGTCCTCGGAAGGACGACAGGCTGAGTTAACCCCACCTGGTGTTAATTCAACAACTGACCGGGTTTCCAACTCAGGACCCTAGGATCCCAAGCCCTCCACCCTAACCGTTAAGCCAACACCATGCTTAGTGTGGTTGGAGGACAAAAACAACAACATGCATTTTAAGGCCATTTTCCCTGCTAGAGCGGGGGTTAGCCTTGCGGTCCCCATGACGATCTTCTCCATTTTGCCCTATTTTCTGCATCTCTCCTTGTTATAACCCCCTTGCCCACATTTGTTCTTCCACCATCTTTAGCCAAGTCTTTCTCGGTCTTCCCCATCCTCTACTTCCTTCTACATTCATTTCCATCACTCTTCTCAACCAGTCACTTTCATCCTTCCTCAACACATGACCAAACCATCTCAACCTGTTCCTCTTCACAGCATCAATCACAGGCTCTATTCCCATCATCTTTCGCAATTCATCATTTGTCTTCCTCTCTCTCAACGATACTCCGCACATCCACCGAACCATTCGCATTTCCACCCTTTCCAGCCTTCGTTGCTGCTCTACGTTCATTACCCAGGTTGGAGGCAGTCATAATAAATATTTCAATGTTTGAAGAGCCCTTAATCAAAGTTTTAATGATATATGATTTGGGGGGAATGCACACCCCCTCCACCCCGTCATATATCATCACCCTGTTGTCATAATTTCAGTTGCCCCCAATCATCAAGTGTGATAATTTGCCCCAACCAGGTATGTGACGTAATACATGAACGTTCCCTAAAAGGTGTTGAAAGAAACATAACTGGCAAAGTCAAATGGCATTACATTGTACCTTTGAGAAGCATAATTGTCGGCTATAAAACTCACCCAATATGAAGGATAAATATGTGAGGGACATACAGTGCATTCAGAAAGTATTCAGACCCCTTCACTTTTTTCACATTTTGTTATGTTGCAGCCTTGTGCTGAAATAGTTTAAATTCTTTTTTCCCCTCATCAATCTACACTCAATACCCCATAATGACAAAGAGAAAACAGGATTTTAGAAAGTTTTGCAAATTTATTAAAAAGAAAAAACTGAAATATCCCATTTACATAAGTATTCAGACCCTTTGCTATGACACTTGAAATTTAGCTCAGGTGCCTCCCATTTCTCTTGATCATCTTTGAGATGTTTCTACACCTTGATTGGAGTCCACCTGTGGTAAATTCAATTGATTGGACATGATTTGGAAAGGCACACACCTGTCTGTATAAGGTCTCACAGCTGACAATGCATATCAGAGCAAAAACCAAGCCATGAGGTCGAAGGAACTGCCTGCAGAGCTCAAAGACAGGATTGTGTTGAGGCACAGATCTGGGGAAGCCGACAAAAAAAAATTGTGCTGCATTGAAGGTTCCCAAGAGCCCAGTGGCCTCCATAATTCTTAAATGGAAGAAGTTTGGAACAAACCAGGACTCTTGCTAGAGCTGGCCACCTGGCCAAACTGAGCAATCGGGGGAGAAGGGCCTTGGTAAGAGAGGTGACCAAGAACCCGATGGTCACTCTGGCTGAGCTCCAGATATCCTGTGTGGAGATGGGAGAAACTTCCAGAAGGACAACCATCACTGCAACACTCCACCGATCTGGGATTTACAGTCACGTGAAAAAGTAAGTACACCCCATGTAAAGTTTTGACTTTTTCAACATATTTCAACATACAGCTTCTTCTTCATTTCAACAATATTGATAGATAAAGGTGATATAATATAACAAATAACATGAAACGTTTACATTTTGTAGTCCATTGTATAGTTTAAATAAACATAAATGCAAATTTCGCATGTGGAAAAAGTAAGTACACCCCCACATTTATCACTACTTCAAATACCTAAAATTAGAATCAGGTGCACCAGCTCAGGTGCAAATGATTAGAACATCGTTAGAGAGGATCTTGGAGGAACCTGTCTTATTTAAACCTCAGACATTTAGTTTGGTTTGCTCTTTGTTGTTGAAGTGTGCGGCGTCACCATGCCTAGATCAAAAGAGCTCTCTGAGGCCTTCAGAAAGAAGGTTATAGATGCCTACGGGTCTGGGAAGGGATTTAAAAAGATCTCCAAACAATTTGAAATCAATCATTCGACTGTCCGGAAGATCATCTACAAGTGGAGAAGATTCCAAACAACTGCCAACTTGTTCAGGCCAGGCTGCCTCAGCAAGTTCAGCCCGAGAGCAGACCGCAAGATGCTGAAAGAAGTCTCTAAGAACCCCAGAATGTCATCACGGGACCTACAGGAAGCTCTTGCCACTGTTGATGTCAAAGTGCACGAGTCTACCATTAGAAAGAGGCTGCACAAATTTAAATGCTTAAAATTGATCTAAATGGGAAGTGTGCCAGGAGGAAACCTTTGCTGTCAATAAAGAACATCAGGGCAAGACTAAAGTTTGCCAATGAACAAATTGCAAAGATCAGCGCTTCTGGAACAATGTGCTCTGGACAGATGAGTCAAAGGTAGAGCTATTTGGCCACAGTACCAGAAGACATGTTTGGTGAAAACCAAAGACAGCATTTGACCACAAGAACCTGATACCAACTGTAAAGCATTGTGGTGGAAATATTATGGTTTGGGGCAGCTTTGCTGCATCATGGCCTGGGCAGCTCACCATCATAGAATCCACTATGTATTCTTCATTGTACCAGAGGGTGCTTGAGGATAATATGACGCCATCTGTCGGAAAGTTGAAGCTCAACCGAAGGTGGACCTTGCAACATGACAATGACCCTACACATACCAGTAAATCCACCAAGGAATGGCTGAAAAGAAAGAAATGGAGGGTTCTGGAATGGCCAAGTCAAAGCCCGGATCTAAATCCCATCGAGATGTTGTGGGGGGATTTGAAACGAGCTGTGCATGCAAGAAACCCCTCAAACATCGCACAGCTGAAAGAATTCTGCATGGAGGAGTGGGCAAAAATTTCTCCCAGTCGATGTCAGAGACTGGTAGACAGTTATAAGAAACGCCTACTTGAGGTTGTTTCTGCCAAAGGGGGCAATACCACTTATTAGAGCCAAGGGTGTACTTACTTTTTCCACATGCGAAATTTGCATTTATGTTTATTTAAATTATACAATGGACTACAAAATGTAAATGTTTCATGATATTTGTTGTATTATATCACCTTTATCTTTCAATATTGTTGAAATGAAGGTCAAATAGCTGTATGTTGAAATATGTTGAAAAAGTCAAAACTTTACATGGGGTGCACTACTGCACTTACCTTTTCACGTGACTGTATGGCAGAGTGGCCAGACGGAAGCCTCTCCTCAGTGAAAGTCACATGAAAGCCCACTTGGAGTTTGCAAAAAAGCACCTAAAGGACTCTCAGACTGTGAGAAACAAGATTCTGTGGGCTATGCCTTAAAAATTTACGATTTTCGACCATGTTTTTTTACAATTATCTCAAAAAACCATAAGCTTGAGTGACCCAATATGCAAACCCTGCTCAAATTTCAATTCAATTAGATGGATACTGATGATTTTGTGACTTTAACCTTTGACCTCAAGGTGAAAAAGTGAGGGCCTCGGCTGACGTTCCACAACATGGTCAATGATGTTTGTAGACGCCTATTACTAGTATAAGTGTCGTTTTGCTTCGTACAAGTTAAATCACTATTTGATGAAACAAACATGTTTCTGCATTAGAATAGTTATTTGGAAACACACCAGGAAACTGCTTGGGCAGCAGTGACACTGTAACAGAGTATGCTACATCAGAATCAGAAGCTGGTTTTATATTTAGTAATTTTGTTCGCTTCAAATGGATGTTTAAGGTTCGTCCACTAGATGGAGGTAGAGGTCGTTTGTGCACATCTCTTCCTTTCAGACTACAAAAGCAAGGTCACCTCTATCTGTAGGACAGTTGCTGTGGATATCTGTTGGACATTTATGATCAAATCTGGAGATTGTCTTTGTTTTAGCGAGATAGCAGTATTTACAGATGAGAATATAAACGTGTACATCACTGTCAAAATGATCTCTTCCATGTTTTGTTTATCCTCCCTGCATCGTCAAGTTCATAATACTATCGAGGTAGTTTCATTGGCTTGAGGTTATACTTCTGGATGGCTCACCACGCCGATGTGTGATACTCACTGAGGAATTTGTAATTTGTTCATCGTGCCGGTGAGAGCTCATCTACTCTTCGCAAAAGACACTGGGATATTTAACGCCCATCAACTAATACCAGCAGACGGGTCCTCTAGCCTTAACGCCAATCCAATGGGTAATGCCTCGCCCTGCCTGTGCAATACCAGGATGGCAATTTATATATTGATTGGGATTCTATCCCAGTCGAGATAGTCTTGGCCAAATATATTGGCACCCTTGCACTTTTTTCAAATAACTCACAATTTTCTCTAAAAACAAGTTGAAATTGACAAAAGTATTTGGTCTCTACAATTCTTTATTTCACTGTTAATAGTACAGAACCTTTGTTTTTGATTCAGAGCTTAATATATCATTTTAAATGAGAAAATAAAAAGAAATGGCATTGACAAAAATATTGACACTTTAGACTTAATATTTGGTAGCACAGACTTTGGACAAAATAACTGCAGTCAACCACTTCTTGTAGCTATGAATGAGCTTCATACACCTCCTCTCTACTGGCAGTTTGGCCCACTCTTCTTGTGCAAACTGCTCCAGTTCTCCCAGATTAGAATGGTGCCTTTTCCCAACTTCTGTTTTCAGATCTCCTCACAGGTATTCAATGGTATTTAGATCTGGACTCATTGCTGGTCACTTCAGAACACTCCAGCATTTTGTCTTGAACCATTCCTGGGTGCTTTTTGAAGTGTGTTTCGGGTCATTGTCCTGCTGCAAGACCCATGACCTTCTACGGAGACCCAGCTTTCTGACACTGGGTTGAACATTGCGTTCCAAAATGCCTTGGTAATCTCCTGATTTCATGACGCCATACACACAATCAAGGCACCCAGTGCCAGAGGCAGCACAGCAACCCCAAAAATCACTGAACCTCCTCCATGTTTGACTGTAGGGAAGGTGTTCATTTCGTTAAAGGCTTCATTTTGTTTTCTGTAAACATAGAGATGATGCGCTTTACCAAAAAGCTCTAATTTTGTCTCATCTGTCCTCAGGACATTCTCCCAGAAGGATTTTGGCTTGTTCAGGGATGTTTGGAAAAATCCAGTCGGGCTTTCTTTACGTCTCTGTATCAGCAGTGGGGTCCTCCTGGGTCTCCTACCATAGAAACCCTTTCATTGAGTTGCGAACGGATGGTGCGAGTTGAAACTGTTGTACCTTGTGCCTGAAGGTCAGCTTGAATCTGTTTGGCAGTTTATTGAGGTGCTTTCTCCACCATTCGAACATTCCTTCGCTGCAATCTTCGATCAAGTTTTCTCTTGCGGCCACGTCCAGGGAGGATGGCTACAGTGCCATGGGCCTTAAACTTCCTGATAACCTCATAACATTGCGTACGGTGGACACAGGAACATCAACGTCCTCTGGAGATGGACTTGCAGCCTTGAGATTGTCCATGCTTGGCTACAATATTGTGTCTGACCTTCTCAGACAATGCTCTGGTTTTCTTTCTTTTCTCCATGCTCATTGTGGTACACACAGTGACACAAAACAGCAGAATGACTCCTTTACTCTCTTCAAACTGGTTGAATGAGTGATTTTTATATTGCAAGTACCTGCAACTCACCATAGGTGAGTTCAATTCCAAAATAAAAGAGGATCACCTGCTTGAAATCTAATTATTCCTCACAACTTCTTAAAGGTGCCAATAATATTGTCCGGGCCATTTTCTGATTTCTGTGTGGAATAGGCTAAGATTTAGTAGAAAAAATTTAAACTTTTTTTGTTTTGTTCCACTGCAATCCAAAGAAATACATATGTGGATATCAAAAGATTTTTTAATTTCAACAATCTTCTGGAAGAAATGGTGCATTATTTGAAAAAAAGTGCAAGGGTGCCAATATTTTTGGCCACGACTGTAGCTCAGAGGGGAGTGCATATACCACTCGGCTATCCTACAAGCTCATATCCCTTCCATTTGGAGTACCCCAAGATTTGTATCATATCCACAGCCTTAAAGGTAAATGAACAAAGCATTCTGCAATCCTATAGCTTTTATAGTCTCATTTCCGATTTTAATCTACTGATCACTCCCCTCCTCCTTCCCTACCCCACATCCCATCCCATGTATTGTCTATCTATAATGTGCAATCTTCCATAGATAGCCACCATTCTGCTGAGAGCTTTCACCATAAGTTTCTATACAACCCGTTCCTGCAACAATTAAATGAAAAATCACTCGGAGCGACACTTGGCAAAACAGAACGACTCTCGGTAGAGAGCATACCTCCGCCAGGCTGAAATGTTTACCTTTTGTATCCCACTGCTAGGCCATCTTTAAATCCGGACATGGACCAAAATCTAATCAGCTTGTTCTTGTCACCTGAGATATCGTGCTATATATCGTTTTGGCCCATCTCCCAACGGTGAAGAATGACTTGAAAAATTAAAAAAAATTCTCTGATCCGGATTCGGATCTTCAGCAAAATTGCGTTCGTATAACACATCCAACATGTTCACCAAGTTTCGTCCCAATCCGTCCATTACTTTTTGTGATACATATACATACTTGGTAGACAGGTTGGGTACTTGGTGTTGTGCTATATATCGTTTTTGGCCATATCTCTCAATCGTGAAGAATTACTTTAAAATAATCTCACATCCACATCCGGATTTTGACCTTCACCAAAATTATGCGTTGGTGTCCTTCACAAGTGGCTTTAAAAAAAAAAAACATTTCAGACCTATTGCTTGAAATCTGTGGCCAAAAATCCTGTGACACAAATAGACAGACAAACAGACACTACAAACCAACATACTTGGCAGAATTTTGTTTGGCAAGTGTCAAACAAGCATCACAGATCAACATACTTGGCAAAATTATTTCGCCAAGTAATAAAACTAGAAACACCTTCTCACTTCAAGAACAGCCACGGAGAGGTGGGGGGAAATACTGGGGGAAGTGGGGCTAATATATTCTGTGGCATGACTAATAATCCCCCCTGTCTGCAGCAGGTGTCAGTAAACCACTTGCACTGTGGCACATGTACGAGTGAAGATTATAAGTCTCCTGCGAGGGGTTGTTGTGCCCATGACCTGACTCTGGGTGCTACCAACAAGAATGACTTTATTAGTCCCCTACCGGTGTACACCGGAGGGGACTATAGGTTTGCACTCCGTCCCTCCGTCTGTCAGTCCGTCACGCAAAGAACAGCTTTCCGGACTTTTTTTTCTAAACTCTTAATGCTAATGATTTCAAACTTGGTACATGGTTTCCTCATGATAAGTTACAGATCAAGTTCGAACTTCACGACGTTTCGATCATTTTTGACAAAGTTATGGCACTTTGAACTTTGGTAATTTCCCCAACAGTTTTCTGGACGACAGACTGCCGGTAGGGGACATGTATTGCAGCGCAATACTCAGAATGCTTGTTGATCACCTTACTTACACCTATTGCTATACTATTTATGGACTATAGATTTGCATATACCACAAAAAGCCATATAGAATGCAAATAGAATGCAAATGAATGCAAATGCAATATAGAATGCAAAAGCAATCCTGGTGGCGTCTGGTCAAATCTGTTTCTGGTGTTTGTTCCCCCTCCATCCCCTCCCTCACCTCAAATGGCCACACGGCTGACTCCGCACGCGAAAAAGCTGAATGCCTCAACTCTGTGTTTGCCTCTAAATCTTGTGTCCCAAACCCATCCCTCTCTGTACCCACCGTACCCAGTCGTACCCAGCTGCTCCTGGACTCTGTGTCCTTTCCTCCTGACAAGGTGGAAAAGTTTCTGTCAACCCTCGACTCGGATTCTGCAACTGGACCTGACGGCATCAGCCCACGGGTCCTAAAATCCTGTACTTCCGCTCTTTCACTCCCTCTCTCTGTTCTCTTCACCCTCTCTTTTGCTCAAGGTCATCTTCCATCTGCTTGGAAATCTGCCAACATCACCGCTTTGCACAAAAAAGGTGCAAAAACAGATCCCAGCAACTACAGACCAATCAGCCTTCTCCCAATTATCAGCAAAGTCATGGAATCCATCATTGCTTCAGTAATGAAATCTTTCCTCTTCTCCAATGGCTTGATCTCTGATCATCAATTTGGTTTCAGACCTGGACACTCTACTCTGGACATGCTGCTTCTGCTTTCTCAACAATGGATGGAGGTCCTCAATGCCAAACAGGAAATTAGAGCAGTCTCCCTTGACATATCACGTGCCTTCGACACGGTCTGGCACCCCGCTCTGCTCACCAAACTCTCCTCTTTTGGTATCCATGGAAATCTCCACGCATGGCTGGCGGACTTCCTCTCTAGTCGTAGTCAACGTGTGGCCCTGAATGGGTTTCTCTCATCTCCTCTTCCTGTTCAGGCTGGATTTCCACAAGGCAGTGTTCTAGGCCCTGTCCTTTTTCTGGTCTTCATCAATGATCTCTCTGACTCTCTTGAAAATCCTCTGTATCTCTTTGCTGATGACTCTACTCTCTGTCGCTCCATTCTTCATCCCTCAGATCGGCAGTCTGCTGCCTCCTCACTCTCTGCAGACCTGGACAAAATCACAGACTGGGCAAACAAGTGGAACATGTCTTTCAATCCTGACAAATCTCACACTCTTACGATGTCTCTCCGAAAAGACCGACTGGACAACCCTCCCATCCACTTTCTGAATAATCCTCTCCAAGAAGTTCTGTCACTCAAGCTTTTGGGTCTCACTATCTGCCATGATCTTTCCTGGGAAAACCACATTTCAAATCTGGCCTCCAAAGCCAGTCGCCGACTGGGCATCCTCCGTCGTGCGAAGTCCTTCCTTGGCACACCTGAGCTCCTCACCACATACAAGGCTTTCATCCGCAGCTCAATGGAATACTGCTCTCCCCTCTGGGCTGGTGCTCCTGCCTCACACCTAGCTCGTCTTCACGCTGTTGAATCCAAAGCATTCAGAATCATTGGAATCTCCCGCGATGAAGCTAACTCCAAGGGCCTCTCACTCACTCACCGCAGGCAGGTTGGTGGTCTTTCCATCTTCTACCGACTCCTCTCTGGCCTTGCCCCCCCAGCTCTCTCTGGGCTCTGTCCCGCAAATATTCCTACAGGTCGCACAAGATCTGCCTGCAACCCTCTTATGGTCAAACTGCCAAAATCAAGACTCTCTGCTCACCTTCACTCCTTCATTCCTCTTTTCTCCCGCCTCTGGAACAAACTCCCTCACTCTCTTCAATCCCACTCCACCCTCCAGGTCTTTAAAACAGCTGTTCACCACCATCTCTTATCTTCCCCCATCCAAAACCTTGATCTTTTCTACCCCCGCTAATTTCACCCCAATTCCACTTTTTTGAAATACCAACTTCTGTCCTGGAAGTCATTGGTGTCCTTGTGTTTTATACTTCTCCCTCCACCCCCCCCCCCCCCTTCCCATGCCTCCTCCCCCCAAGCCCTCTCCCTTCCACACATCTCCCTGCTCTCAAATGTTGTGTTTGTGTGCTTCACCTTCTCTCCCCATCTTGTTTTCCGCTCCCGCTTTTTATATATTTTGTTTGTCTGGTTGATTTGTTTGTGAAGTAAATGTTAGCTCTTTCACGAGCCTCGATTCAGTATACAAAAAAAAAAAAAAAAAAAAAAAAAAAAATTAAGAAAAACAAACAATACATAACTCTTAATGCAATTTCATATCGTCTAAACCACACATTTTTAATACTTTGAAAAAGGTTTCGTGTTCATTTATTATATTCGGTGATACATAGTTGTTTGAGCTAATTGTGTTTTTATGAGGCTAAATTTCCCCTTAATCAAAATCACAAACACTACTTAAACTGACACGTGGCATGGTTTGGCAAAGAGTCAGGAACAAGGGAAGTGGGGACAATGGAAGTGGAAAACGAGGAAAGTGGAAAACGAGGGAAGTGAAAAAAGCAACTGATGTGTAGGACCAGGGAAGTGGGAAAACGAGGGAAGTGGAGCAAGAGGGAAGTGGAGGACGAGGGACGTGGAGGACGAGGGACGTGGAGGACTAGGGACGTGGAGGACGAAGGACGTGCAGGACGAGGGTCGTGCAGGATGAGGGAAGTGGAGAAACAAGGAAAGTGGAGAAACAAGGAAAGTGGAGAAACAAGGAAAGTGGAGAAACAAGGAAAGTGGAGAAACAAGGAAAGTGGAGACAAGGGAAAATGGAGAGAAAAGTGTGTGTTGCTTAAACACCGAATAAGAAAGACTTCCTGCACTTAGTCATTCAGAAATGTTCAAATTAAAACGCATCTGTTTAGTAGTAATTGCAAGTTTCTTATCTTATCGTGCTTTTTTCCTCTTTATTCGAGATGAATGACAGTGGGTGCAAACACGCACATAGAAAAGCTTTTGGGTTTATGCGAAATTGCTCTATTGTAAAAGGTTTCCGCTTTCCCGTTTTTTCCCGTTTTTCCGGCTTTCCCGTTTTTTCCCGCTATAGCAGGGAAAATGGCCTTAAAATGCATGTTGTTTGTTGTTGCTCTAATGTAAAAGGTTAATATTGCAACATTGGTATGATGGTCCAATGGGCCTTTTTCCCCGTTCCTCTATCTCTACCTTTCTCTTATTATTTACATGGGAGTTTTTGTTGCTCTATAAATAGTTTTTGTTGCTCAATTTACACCAAATTTCCATTAATTGTTTATCCTCTGCAAGCAATAGCATTCACTAACTAGTTTGTCCCATATTGATCTAAGGTTCATTGAGGATTTTTTACATAAAATCACGTGCAGTACAACGACATTGGAAGACATTCATGCACTTTTACAGGAATTACAAGAACATTATAGGCGATGAACAAATGCACATGTTATATATGGATTTGAACCCGGATTCTCTGCATCATGAGCCAGAGGTTCAGATGGGAAATGTAACAGTCCAAGACATTAACATGGGTTCGGAAGCAAAATGCTGAATCGTTTAATGCATTTTACCAGATAAATGGGTCAGGTACTAAGCCTCCTTTGCAATGAATGAGCTAGGGTTAGACTGTCACATGCTCACTCTCTCTTAATGAAAGGATCATCTTACAATCCCTCCCATATACATTCTTAACAATCCTCTTGAGGAAGTTCAGTCATTCAAACTCCTCGGTCTCACTGTCAGCCATGATCCTTCTTGGGCAAACCACATTTCAAAGTTGGCCTCCAAAGCAAGCCACCGACTGGGCCATCCTCTGTTGTACAAAATCCTTCCTTGGAGCACCTGAACTCCTATCCACCTGCAAGACCTTCATCCACAGCTTGATGGGGAGTACTGCTCTCCATTCTTGGCTGACTCCCCCGCCTCACATCTTCATCAGCTTGACGCCGTGGAAACCAAGGCCTTTAAATATTTTGGAATCTCCCGTGTTGAAGCTGAGTCCATGTGTCTATCACTTTCCCAGTGCAGACCAGTGAGTGATTCTTCTTTCTTATACCGCTTCCTTTCTAGTCTTGCACCCTCTGCTCTTTCCGTGATCCACCCCCCCCCCCCCTTCCCCCAACCCAAAGTTTCTGGTAGGTGCACACGGTCCACCTAAATCTGGTAATCCGAGAGATTATTTCAAATAGGTCCTATTCTAGTCTGAGAAATAATTTAAAATAGGTTCTACTCATAGTCCGATAGATAATCAAGTAGATATCACTTATAGTCTGATTGATAATTTCAAGTAGATCCAATCATAGTCCTGGTAAAGTCTGGTAAAACTCCCTAAATCTGGGATCACTGGTCACCTCTACTCGTTTGTTCCTCTTTTTCCTGCTTGTGGAACAAACTTCCACATTCTCTTCAATGTCATTCTTCCCTCCAGGTCTTCAAGACAGCTGCATGTTCACCACCATCTCAGATTGTCCCAAATCCAAAACCATGATCTTTTCTGCCCCCATTAACCCCCTCTCACCCCAATTCCCAAGCTCACCACAATCCCTCCTCCTTCCAAATTTCCAGTTTTTCCTTCCTGAGAGTTTCCTTCTGTGTCCATCTTCTCTACCCCATGTGTCCTTTCCTGCTCACTCTCCATTCCTCCCCACACCCATTGTTTGTTCAAGTCACTCTCTATTTTGCCTTTCAACTCTGCTGTTGGTGTCCCTCTGTCTCTAACTGTTCCTTTTGTTCTGTTGCATGCTGATCCTTTCAATGCTCTAGCTCTTCTACTAGTCTTGACCCCGTATACAAAAACCTAGAAAGCATCAGTAAATGCAAAGCCCGTCCGTGTCAACTTTGTAATTGAACTTCTTCTTCCGTATGCTAAACATGATGAAAAAGCTTTTTTTTTTAATTCAAAAAGATTGATTGTTTTAGGTGACATTGACCTTTTGACCTCAAAAGCAATGGGCTTCTAGCACCCAATGTGCAAACCTCAAAAAGAAATCAAAAGCCCAAATGTGCAAACCCTGTTCAAATTTCAAGTCAATCTGATGAAAATGGATAATTTTATGCAATCTGACCTTTGACCTTTTGATCCATAAAAAACAAACGATCTTATTTTATCTTTCGATTGGTGAACCAATTCAGTGTCCCATTATGCAAATTCTTAAAATTTCAGTTCAATTGAATGGAAATTGTCGATTTGATTTCGTTGACCTTTGAACTTTTGACCAAATTATTAATTTTTCTTCTCCATATTATCATGCATAATAAAGTTTAGTTGAATATTTGATGCCAAAAGCTGAAATGGTAAAAAAAATGTTATGGGCTGGACAGACACACAGACAGACAACACACAGAAGTGATTGCAAAACTCCATGTCCCATTGTGTGAGTGACGGGATAACAAAAAAGAATGCAGCCTATGTGCAAACATTGAAGTCATGCCAGTTATTTTGGAAATAATTAAAATTACCAATAAATAAAATGCATCAATATTGGGGCAGGCCTCATGTTTTCCTTTCAACACATAGTTCCTATTTGAAATGATCTCTTGGACTATGAGCAGGACCTACTTGAAATGATCTATCGGACTACGAGCAGGAGCTATTTGAAATGATCTATCGGGCTACGAGCAGGAGCTATTTGAAATGATATATCGGACTACAAGCAGGAGCTATTTGAAATGATATATCGGACTACGAGCAGGAGCTATTTGAAATGATATATCGGACTACGAGCAGGAGCTATTTGAAATGATATATCGGACTACAAGCAGGAGCTATTTGAAATGATCTATCAGACTACGAGCAGGAGCTATTTGAAATGATATATCGGACTACGAGCAGGAGCTATTTGAAATGATATATCGGACTACAAGCAGGAGCTATTTGAAATGATCTATCAGACTACGAGCAGGACCTACTTGAAATGATCTATCGGACTACGAGCAGGAGCTATTTGAAATGATATATCGGACTACAAGCAGGAGCTATTTGAAATGATCTATCAGACTACGAGCAGGAGCTATTTGAAATGATATATCGGACTACAAGCAGGAGCTATTTGAAATGATCTATCAGACTACAAGCAGGAGCTATTTGAAATGATCTATCGGACTACGAGCAGGAACTCTTTGAAATGATATATCAGACTACGAGCAGGAGCTACTTGAAATGATCTATCAGACTACAAGCAGGAGCTATTTGAAATGATCTATCGGACTACGAGCAGGAGCTCTTTGAAATGATATATCAGACTACGAGCAGGAGCTACTTGAAATGATCTATCAGACTACAAGCAGGAGCTATTTGAAATGATATATCGGACTACAAGCAGGAGCGATTTGAAATGATCTATCGGACTACGAGCAGGAACTATTTGAAATGATCTATCGGAATACGAGCAGGAGCTATTTGAAATGATCTATCAGACTATGAGCAGGAGCTCTTTGAAATGATCTATCGGACTACGAGCAGGAGCTCTTTGAAATGATCTATCAGACTATGAGCAGGAGCTCTTTGAAATTCTCTATCGGACTACGAGCAGGAGCTATTTGAAATGATCTATCAGACTACAAGCAGGAGCTCTTCGAAATGATCTATCAGACTACAAGCAGGAGCTCTTTGAAATGATCTATCAGACTATGAGCAGGAGCTCTTTGAAATGATCTATCAGACTATGAGCAGGAGCTCTTTGAAATGATCTATCAGACTACGAGCAGGAGCTCTTTGAAATGATCTATCAGACTACGAGCAGGAGCTATTTGAAATGATATATTGGACTACGAGCAGGAGCTATTTGAAATGATATATCGGACTACGAGCAGGAGCTATTTGAAATGATCTATCAGACTATCAGCAGGAGCTCTTTGAAATGATCTATCAGACTATGAGCAGGAGCTCTTTGAAATGATCTATCGGACTACGAGCAGGACCTCTTTGAAATGATCTATCAGACTACGAGCAGGAGCTCTTTGAAATGATCTATCAGACTATGAGCAGGAGCTCTTTGAAATGATCTATCAGACTACGAGCAGGAGCTCTTTGAAATGATCTATCAGACTACGAGCAGGAGCGATTTGAAATGATCTATCAGATTATGATTGGTACCTATTTGAAATGATCTGTCAGATTATGATTGGTACCTATTTGAAATGATCTATCAGATTATGATTGGTACCTATTTGAAATGATCTATCGGACTATGATTGGTACCTATTTGAAATGATCTATCAGATTATGATTGGTACCTATTTGAAATGATCTATCAGATTATGATTGGTACCTGTTTGAAATGATCTATCAGATTATGATTGGTACCTATTTGAAATGATCTATCAGATTATGATTGGTACCTATTTGAAATGATCTATCAGATTATGATTGGTACCTATTTGAAATGATCTATCGGACTCTGATCGGTACCTACTTGAATTGATCCATCGCACTATGATTGGCACGTACTTGAAATGATCTATCGGAATATGATTGTATCTAATTGAAATTATCTATCGGTCTATGAGCAAAACCTACTTGATGATCTATCGGACGATGAGTATGACCTATTTGAAATATTCTATCAGACTGAGCAGGACCTCTTTGAAATTATCTCAATGATCTGTTTCCATGAAAGTAGAAAGCACCGACTGCTTACAAAACGTAATCCTTAAGCAATGTTTTCTCTCCCAAGTTACACGACTCTTACTTTTCCGTAAATACTCTCAAGTTGATTTGAATCACAGCAACTGATAATTTGAATTCCCATCAATACTATTGTTTCGTTGCAAATGTTTTGCATCCCCATTGAAAGCCAATGGTTATTTTATTCCACATTGCATTATATACATATGTTTAAAGTTTCATTAGTCGTAAACTATTCCGTGCCTTGCATCCAGAAAGGTCACGAGTTCAATTGAGGTCAGTACTCAAATGTGAACTTCCTCAGGACCTTTTCAGAACCCTCCCACCTCCTCCCCCTCCCGCCCCTATCCTCTTTATTCGCGAATTACAAATCACCCTCCGCCGTCTTCATGGAGTCCTTGCATTACACACACGTTTGCGATGAATGACACTGTGACTGTTGGATGTTTGCTCAATTTGTTGTGGGATCTCGGTCCCGTTTTATTCACCAATCGTATTATCGAAGAAGAATCCCAGTAAAATGCTACGAGGTTAAAATCTGAGTCAACGAATGTATATATGTCGTTCCTTTATATTATAAATAGTCATTCATTCTCTTCTCACAATGGCTTTACAATTCAGGATTGGCGGGATAGCTTAGAGATGTGTGCACTCACGTCTGAGCTGTCCAGCCTGGGTTCGAATCCCGACTCGGCTATAAACGACCACACTGGTGAGCTTGCTTGCTGGGCGAGGCATCAATTTGAGCTCCATCCCTCGTTGGACATGAAGCTGGAGGATCTGTCAGCTAGTGCTGGTTGTTGGTGGATATTAGAGACCCCATTAGCCTGCTTTTGGTATAACGGTTAAGGTGGCTGACTTAACACCTTTGGGTCTTGGGTTTGAGCCCCTGTCGTGCCGGTAAATATCGCCAGGTGGGTTGACTAACCCTGTCGGCCTTCCGATGTCGGCAAAATGAGTGCCAGCTCACTGCATCAGCGGCACAGCAGCGCCTCCAGAAAATGATGCAGCCGGAGGCTGCAAAGGAAACGGCGACAAAGCGACCCCATGTCGTCGTTTCCGAAGAATAGGAGAGATATCGCTGGCACCCTGAACAAGGGCAATATAAAAACACACAGTATAACTAAACCACCCAGTATAACTAAACCACCCAGTATAACTAAACCACCTAGTATAACTAAACCACCCAGTATAACTAAACCACCCAGTATAACTAAACCACCCAGTATAACTAAACCACCCAGTATAACTAAACCACCCAGTATAACTAAACCACCCAGTATAACCAAACCACCCAGTATAACTAAACCACCCAGTATAACTAAACCACCCAGTAGAACTAAACCACCCAGTATAACTAAACCACCCAGTATAACTAAACCACCCAGTATAACTAAACCACCCAGTATAACTAAACCACCCAGTATAACTAAACCACCCAGTATAACTAAACCACCCAGTATAACTAAACCACCCAGTATAACCAAACCACCCAGTATAACTAAACCACCCAGTATAACTAAACCACCCAGTATAACCAAACCACCCAGTATAACTAAACCACCCAGTATAACTAAACCACCCAGTATAACTAAACCACCCAGTAGAACTAAACCACCCAGTATAACTAAACCACCCAGTATAACTAAACCACCCAGTATAACTAAACCACCCAGTATAACTAAACCACCCAGTATAACTAAACCACCCAGTATAACTAAACCACCCAGTATAACTAAACCACCCAGTATAACCAAACCACCCAGTATAACTAAACCACCCAGTATAACTAAACCACCCAGTATAACCAAACCACCCAGTATAACTAAACCACCCAGTATAACTAAACCATCCAGTATAACTAAACCACCCAGTATAACCAAACCACCCAGTATAACTAAACCACCCAGTATAACTAAACCACACAGTATAACCAAACCACCCAGTATAACTAAACCACCCAGTATAACTAAACCACCCAGTATAAACAAACCACCCAGTATAACTAAACCACCCAGTATAAACAAACCACCCAGTATAACTAAACCACCCAGTATAACCAAACCACCCAGTATAACTAAACCACCCAGTATAACTAAACCACCCAGTATAACTAAACCACCCAGTATAACCAAACCACCCAGTATAACTAAACCACCCAGTATAACTAAACCACCCAGTATAACTAAACCACCCAGTATAACTAAACCACCCAGTATAACCAAACCACCCAGTATAACCAAACCACCCAGTATAACTAAACCACCCAGTATAACCAAACCACCCAGTATAACTAAACCACCCAGTATAACTAAACCACCCAGTATAACGAAACCACCCAGTATAACGAAACCACCCAGTATAACTAAACCACCCAGTATAACTAAACCACCCAGTATAACTAAACCACCCAGTATAACTAAACCACCCAGTATAACTAAACCACCCAGTATAACGAAACCACCCAGTATAAACAAACCAGCCAGTATAACTAAACCACCCAGAATAACTAAACCACCCAGTATAGCTAAAGCACCTCGCTCACCAAACCACCCAGCATAGCTAAAGCACCTGGCTCTCCAAACCACCTAGCATAGCTAAAGCACCTGGCTCACCAAACCACCCAGCATAGCTAAAGAACCTGGCTCACCAAACCACCTAGCATAGCTAAAGCACCTGGCTCACTAAACCACCGAGCATAGCTAAAGAACCTGGCTCACTAAACCACCTTGCATAGCTAAAGCACCTGGCTCACTAAACCATCTAGCATAGCTAAAGTACCTGGCGCACTAAACGACCTAGCATAGCTAAAGCACCTGGCTCACTAAACCACCTAGCATCGCTAAAGCACCTGACTCACCAAACCACCTCCCATAGCTAAAGCACCTGGCTCACTAAACCACCTAGCATAGCTAAAGCACCTGGCTCACTAAACCACCTCGCATAGCTAAAGCACCTGGCTCACTAAACCACCTCACATAGCTAAAGCACCTGGCTCACTAAACCACCTCACATAGCTAAAGCACCTGGCTCACTAAACCACCTCACATAGGTAAAGCACCTGGCTCACTAAACCACCTAGCATAGCTAAAGCACCTGGCTCACTAAACCACCTAGCATCGCTAAAGCACCTGGCTCACCAAACCACCTCCCATAGCTAAAGCACCTGGCTCACTAAACCACCGAGCATAGCTAAAGCACCTGGCTCACTAAACCACCTAGCATAGCTAAAGGACCTGGCTCACCAAACCACCTCCCATCGCTAAAGCACCTGGCTCACTAAACCACCTCACATAGCTAAAGCACCTGGCTCACTAAACCACCTCACATAGCTAAAGCACCTGGCTCACTAAACCACCTCACATAGCTAAAGCACCTGGCTCACTAAACCACCTCGCATAGCTAAAGCACCTGGCTCACTAAACCACCTAGCATCGCTAAAGCACCTGGCTCACCAAACCACCTCCCATAGCTAAAGCACCTGGCTCACTAAACCACCTAGCATAGCTAAAGCACCTGGCTCACTAAGCCACCTAGCATAGCTAAAGAGCTGGCTCACCAAACCACCTCGCATAGATAAAGCACCTGGCTCACTAAACCACCTAGCATAGCTAAAGCACCTGGCTCACCAAACCACCTCCCATCGCTAAAGCACCTGGCTCACCAAACCACCTCGCATAGCTCAAGCAGCTGGCTCACTAAACCACCTCGCATAGCTAAAGCACCTGGCTCACGAAACCACCTCGCATAGCTAAAGCACCTGGCTCACTAAACCACCTCGCATAGCTAAAGCACCTGGCTCACTAAACCACCCAGCATAACCCTTGCCAAGAGACCTCTTTCGCAGCACTAGCATCGTGTGTCGAGTATCGTATCAATGATGATGATGATGATGACGACAATGATGCCAATATTTTGAATGTTAACCTTTTCCTACTCTGTTTTGTCTTGCGTTCTTCCTGTGCAGATGATTATTATTTATTTTGAATCAAGGTTTGCCCAGGTAACCTGCCCTCAGCTCGAAGATCCCGGATGGATCTGGATCGGTAGTAAAGTAGATTGCACTTGTTTGAAGAGCTAACGAGACAGATTTATGACTTGTCAAGTAGTTGTGGCACCTCTTCGTCATAAATCTACCTGCTGTAATCAAAACGTTTGAACAGATATTGAACGGACGAGGAATTGAGGAACATAAGAATATTTTTATGTCCTTATCAAAGCTGAATCACTCAAAAATTGATATAATCAACTTTTTATGGCCCTTAAAAATACATCCTTAAAACGAGCCGAATACAGAATTGTTGTTGACAGTTATATGAGCATTATTTTGTGTAAAGAGAGCAGCATCAATTATTGTTGCTTTTTTTGGTTGTGAATAGTTCTCCTTGGAAGTTATAAGATTGGCAACTGGTGCTGAAAAATGTCCTCTCCGGTCATTCTGATGCCTGCAAATGGCTTGTTGTTGAGGACTCTCCCGCAGCAGCTTAATCACCCACGGACTGGTATAAACCGTGTCTCCACCGCAGCATGTCAGGGCCTATAGGTCGCTTAACCTCTCATCAGGATTGACCGCAACTATCCCTTCTGCTGCTGCTGGGTCAGAGGTGAAGAGCCATTCATCCTGGGCACGAGCCTCTCCTGCAAGCTCTGCCCAGGCATGAAGACGTACCCTCGTTAGAGACGCTAATACCTGCAGAATTGATTATGGGACCAAAAGCTACTGCTTCGGACCCACTGTGTCTTAGTTATGTTTAACGATCTGCTTGAAGTGTCACAAGGATATAGGAGGTAGCTTGAGGGGGACCGTTTGGCCCACCGTGCCTGTGCTTTACCCGCAACCGATCAATTCGATCTCTGAGTATATTCATCGTGCTCAATGCAAAACGCCTTTGGTTGTTTTCCTTTGGTCTTTTGTGCATATTTTAGAGAATTTTACCTGTATAGGCTGCCACTGAAGGGCCCCACCCAAAAGAGCATACATATAATTACATGCAAAATGCGATATCTCAGCAATATATATGAAAAACGAAGAGTAAGTACAAAGGAACATGAACCAAGTGGGATGGTTGAGCCAGGTGTTCATGCTCGATCTTTGCCTCATCGGCACCTTGCGTTATCTTGCCGTCAATTTTTTTTTTTTTAAACAAGCTTCAACTGCTTGTTACACCCGAGTATAAGAACCGGAGAGTGTGTATAGCTGTATGAGGTCGCAGGGTTCAATGCAGCATCTTGTAGATTTCTGACAAGGTGAAAGTATGCATTCGCACACAGAGAACAATGGTTAAGGTTTGTACAGGGATGTGCTAACAGACAGCAGCTTTGTCTGAGGCATCTGCCGACCTCCTGAATCACAATGACTTAGGGCTGCCCTTTGATGTCTGCTCCCTCTTTGAGCTTTTGAGTAGCTGTTTGTATTGCAACTGTGCTGAAACTTCCTGTAAATTCAGAGCGACCTCAATGCAAACAAGGTCAGTGGACATGTGTATATATATATATATACGTATATATATATATAAATATATAAATAAATATATTTATATAAATAAAATATATAAATATATAAATAAATATATTTATACAAATAAATAAATAATATATATCTATATATATATCTATATATATATATAAATATATAAATTAATTTATATAAATAATATATATATATATATATATAAATATATAAATAAATATATTTATATAAATAAATAATATAAATAAATATATTTATATAAATAAATAATATATATATATATATGTATAAATATATAAATAAATATATTTATATAAATAATATATATATATATGTATAAATATATAAATAAATATATTTATATAAATAATATATATATATATAAATATATAAATAAATATATTTATATAAATAAATAATATATATATATATATATATATATATATATATATATATATAAATATATATATTTATATAAATATATTTATATAAAAAATAATAATAATAATATATATATGTATACATATATATATAAATATATAAATTAATATATTTATATAAATAAATAATATGTATATATATATATAAATATATATATTTATATAAATAAATAAAACATATACATAATAAATATATAAATAAATATATTTATATAAATAAATAATATATATATATTTATATAAATAAATAGATATAAATATATATACATATATAATATGTAAAAAGGCAAAAAAAACCAATCAATATCTAGCATTTGAAAATTGTAATTTCTCTAACTGTAAACTGTGAAGTAAACATGACAATAATGTCTGCAAACGAAAAAACAAAAGCGTCCGTAAATGAAAGTTTACGTAAATAACTGTAAAAGTGACCGTAAAAAAATAAACCTCAATCGATATCTTGCATTTGAAAATTGTAATTCATGTAAATATAAAATGTGAAATAAAAATAAAAATCAAAATTTATGTTAAAACCGTAAAGATACCTGTAAAGTAAATAAATAAATAAACCTGAATTGATATCTCGCAGGAGGTCGGTGATGCTTGTTGCTATAATCATAAAGCTTCTATTTATTATGGACCTACATACAAAGCATGGTCTGTTATTGCTTACACAAAGTGTAAGCATACCCCACTGGTATATATTACACTGAAGGAACTGCGCTCCAACGCGAGTCGAAAGAATTGACGCGACCAAAGACGGAATTCGTCCGAGTTGCTTTATTGAAACAAAACAGCTCAGGTATTCTGACAAGCCCGTTTATCGGGCAGCAATATATATACACATTTATGTCGGGAAGTTTGCCCGGCAAAAGCTATACCGGGCATGCCCGGGTGTCAAGGGCGAGCCTTGGAAAGGCGAGTCTGGACCTGCCCGGGCGTGTTTGGCTGCGGCCTGGCAAGTCGAAGCTGGGCGTGCCCGGACGCTCTGGGCGAGCCCTGGAAAGGCGATAGCGGGCATGCCCGGACGCTCTGGGCGAGCCCTGGAAAGGCAATAGCGGGCATGCCCGGACGCTCTGGGCGAGCCCTGGAAAGGCGATAGCGGGCATGCCCGGACGCTCTGGGCGAGCCCTGGAAAGGCGAGAGCGGGCATGCCCGGGAAAGACGAGACCGGGCGTGCCCGGGAGGTTCGGGCGTGCCCGGGAACAGTGAGTCCGGGCATGCCCGGGAGAGGCGCGTCTGGCCGTGTTCTGGCCGGTGCAAGGCGATTGTGTGCATCCAGCGGTAACCGCTACACACGCCCCTCCAGAATCGACCTGCACCGGCAGGGTCAATTTAAGGGGGGTCCGGATGACCCGGCCGAAGCGACCCCTGGAGGGTCGTGGGGAGGGGTCCGACGTGGTGGTGGGTGGTCGAGCGGGGGGAACTGTGGATGGGGGGCGGCCTCGCCGCGGAGGAAGGGCCAACCGTGGTGGTCGGTCGACGTCCATGTGCGCCGGTTTGAGGCGGTCCACAGAAATCCGGTCCGGCCGGCCACCGAAGTCGACGATGAAAGACTTGGCGCCCCGTCGCAGGACCCGGAAGGGCCCGTCGTACGGCGGCCGGAGTGGCCCCCGTTGCGCGTCATGACGCACAAAGACGTACTCCGCTGTGCGAAGCGCCGGGAGGGCGTAGGACTGGGGGCCACCGTGGCGGGACGTCGGCACGGGGGCAAATCGTCGGGCGGCCTCCTGGAGGTCCAAGCGCTGGCGAGCGGCGGACCAGGGACTGGTAGCGTCGGGCACGAATTCGCCCGGGACGTGGAGCGGCTGGCCGTAGACGAGCTCGGCGGCGAATGCCTGGAGGTCTTCCTTGGGGGCCGTGCGAAGGCCCAAAAGGACCCACGGCAGCCGGTCGGCCCAACCGTCGTCCTGAAGGCCGGCCATGAGTGCGGCCTTCATGGACCGGTGAAACCGCTCGCACAACCCGTTGGCTTGGGGGTGGTAGGCCGTGGTGCGGTGCAGCGTGACCCCCAACGAACGGGCGACCGCGCCCCAAAGCTCAGACGTGAACTGTGGGCCGCGGTCGGACGAGATGTCCGCTGGTGCGCCGAAGCGCGCGACCCAGGTGGCGATGAACGCCTGCGCCACGTCGGCGGTGGTGGTGGAGGCGAGGGGCACAGCCTCCGGCCACCTGGTGGTCCTGTCCACCATGGTGAGCAGGTGGGTGAACCCCCGCGAGGGGGGCAGGGGACCCACCAGGTCCACGTGGACGTGGTCGAAACGCCGTTCAGGCACGGCGAAAGGTGCCAGCGGGGCCTGGGTGTGGCGGTGGACCTTGACCCGCTGGCAGGCCGTGCAGGCATTGGCCCAGTCGCGGATGTTTCGTCGAAGGCCGTGCCAGACGAAACGCGCCGACACCAGCTTCTGAGAAGCTTTCCGGCCCGGGTGAGAAAGGCCGTGGATGGAGGCGAAGATGCGGCGCTGCCAGGAAACGGGCACGATGGGGCGAGGCTGGCCCTGGGAGACGTCGCAGAGCAGGACGGTGCCCGCGAAGGGAATGTCGGCCAGGCGGAGGCCCGTGTCCGCCGCACGGAGTGCCTGCACCGAGGCGTCGGTGGTCTGGTCGGCCGCCATGAGCGCGAAGTCCACGCCGAGGTGGACCGCGTTCGCGCTGGCCCAAGAAAGACAGTCGGCCACGGCGTTGTCTTTGCCGGCGACGTGCCGGATGTCCGTGGTGAACTCCGACACGGCGGAGAGGTGGCGCTGCTGGTGGGCCGACCACGGCTCCGTGACCTTAGCCATTGCGTAGACCAACGGCTTGTGGTTGACGAAAGCCGTGAACGGGCAGCCCTCCAGGAGGTGTCGGAAATGGTGAACGGCCAGGAATAGCCCGAGCAGCTCGCGGTCGAACGTGCTGTAGTTTAACTCGTTCGGCCGGAGTTGCCGGCTGAAAAAAGCGAGTGGCTGCCAAACCCCGTCCACCCATTGCTCATGGACGGCGCCCACCGCGTAGTTGGAGGCGTCCGTAGTGAGGGCAATGGGCGCGTTGAGCACCGGGTGAGCCAGCAGCGTTGCGTCGGCGAGGGCCCGTTTGGCGCTGGCGAAGGCCGCGTCCATGGCCGCGGACCAAACAATGTCATGCTTGGCCGGCTTGCCCCGGAGGGCCTCGTAAAGGGGCCGCATGAGCTGAGCAGCGCGGGGCACGAATCGGTGATAAAAATTCACCATGCCGAGGAACTCTTGGAGGGCCTTGATGGAACGGGGACGCGGGAACGTGGTGATGGCCTCGACCTTGGTCGGCAGCGGCACGGCCCCGGTCTTGGTGATGCGGTGGCCCAAAAAGTCAACGGTCGTCGTGCCGAAGTGGCATTTGACCGGGTTGACAATTAAGCCGTGCTCGCTGAGGCGACCAAACAGTGTTCGGAGGTGGAGGAGGTGCTCGGCGCGGGATGTGCTGGCGACGAGGATATCGTCCAGATAGACGAAAAGAAACGGCAGGTCGCGCAGCACGCCGTCCATCAAGTGCTGGAACGCCTGGGCCGCGTTCTTGAGGCCAAACGGCATCCGCAAAAATTCGAACAGGCCGAACAGCATGATGACGGCCGTCTTCGGGACGTCGGCCGCCCGGACAGGTACCTGGTGGTAGCCCCGTATCAGGTCAATTTTCGAAAAGATGACCCGTCCCGCCAAACGGGCGGAAAAGTCCTGAATATGCGGGATCGGGTACCTGTCGGGGGTGGTAGCGTCGTTGAGATGGCGGTAGTCGCCACACGGGCGCCATCCACCCCCCAGCTTTGGCACGATGTGCAGTGGCGAGGCCCACGCGCTATCGGAGCGCCGCACGATGCCGAGGTGCTCCAACGCGTCGAACTCGGCCTTCACCACGGCGAGCTTGGCCGGGTCGAGGCGGCGGGCCCTGGCGTAGACTGGCGGGCCTGTAGTGGGTATGTGGTGCTCGATCCCGTGCCGCACCGCGACGGCCGAAAACGTCGGCCACATGAGGGCCGGGAATTCCGCGAGCAGGCGAGCGAACTCGTTCGCTGCCGGGAGGGCGCACGCCAGTTCGGTCGGCGCGGAGCTGCTCATCGTGCACGCCAGGGAGCTGAAGGTCTCGGCGTTGACAAGGCGACGACGTTTGACGTCGACCAGCAGCCCGTGCGCGCAGAGTAAGTCGGCGCCCAGCATAGCCATGGGGACGCAGGCGGTCACAAAAGTCCATTGAAAACGCTGGCTGCCGAAGCAGAGGGTGACGACGCGTGGGCCGAAAGTGCGTATGGCCGAGCCATTAGCAGCGACCAAAGAGGGGCCGCAAACGGCGTCCCGCCTGTCCTGCTCGGAGGCGGGTATGACGCTCAGTTGGGCGCCGGTGTCACACAGGAAACGCTGCCCAGACGCTTTGTCCCGAATAAACAGCAAGTTGCCCGAGTGGCCGGCGCTCATGGCTGGGAATGAACGCCGGCCCGGCCGTTTCCCGACCTGCCCAAAGTGCACGGGGGCCGGCACGTCCGAGCCTTGTGTCCGAACCTGGCGTGGTAATAACACCACGCACGGTCAGGTGGAGGCCCCGGCCGTCGTGTCGGAAGCGGGCGGTGTGGCGTGGCGGCCGCCAGTTGCACCGGCAGTTCGGCCTCCAACCGCGCAGGGTGCTCGGGCATCGTGGGCGTCGCCTTGGACGGCGGCGGGCTCCAGGTAACCGCGCCGATGTGCTGGCCCGCCGAGGAGATCTTATCGGCTTCCCTGGCGAGGGCGCGGGAATCCGTGATCAACGTGCCAGCCAGGGCGAGGCGTACCGGGTGAGGCAGCTGGCGAAGGAACAGCTCGCGGAACAGAAAATCCGGAGAGTGCTCACCGAGCAACGAGAGCATATAGTCCATGCGCTCTGACGGGCGCGTGTCGCCGAGCTCGGGCAGAGCGAGCAGGCGCCGTGCGCGTGCTGCCGGTGAGAGGGCGAAAGCGTCGAGGAGGAGTGTCTTCAGCGCGTCGTATTTGTCAGCAGCCGGCGGGTGCTCGAGGAGGCTCAAGGCGCAGGCCGCGGTGGCGGAACCGAGCGCCGCCACAACATGGTGGAAGCGGGTGTCGTCCGCGGTGATGCCTCGCAGGGCGAACTGAGAGTCCGCCTGAGCGAACCAAACAGCCGCGTGAGCCTCCCAGAAGGTAGGCAGTTTAAGCGTCACTGCCGTATCCATGTCGGTAGGTCACCAATGAAGGAACTGCGCTCCAACGCGAGTCGAAAGAATTGACGCGACCAAAGACGGAATTCGTCCGAGTTGCTTTATTGAAACAAAACAGCTCAGGTATTCTGACAAGCCCGTTTATCGGGCAGCAATATATATACACATTTATGTCGGGAAGTTTGCCCGGCAAAAGCTATACCGGGCATGCCCGGGTGTCAAGGGCGAGCCTTGGAAAGGCGAGTCTGGACCTGCCCGGGCGTGTTTGGCTGCGGCCTGGCAAGTCGAGGCTGGGCGTGCCCGGGCGCTCTGGGCGAGCCCTGGAAAGGCGATAGCGGGCATGCCCGGACGCTCTGGGCGAGCCCTGGAAAGGCGATAGCGGGCATGCCCGGACGCTCTGGGCGAGCCCTGAAAAGGCGATAGCGGGCATGCCCGGACGCTCTGGGCAAGCCCTGGAAAGGCGAGAGCGGGCATGCCCGGGAAAGACGAGACCGGGCGTGCCCGGGAGGTTCGGGCGTGCCCGGGAACAGTGAGTCCGGGCATGCCCGGGAGAGGCGCGTCTGGCCGTGTTCTGGCCGGTGCAAGGCGATTGTGTGCATCCAGCGGTAACCGCTACAACACCACCTTAGAGTCATATGACCACCTACTTGTAGTATTTATGCACATCCATATTCTTGGAACACTTTGTGGCATATTTGGATAACTTTCCACGAATAGTAAAAATATCTTGTCTTTGTTTTTGAATGTTTTATTTTTAACCATCAATTTGGTCTTTAGCTGTGAACCTCGGAATACTTGCATCTTCGGTCGAAGAAGTATCCACATCAAGTAAAAACATCCGATTTAATATAAGACAACATACTTAATGATCATTGCTTCCTAATTACCAAGATGAGAATTATTAGTCTTGATTAGTAGTCGTTGAATTGAATCGTAACAGTCACAACGTCCTGTTTCATTGCCCATCAAATGCAACTTGGGTCTCATCAACTAAATTTCTGTCCTGCCTTCACCTTCCATTACAAGAATCCTGTCTATCTGCATTTTGAATCATAAATAATAGACAACTCAACACCTTACAATGAATGGGCAGTTATAACTTGAAGGATACGCAATGTTACGATTGTTTGATGAGAGGTATCTCAAATGTCTAAACTCAAATTCGACTCGGACTTTACACCACACCTGAGAACTTCACCAAAATGGGAGTTAATTGCCAAAGAAAATGTATAACCGGCACGGTGGAGCTAAGGAGATGCTGAGGTGTTGAGACTGGTTTAAAAATAGAACCGCATGCCTAAAGAGAGTAGTTGTTTGTTAACGACGATGACGGACATGTGAGCAGGGCTCCGGCGGAAGCCTGAGAGAAAAGACCAAATGGCACAGAGGTGCGAAGTGCTTTTGGAACCAACTTCTGCTCCTCTCAGCTGCACACCAGCATCAAAGGATGGTTTGTCCACTATCTCCCTCGGGTCACCCCTCGCCTGGCCCTACCAGGCCACCGCGTCTTTTAGATGTGCACGTGTGGGAATATGCTAGACCAAAGGGTCCGGTTATCAGATGTCAACCAGAGGCATGGAGCCAGTTTTATGGTCAACGGTTTTCCCTTTCCGCAAGTGACCAATATCGAGTTTGGGGGTGCTCAGGTAAAGGTGCACTCCTCTTGGTGCATCAGATATTCGAGAATCATCCAAAGCGCCGTTGTGTTTCCTTTTTATAATTACAGGTAATTTTACCCATCCATTTACTATTGTGTACAAATACCTGGTGAATTATTAGTTTCTGATTGATAATTCTAGTGGGTGACCTTCCTTTGCTTACGATGCGAAACTCTGCTCAAGATCCAAAGTCAACATTTCCCTAAATCTCACAAAGCACCACGGTCTTACCTGGAGCATGGTGGGCTGCAATGGGCAGGTGGGAAGGGGGAAGGAGTTGGGAGGGAGGGTGCTTCCTTTATTGAAGACCTTGTTGGAGCTTGCTGCATCCCCAAAGGGGTTAATAATCGGCAAGGCCCTTGAAAGGGGAGGAAGTAGGGAGGGGCGTGAAGTCGACAGTGAGGTCGTAAAATCCGTTTCCTGACAATAGTGAGTCAGTGGTAGATAGTTGAAGCCCCAGGGTTGGTTACAATCGAATGTTTAGCCCCTGGCATTGGCCGGGAAGACAAACTCAATTGCGTTTTCCATTGTGTCCACCAAACTCCTGAAAATGTCCAAGAGAATCTTGGCTCGTAATCCCTAGCGAAACGTAGATGTGTCAAAACATCAGGTGTTCTGTAAAAGGATTAGAATTTGTCGTGAAAGAAGATTGTCAATGTAACTGAGTTTGGTGGTATTGCTGGAGGTCATGCAATGAGCTCATGGATTATACCTCGTCTGCAGAAAATGGTAGCTTGGCCTACCATGGCCAGGGTGTATCTTCAGTTATTTCCTTGACTTGATAATATATGTGAATGTGACTTCATGTGTTTGATTTGTGACGTAAACAGGACAGACATATGATTTTTCCCTTTTTGTTTAAGTTTCTGACAACATGGTGACGGATAAGAGTAATCTCAAACATGGTTTATTGGTAACAGGTAGAATACATAGGCTGGATGTTCGTGATGGTGTTCAAATCAAAAAAATGATCAACGTCTGGATCGAAGTGTTCTTAAGAAGCCTTTATACCAAAAATTACGTTTCTTCCATTACCTGTTCATGATGTAAAATGGATAACCATTGGTTTACCTGTTCATGATGTAAAATGGATAACCATTGGTTTACCTGTTCATGATGTAAAATGGATAACCATTGGTTTACCTGTTCATGATGTAAAATGGATAACCATTGGTTTACCTGTTCATGATGTAAAATGGATAACCATTGGTTTACCTGTTCATGATGTAAAATGGATAACCATTGGTTTACCTGTTCATGATGTAAAATGGATAACCATTGGTTGGTATTCCATATAAACCAGGCAATAATTGCTGTACTTCCTGGCACCTGAGAGGCAATGTGGCTTCCAGAATCATTTCATTGGTGGATATTACATTTCGTCAGAAGGGTTTATCGAAGCACTCAAAACTCAAGTTAGCATTTTGGTGCCCTGAGGGCATAAAGAGACGACCACATTGTGTGCACTGGCATGACATATTGACAAAACAATGGCAAGAAGATTGCCTCCTACCAGTTGGTCATTGGTGAACCGGCTGAGTTTTTCCTGACAATCCGACCTCCTACCTGAACGGTCATTAGAGAAGCAAAGGTAACAACAAAATAATCCAAACCTATACATAGAATGCATCTGAAAATGCAAAGCCAGTCCACGTACGTTTGTAGTCAGACATCTTCATCTTCTTCCGTATGTTCAAAATAGCAAAACAGTTAAAAAACAAAACAAAATGAAAATGATGATTTTATGCAGAGTTAACCTTTGAGCATTAGATCTTTAAAAAAATAATCAGCTTCTCGCTTTTTATTGGTGAACCAATACTGTGAGCCAATATGTAGATTCTTCATATTTCAGGTCAATTGGGTGAAGATTGGTGATTTTACACAACCTTGACCTTTGACCTTTTGATCTAAAAAAAAAAATCGGCTTGTAGCTTTTGATTGGTGAACCAATGCAGTGACGCAATATGCAATTTCTTAAAATTTCAAGTAAATCAGATAAATTGATGATTTTAGGTGATGCTGACCTTTAACCTTTTGACCTTGTTATAAAATTATTAATTTGCCTTCTCCATATTATCATAATAAAGCTTTTTTTGAAAATTTGACAAAACTCAAATGGTGAATTTAAATTTCAGATCAATTGGATGAAAATTGATGATTTTAGGTGATACTGACCTCTAACTTTTTGATCTTTTGACAAAATTATTAATTTGCTTTCTGCATATTCTTATATAAAGCTTTGGTGAAAATTTGATGACAAAACTCAAATGATGAATTTAAATTTCAGATCAATTGGATGAAAATTGATGATTTTATGTGATGCTGACCTTTGACTTTATGACCAAAATTATTGATTTGCTTTCTCCATATTCTGATAATAAAGATTTGTTGAAAATTTGATGACAAAACTCAAATGGTGAATTTAAATTTCAGATCAATTGGATGAAAATTGATGATTTTACGTGATACTGACCTCTAACCTTTTGATCTTTTGACAAAATTATTGATTTGCTTTCTCCATATTCTGATAATAAAGATTTGTTGAAAATTTGATGACAAAACTCAAATGGTGAATTTAAATTTCAGATCAATTGGATGAAAATTGATGATTTTAGGTGATACTGACCTCTAACCTTTTGATCTTTTGACAAAATTATTAATTTGCTTTCTGCATATTCTTATATAAAGCTTTGGTGAAAATCTGATGACAAAACTCAAATGGTGAATCGAAATTTCAGGTCAATGGGATGATTTTATGTGATGCTGACCTTTGACCTCTTGACAAAGTTATTAATTTGCCTTCTCCGTGTTATCATAATGAAGCTTTGGTGACAATAGCTCAAATGGTTAACAAAAGTTGCGGCCCAGCCAGACACACACAGACAGATAGGCAGAAGCGATTCCAAAATCCCGTGTGCTGCTGTGCATGGGATGATTGGGATGGGCTGCTAATGCGGCCTTCAGCCGGATTACAACAATCAAGCGTTCTCACCACTGTACCGAGTGCATGATTGTGAGTAATTGAATCGAGTATGATGACGTCATCGGCCTTCGACAATTTATTAACAGCCTATGGCATCAATATGGCAATATTGCTCTGACGGAATGTGGTCGACTTACGATCTGATCTGGAATGCGGTCGATGGAGAAAGGCTATCCATGTCTACTGATATAAAAGCTCAATCCATTGAGACGACTGTGCTGATCATATCTGCTTTAATAATTAAGCAAATGACAAACGATAAGGAACCAGCTCATCCCATTTATAAGTTTTGAGTAACTTTGCGCATTTGATAATTAATCCTTCGGGGTGCAAAAAATACAACCACATTTACTCCTGTGTCACTGGCCATTCAAGGAATTCTCTGAATGACGGAATACATTCATTTATTTTTCAATAAGGAACTTTTTTTCTTACCAATTATGTGTCGCGGACCCATGGTTGACCTTCGTAGTCGAAGAAGGCCATTCACATGAAACATGTGACCTACCTGGTCAATTCGTTTAGTGCTCAGATGCTGCTGCCAAGACAGCAACAACACGTGGAGATAAAAAGCGGCGTCACCTGGGGTCAAGGAACCTCCAAGGACACCGGACCACCTGCCATCCATGGTTGAGGCGGGAATTTGTAATTTGCTCAGGGTTCCGGCGATAACTCACCGACACTCTTTGCAAAAGAGACCTTGGGGTCTTTAACATCCACCCAACCAATGCTAGCAGACTGGTCTGCATTGGTTGGGTGGATATTAAAGACCCTAAGGTCTCTTGGGGGCTTAATGCCCTTCTGATGGACGGTGCACACATTGATGCCTGGCATGCGAAACACCAGGGTTGACATTCGAACCCAGGAAAGATCATTCAAAGGTGAGTCGGCATACCTGTAGGCTGTCTTGCAAGCCCTCTGCTAAAAGCATTGCTATTTATTGGAGTATCTTATCTCGTTCCAAGGACTTGAATGTACCACGTAATTTATTTATTTGCATTGATCTACGTAAGTAAGAGTCATCGATGACCTTGGCAGATATTACATGAAGGACAGGAATATCGACAGACATCGGTGTACTTTATATGAATTACAAGGACGTCGGTAAACAATGTAAAAAATAAACAAGGTTCATAGGATTCGAACCTGGGGCCTCAGCATTGTGATCAGATGCGAACGACAGAATGTGAACCTGTGGTCAAACTCGGTTCACAGTGATGTCACGATCAGGCCTGGGGCAAACCCAAGCCGAGTTGAAGTCCGAACGTTTCAGGTACGAGTTTGAGTCAGGAAGCCAAGAAAAGGGACTCGAGTCCTTCATGACTAATTACCTATGGTATGGGGATGGATGGACAACGCCCCACCAGGTGCACCTGTTGATCTCTCTGCATGTCTCTCTCTCCCGCCTTTATCGCCCAGTGTTTTGCTTTCAGCGATCACAAGGCACACAACAAACAAGTAAACAAATACATACAAACAAGCAAGCAAACTGCTTCCCCAACAGCAGAGCCTCACAGCTGGTGATCAGGCGCCTCCCCAATGGTGACTACTCGTGGAGCGGTCTTTGAAGTGAGAGTTTCTGAGCAGACATACAGAGCTCGGGACCTTTGGCGCCCGCCGGTTTGATCAGACAAGGAAAACCCACCCCTCAGGCCCTCCTTACGGCTAAGGAACTCTTCTTCTTCAGTTCATAATTTAATTTGGGTCATTTGGACGTGATAAAACGTGCAAACCGAAAATTGCAAGGGCGTAGCACTCAACATGGAAAATGTGTTGGCTGTAGTAGCTCCAGCAAAGACCTATTAAAAAACCCAAAAAGGGTGTCTTACTGGGTACACCATCAAAAAATAACTGCACTTGTCAGCTGAAGACCTTAATGCTGTGGACTGGTGATGTTATTTAATGCAATAACGTCTCTATATGTTACAGCATCGAGTGTGGTTCAGTGTGAGCACACTCGAGGGAAAACCGGTAAGACCAGAACAAACCCACCCTAGAATATTCCAAAAAGGTCACCGAGAGGTCGCTGTCTGCGATTCGGACGCTTGAGGCCTCGAATGGCTGCTGATTAAGTCAATGACAATGATGAGAGAGAGAGAGATAGCTAAAAGTATATCGTGATATGAAAGGTTTATGGATACAGGTAAAGTCGACAATGAGAGGTAACGTTTATCAGCACAGCCTTGCTCAGCACTTGGTATACCTTAGGAAGTATAAAATTGTATATACACTATACAATCACGTGAAAAAGTAAGTACATCCCATGTAAAGTTTTGCCTTTTTCAACATATTTCAACATACAGCTATTTGATCTTCATTTCAACAATATTGATAGATAAAGGTGATATAATATAACAGATATCATGAAACATTTACATTTTGTAGTCCATTGTATAATTTAAATAAACGTAAATGCAAATTTCGCATGTGGAAAAAGGAAGTACACCCTTGGCTCTAATCTATGTGTGTATATATATATATATATATATATATATATATATATATATATATATATATATATATATTGTTACGGAACCCAACGTCGGCCTATGGTTCCCCTTTGAGGGGGGATTAGTCCCCTCGCTTGTCACTGACCGACGTGTTCCCTGAAGCTGCACCGCGGCCTCCGGAAAGGCCAGTGAGCCGCTTCGTTCGCGACCGCGGATAAGATGGTAATTTGCCGAGCGGATGGTGGCCGCGGCCCGAACCGTTAACAAGACTAACCCGATCCTGAAACGTTGGCCAAATCGTGCCACAGGTATTTAATTGGGAAAAGACAAAGACGACGGATGTGAAGAAGAAGAAGACAAGAGGTAGGAAATACAAATATGATTTATTACTATTTACAACCAAAAGAAACCAAGGAGAAGGAAAGATAATAAAATAAAGACAGAAGGAATCAAGGAGACACAGTGCAACGCTAGCTTACCTACAGTCTTAATTATAACCCAGGGACAAGACAAACAAAACAAACTCACGTACACAAGAAGGATGGAATGGCAGGAATGAATGCTGGAGGGAGAGGCAGGGTCAGGTCCGTGCAAACGGCAGGGCTGGAGGTGACAGCTCCGGCTCCTTGCACTCTGGTTCACAGAACGGGCGACAGGGAGATCCGAGGACCGCGGGACGTCGAGGTTCGCGTGCCCGCACTTGCTGTTCCTTCGAGTGCTGGTTGGTACCGCGAGCAGGGCGTGCCGATTCTCATTCGCCTTGTGCTCCTTGGCTATGCTCTTCCCTTTCCAGAACTCCCTCTCTCCTCCTCTGAACTGAACTCTGGTGGACTGCTCTTGTCACGCATCTGCCACATCCGCCGCCTCTCCCCAAAATGCTTGCGCGCGCGCTTTTATAACGCGCTTTTAGATCAACCCGCGTCACGCCCGTGATGGTATTTCCCCAGCCCTGGTTGGCTGGTCAGGGCTCGCTGGCTCCACCCTTTTGATGACGATGGGCGGGCCACGCCCTGGATTTGGCGGCTCCTCCCCCTTCTTCTCCGAGCCCACCTCGTGGCGAATGGAGTCGCGGTGAAAACCGCCCAGCAGCTGCGGCGAATGCAGTTGGCAATCGAGGCTTTGGGAATGGGGCTTTGGGAATAAAAGGGGATCTATCTATTTGAATTCGGTGCAATGGAGTGTCAATTAATGGAAGACACAGCCTTAACCTACATAGAATAAGGAAATAAACTACCAACAAGGAGGAAATCTATGATTGGCTAACGTGATTGTTTATGACCTAATTACGGGACGCACTTTGACCTTTATACACAACTGGAGGAAGGAGGGTGATATTTTACAATGTACTACACAATAAAAAAACACAATTCTCATATCCACAACAATATATATATATATATATATATATATATATATATATATATATATATTGTTACGGACCGCGGATAAGATGTTGGTTTTGCCGAGCGGAGGCCCCGCGGCCCTAACAGTTACCCCGACTAACCCGATTCCCGAACGTTGGCCGGATCGCGCCACAGATATTCAATATGGAAAAGACAAAAGCGACACGGATGTGAAGAAGAAGAAGAAGAAGACGAAAAGGTTGGAAATACTACTAAATTTATTCCTATTATTTACACGCTCAAAAGTAACCAAGGAAGAAGGAAAGATAAGAAAATAATTTACAGAAGATATTAGACACAGTGCAACGCTAGCTTATACAAACTTAATTAACCCAAGGACAGAACAAACAAAACAAACTCACGTACACAAGAAGGGTGGAAAGGCAGGAGGTGGATGGCTGGAGGGAAAGGAAGGTCCAAGGGTGCTGCAGCACGATCGGCGCGTTGGGCAGCCGCCGTTCCTTCGCGGCCCCGCTCCAAACTGCCGTCCAGGCCTCAAGCTGCTGTATCTGAAGCTGCTGTGGCTGCTGCGTGGACGTCGCGTGCTTTGCCAGGACTCGTCTGGTCCAACCACACAACTGAACAACGTGCTTGCTTCTTGCCCAACTCTCTTGCTTGGTCCAACTTTGGCGAGCAAGGCGACGAATAGCAGGCTTTGTGCTTCCCTGGATGATCTCTCTGGATGATCTTTCTGGATGATCTCTCTGGATGATCTTTCTGGATGATCTCTCCGGATGATCTCTCCGGATGATCTCTCCGGATGATCTCTCCGGATGATCTCTCTCAGTACCTTGCGCGCGCGCTTTTATAACGCCTCCGGCGATCAAGCCGCCGGCCTTCAGGACACGCCCATCGGTGTGCTCACCTCGGCCCTGGTTGGTCGCGCGACCCTCTGGCTCCGCCCTTGATGACGACGGGCGGGCACGCCCCTTCTTCCCCGACCCGAGCACATGTTCAATGGTGGTTTTGGAGGGGATGTAATTGGCGATCGAGGCTTGGCAATGATGAAAGGGGAATGTGAAAGGTTTTGGGAATGGGAATGAAGAATGAAGGGAATCTATCTTATTTCACTTGGTGCAATGGAGTGTCATCTTAATGGAAGACAAGGCCTTACCCTAATACACATAATAAAGATATAACTATCAACCAGGGGGAAATCTATGATTGGCTGACGTGTATGCTTTATGGACTAATTATGGGACGCCCTTTGACCTTTACACAACACTGGAGGCAGGAGGGTCCAGAATCAAGCAATATTAATAAAACACACAATAAAAAAAAAATACAATCCTCATATCCGCAATAATATATTTATATAGGTATATATATATATATATATATATACTGTATATATATATATATATATATATATATATATATATATATATATATATATATATATATACACACATATATGGGAGCATACGCTGGATCAGCACGTCGCTGCGTCCTTGGACGACTCCTCAGCACCATCCCAACACACTCCACAATGTGTGCTACGGAATGAGGTGTTTTTACCACAGCCAGAGTGCAAATCCTGCCATCAACCTCCTTGAGAGGGGACCCAATACCCTGGTAAACTCACATTTTCATTTTATAACTCATTTCGCCAACCTCGGAAGGCATGACAGGCTGAGTCAACCCCACCTGGTATTAATCCAACAGCTGAACGGGATTCAAACTCAGGACCTTAGGATCCCAAGCCTACCACCCTAACATATATATATATATGACCGGGTCCTCAGTCGATGTCCTCAGCATCATCCCGTTTCGGCCCTTCAACCTTGATACGGTCAGCTAAGGTGGGCCAGCAGGGGCACATACACATACACATGCAGCAACTACACCTGGATGTGTACATACCCCCACCCCCAGCCAGTGCGAACGCAAACTACAACAGCAACACCTCCACATCCAGAATCCACAGCACCAAACAAACATGGTGGAACACTCAAACACCCACCTTTATACCCTTCAACACTCATCAACACAACACACCAGATCATTCATACACACATCCACACACAACACCAACCAACCACCTACCCTTACAACATACACCACTCAACATACAAAAACACACACACTCATGCAAAAATTCATTCATGCAAAAACACACACCCTCACCCACTCACTCACCCACATGCACAAAATAAGAAATAATAATAGCAACAAAAAAAACACACACACAACCAACCACCTACCCTTACCAACATGCACCACTCATGCAAACATGCAAAACCATTCATGCAAAACCACACCCACTCATGACCCACTCCTGCAACACACACACACACCTCCATTTCTATTCCGTAACCTCAAACTACACCGTTGGACGTGCCTCCATAAACTTCCTCCAAATGCAAAATGAGCCTTTCAAGGCAACCTGGGCCACCTTGTCACACATCCTCCCTCTTTCTGCCCCACACACTCCAAGCCGAGCAAGAAATGCAGAAAAAGAATTTCCAATATACCCTCTACACCCCACCTCAAATGGCTGACACGAAACTCGCCAACCATTCTCCCGGCACTCTGCCTCCAGCTCACTGTACTTTCCTCTCTTCCTCTCGTGCACCTCCTCCATGTTCTCTTCCCAAGGTACAGACAATTCCCCTAAGATGACCTGTCTTGTTGCACCTGACCAAATGACAATGGCAGGCCGCAACCTTGTCACACAGATCTCTTCTGGGAATACCAATTGTGGCTTTAGGTCTGCCACCACCTGCCAATCACAAGCATCTGACAGCCCTCTTGCTTTCCACCTCCTCCTCTTTCCACCTC
>NC_136272.1:100343911-100383911 GCF_964187855.1 Myxine glutinosa
CACATAGTCGGCCCTGTGGGCCAGAAATAAAGAAAATAACATGGACACGTTGGGTGCATTTTATTGTAATACAAATAGGCCGCCAGCAAAGAAAATGACAACATCTGGAAGAGAGCAAATAGCCAGCAGAGGGAGCCGAAGAGCAAGAGACCACCTGCAAGGTTAGGGGTTGTCGATTTATTTTATTCAGTGAACAATGATGACTGCACCGATTGGTGCTTGAGGGTGTTTTGGTGCGTTATGGGTGCTTTCATGGTGCATTGATGCAGAGCAGACTGTCTCCCCCCCCCAGAAAGAACAATCACAGGTCCTGGGTTAGTTTTGTAAATAAAAGTAGCGTCAATTGTAAATAATGCTCCCCACCGTCAGTGTGTAGTTTGAAGACCATTCCGCAATTCGGTTAGCTGTGGGCGTGGGTCTGTTAGGTAGGGTGCAATGGAGCAGCGGGACACATTTATTTATGTTTTAAGACTGTCGCACTCAGGGTCAGGTTAAAAGTAGAGAGAACTACACCTACGTGTCACACTAAATTAAAGTTATAGGCCCGGGACGTGCCTAAGAGGAGGAGGGTGCAGTGTTGCGGATATGAGGATTGCATTTTTTTTGATTGTGTTGTATTATATTGGAAATGGTGATGAACATTGGTTGGATATGGCCCCTCCTGCCTCCAGAGTTGTGTAAAGGTAAAAAGGGCGTCCCGGTAGTTAATTCCATGAAACACCACATTGCAGGACCCGATAAAACCCTTGTTCAGTAGCTTATATCTTATTATGTGTTTTAGAGTAAGGCCTTGTCTTCCATTAGAATAATACTCCATTGCACCGAAACAATTAAGAATAGCTCCCCTTCAATACTTCCATTTCCCAGCCAAACTCTCCATCTGCGGGTAAAGCAGTTCACAAGCGTGGGGTGCACGCCCTCTCATTTCGCTGCTATAGTGAATATGTGCTCCGTGCTCTGTTTGAACAGGAGGGGCGGGGTCGCCCGGGAGAGGCAAGCCCAGGGCGCGCCATGAAGGGCGGGGCTGTTGAGCCCCATGCCCAAATAAGGAAACAAGCCCGTGGCTCGCCACGAGGGGCGTGCCGTCGGCGCCATGCCCAAATAAGGAGACAAGCCCATGGGATTACCATACAAGGTCATGAAACAGAGCACGGGGGAGGAGGGCGGTACCGAAACCGAAGGGGGCGTGTCAGACCCGTGCTGAAGGTTTGGACGAGAAGGGTGCGACAATCGCGGCGACAAGCGACACGAGGGATACGGCAGATGAGTCCAGGTGCGTAAGAGGGTTGGCAGTCCACCGGGAGAGAGTTCAGAGTTGCACCGGAGTTGCGTGAGAGATACGAAAAGCCTTTGACAAAGAGCCGCTTCAACCAGCCCCGTTTCAACCAGCTGCGTGAAGCCCTGACGGGGCAGCGAGTGACCCTGCCGGCGTGCGCTGTGAAGCCGAATACAAGGAGCTGCCGGCTCCTCGCTTCCCGCCCGGAGTGGACCTGCTCGCTGTGCCCTGTGATCCCACCTGCTCATCCCTCCAAACGATTCCTACCCTTCCATCCATTTGCGTACGTGAGTTTGTTCTGTTCGTGCTGTCCTGGGTAGTAAACTAAGTCAGTATAAGCTAGTAATTTGCACTGTGTTACCTGCTTTTTCATGTCCGCTGTAAATACCCGTGACTGCTCTTTTTGCTTATGTGTGTGTAAATAATAATAAACCCCGTTACTCTTCTGTACGTCTTCTTCTTCTTCTTCTTCCTCTTTGCATTCGTCGTCTTAGTCTTTTCCCCATTGAATATCTGTGGCGCGATACGGCCAACGTTTGGGTGAATCGGGTTTAGTCGGGGAACAACTGTTCGGTCGCGGAGCCTCCGCTCGGCAAACATACCATCCTTAACCGCGGACCGTAACAATTTATATATATGTATATATATATATATATATATATATATATATATATATATATACTGTATATATATATATATATATAATTATATATATATATATATATATATATATATATAATTATATATAATTATATATATATATATATATATATAATTATATATAATTATATATATATATATATATATATATATTATATATAATTATATATATATATATATATATATATATATATATATATATATATATATATATATATATATATATTGCTACGGTTCTGAGATTTGTACATATGACACAATTAAAGGCTAAAGGTTTGGCCCCCCATAGTTCGTCCATAAACAACACGTAGGCCCACTTCGAGTATTAGTTATGTCATAGTATGTACTGGATAGATGAATATCTAGGCCCAGAACAGTATGTACTAGGCCCACAACATAGATGAATATCTTGAAAAATAAGCGAAGTACCAACTTCTAATCTGGTGTTTGGGTGTATCTCGGCATAAGGACGAACGCTATTGAAAATTGGGTCGCCACGTCAAAATCCAAGATGGCTGCCACGATGTATGTCCGACACTTGTGAGATGAATATCTTGAAAAATAAGCAAAGTACCAACTTCTAATTTGGTGTGTGGGTGTATCTCGCCATAAGGAAGAAGGCTATTGAAAATTGGGTCGCCACGTCAAAATCCAAGATTTTGGGCTAGTGTTGTGGCTAGTGTTTTGGGAAACCCTGGTGTTGGGCTAGCGGCTAGGGTGCCGGCTTAGGATCCTAGAATCCTGGGTTCGAATCCCGGTCGATCGCTGAATTAACGCCAGGGGGGTTGACTCAGCCTGTCATCCTTCCGAGGTCGGCTAATTGAGGACCAGTTCACTGGTAATTCCCTGTTTGTCGTTAAAGGCGGCAAAAAGGGTTGGCGTCAGGAAGGGCATGCGGCCGTAAAACATTGCTTCAAAAAGGGGACCGAAAAACAACAACAACCACGGTTCCCGAAAAAGGCCAACCCCCGCTTGCGGGGAAAAATGGCCTCTAAAGGTGGTTTTTTATTTTATTTTATAGTATGTGTAAGAGTAGGCCATTTCCCTAGTAACATCTGCATTGTGTAAAGAAATGAGCTTAGGTCCCTTTCATTTTGCAGCCACCCTCCAATTTCATCCATGGGAAAACTCGATCCCACGCCCCAAATTGTCTGATCCCTCCGTGTGTTACGCTTTGGCTGCCAGCAGCATTAGCTGCCCTTTGTTCGCTCGAACTAGTCAAGTGACACGAGGTAGGCCTGGAAAGAGGAAGGAGCGCAGGGTCGGGTGTGGCAGAGTCGAGGAGCACGTCAGAGGTGGTGATGGTAAGGGCCATCCGCCAACCGGGGCTCTGTGGACATGGCGTGATAAGGGTGCGTCTGGAACGTTCCAGAGAGTTCACTGGGCAGGGCTATATAAGCCTTGGCACAAAGCCCTTGAACAGGACTGACCAGGACTGGTTGAAAGAGGACTGCCCTTAAAAGGATTTGCCAGCAGGACTTATGAGAAGAACTCGTTACTAGATCTAGAAGGAATTGCGCCTTGCCGGAGGACTCGCATGAAAGGACTTGCACGAGAGAGAGCCCTTAATTGAGAAGCGCATTGTTAGCGTCTATTCGTTTATTACGTACGCAGTCACGCGAGTGATTAACCACCAGAGCCCAGCCTACCTTTCGCCCCGTGTTATCCCGTGCGCGACAACGACAAGCGGAGAGCTCCTGGCCGATGCAATCATCTACTTCACGGTGCGAGCTGGGGACCTGAGGGAGAGCTGCCCAGACGCCATCCCTGGACGTGCTGACCTGTTCATCTGCAATCCCCGTGTGAGTGTCTGAGTGTGAACGGGCCCGTTTGTCCAGGGAATAAGTAATAGACTGCTTAAGGACTGCACTGTGTCTTCTTCTTCTGATTATTGTACAAAGTGTAAATAAATCTTCTTATTCCTTCTCTTCCAAATTCGACCGTTTCTGTGATTTCCATCATTGGGTAAGCGTGGCACGATTCAAAACCGCTTGGATCAGGGTCTAGTCATTGATAACGGCTCGGGTCACGGGTTCGCTACCGCTCGGCGTATCCACCAACACCCGTGATTCGGGCGTGGCTTATTTCCTCGTTTCTGGGCAGTGCGAGTAATTAGGTAATAGCGAATTCTTAGTCCTAAAACCCTATTTCGCGCTGTCAGGGAAAGACGCCACAGGTCCCGGGTCCCGTCGGCTAGTCAAAGACAAGGGGACTAATCCCCCCTTGGTAAGGGGAAAAGGCCGGCGCTGAGATCCGCAACAATATATATATATATACTAGCGGGGTCACCCGTGGGAATCCCACGGGCACGGATGTGTGTGACATTTCGACATATTGAGTTAGATGCTGCGCCTGCACATTCAGTTATATAAAATGGTTACTGGCAATTGATCACATCCACAAATGATGTAGTCCACACAATTTATGTACTTTACATAACGTTAATAGGAATACATGCCCGTGTAGATGGGAAATACAGTTTGTTTGAAATAAATCACAAATATCAGAAGAAAGTTTTTAAAATTTAGAACTATTCTCACTCAGAGTTAAACATCACCGTAATATTATGCGGTTGCTTCAACGTTTTCGGTGAATTATATGTCATTCCCATCTACACGGGCATGTATTCCTATTAACGTTAGGTAAAGTACATAAATTGTGTGGATTACATCGTTTGTGGATGTGATCAATTGCCAGTAACCATTTTATATAACTGAATGTGCAGGCGCAGCTTCTAACTCAATATGTCGAAATGTCACACACATCCATGCCCGTGGGATTCCCACCCGTGGGAATCCCACGGGCATGGATGTGTGTGACGAATTTTAAATATATGTCGACTCTTATTTTAGGCGGTGTATTTTCGTTTATCATCATGGCGCGATTTAAAAATATATCTCTGCATTTTCCTCTCCAATACCTCCTCACACTTTACACACACACCGGCCCATGTTTACATATACACACACACACACACACACACATATACACCCACACACATATACACATACACACACACGTACATCGACACACATGCACACACACACACACACACACACACACACACACACACACACACACATATACAGACACATATACACATATGCACATATGCAAATATGTATACACATATGTATCCACATATACACATATATGCACATTATACACATATATACATCTCCACACACACACACACACACACACACACACACACACACACACACACACACACACACACACACACACACACACACACACACACACACACACACACGTACAGACACATATACACACATACACACACACACAGACATATATACACATACAACAACAACATGCATTTTAAGGCCATTTTCCCTGCTAGAGCGGGGGTTAGCCTACATACACATATATACACACACACACACACACACACATGCACGCGCACACACACACACACACACACGTACACACACACACATACACACACACACGTACACATGTCCCACATGTATATATACCACATCCCACATGTATATACATGTTTAAAGTGTACGTGCCCTTCCCCCCTCCCCCGCCCGGCAACGCTGGGTACTTCTGCTGGTAACTAATAAAATAAAAACGAAGAAATATCTCTCGGTTTCTCTCCACCCTCCCCCCCCCCCCCTTCCCACGCCTCCTCCCCCCAAGCCCTCTCCCTTCCACACATCTCCCTGCTCTCAAATGTTGTGTTTGTGTGCTTCCCCTTCTCTCCCCATCTTGTTTTCCGCTCCCTCTTTTTGGGTATTTTGTTTGTCTGGTTGATTTGTTTGTGAAGTAAATGTTAGCTCTTTCACGAGCCTCGATTCAGTATACAAAAAACAAACAAACAAAAAAAAAACTCGGTGGAATTGGATGAAATTCGCTCGGTGAATTCACTCGGTGTATTCGGTTCGGCTCGGTTCACTCGGTTTAAAGAAAAAGCGATAATGTCGACATGTTGCTGTCTGTGTCATGTTGGGCGGTGTATGATACTTGTTGGCTGTTGGGCGGTGTTGGGCGGTGACATGGTGTATTTTAAAAAATATATCTCTGCATTTTCCTGCGTTGCTGACACCGAGTCGTTCTTCATCGACTGTGTCATTCATTTTGGAAATGGAAGTTTCCACGCAACGCATGAATTGTCACGAGTCAAGAGGAAGTGTCTCGTCATCATCAAATGACAAATATATTACATTGTGAAAATTAAAGATTTCAAATAAACATGCCACGGGCATGGATGTGTGTGACATTTCGACATATTGAGTTAGATGCTGCACCTGCACATTCAGTTATATAAAATGGTTACTGGCAATAATTGATCACATCCACAAATGATGTAATCCACACAATTTATGTACTTTACATAACGTTAATAGGAATACATACATGCCCGTGTAGATGGGAAATACAGTTTGTTTGAAAGAAATCACAAATATCAGAAGAAAGTTTTAAAAATTTAGAACTATTCTCACTCAGAGTTAAACATCACCGTAATATTATGCGGTTGCTTCAACGTTTTCGTTGAATTATATGTCATCATTGTGAGATTTTTTTGGAATTTTTTTTTTTGAAATGAGATTTTTAGGCAAAACGGCAAAAAAGCATCAGAACAGCTGTGAAACAACATCAAAACAGCAGTGAAAAAGCATCAAAACAACAGTGGAAAGCGTCAAAACAGCAGTGAAAAAGCATCAAAACAGCTGAAAAAGCATCAAAACAGCAGTGAAAAAGCATCAAAACAGCAGTGAAAAAGCATCAGAACAGCTGTGAAAAAACAGCACTGAAAAAGCATCAAAACAGCAGTGAAAAAGCATCAAAACAGCAGTAAAAAGCATCAAAACAGCAACAATAGTCCGGTGATTTTTCAATCACCGCAACTAAATGTGTCGGAGTAATTAACTATTTTCCTTCGTGACCTCCTTTTGTTGCCTGAATGGTGTCACTGCAGGACCTCCGGGTAAACAACATTACGGGTGAAGATTCCACTGCGGCCATCAATTTTTCCCTGTTGGCCATTACTGACTACCTTTACCTTGACATCCTCAAATCGTTTAGCACGCGACAATGCAACATATAATTGGCCATGGCTGAAGACGGGTTCTGGTAGGTAAATCCCAACTTTGTGTAATGTTTGACCTTGACTCTTGTTTATTGAGAAAGAGAATGCCACACGAACTGGAAATTGATGGCGTTTGAGTACGAATGGTAGTGTTGTATCGGAAGGTGCAATACTAATCCTGGGTAAAAATGTGCGTGTTCCTTTGTGACTGCCAGAAATTATTTCTCCATCTATTATGTTAGGCAACAATCTTTTAACAACCAATCTTGCACCATTGCACAGTCCCTGTTTCGGATCAAAGTTACGGAGTAACATGATGACAGCACCATCTTTGAGACGAAGTTTGTGCAATGGCATTCCAGAAGGAGTTAATTGATTTAGGAATTCCATAGGATAATTTAGTGCCTCTTCAGGGTCATCACAGACAATGGAATCAGCGCTGAAGTACGTCTTTTCTTCCCCAGGAAATGCATCCAGTATCTCATCGTTGATCACAAATGTGGATTCATTCTTTGGACACAACACGGCTCGTTGTGCCAGCGCATCATAGTTTGAATGGATTTCGTTCAAATTACCAAAAACAGCCTCTGCTAAAGACATGTTGTCTTCTACACAGATACGATCAGGCAGTCGTTGGTCAGTCAGGCAGTCGTTTTTTTTTTTTTTGGCAAGGAACGGGCACCCACGTACGGGCAATGCCCTAGTGTTTGCTGAGCACTCCAACGTCTTTGTTGCTCAGCATGCCGTGCGAGTCTGTGTTGGCGTTCATCGACGGTCTCGTTCTCGCACCTCATCGTTGTTGCAGCAGCATCCTGTGCGAGTCTGTGTTCACGTTCGTCGAGGGTCTCGTTCTCCCTCCTCATCGTTGTTGCAGCAGCATCCTGTGCGAGTCTGTGTTCACGTTCGTCGAGGGTCTCGTTCTCCCTCCTCATCGTTGTTGCAGCAGCATCCTGTGCGAGTCTGTGTTCACGTTCGTCGAGGGTCTCGTTCTCCCTCCTCATCGTTGTTGCAGCAGCATCCTGTGCGAGTCTGTGTTCACGTTCGTCGAGGGTCTCGTTCTCCCTCCTCATCGTTGTTGCAGCAGCATCCTGTGCGAGTCTGTGTTCACGTTCGTCGAGGGTCTCGTTCTCCCTCCTCATCGTTGTTGCAGCAGCATCCTGTGCGAGTCTGTGTTCACGTTCGTCGAGGGTCTCGTTCTCCCTCCTCATCGTTGTTGCAGCAGCATCCTGTGCGAGTCTGTGTTCACGTTCCTCAACTGTCTCGTTCTCCTGTCTCATTCGTTTTCTTGCTGCAACCTGTTCAAGTCTGCATTGACGTTCGTCGACGGACTCGTTCTCCCGTCTCATTCGTTTTCTGGCTGCATCCTGTTCAAGTCTGCATTGACGTTCGACGACGGACTCGTTCGCCCTTCTCATTCGTTTTCTTGCTGCATCCTGTTCAGGTCTGCGTTCTTCATCCATTTTGGAAATGGAAGTTTCCACGCACCGCATGAATTGTCACGATCCTCAATAGGAAGTGTCTCATAATTATCAAATGACAAATGGCAAGTAAATTACATTGTGAAAATTTAATATTTCAAATAGACCTATTTAAAGTGTATGCGCAAATAACTAATAAATAAAAAAACGAAGAAATATGTCTCGGTAATTTCCTGAACTCGGTAATTTCTCGGTAATTTTACTTCCGGCTAAAAATGTTGAATGAAATAAAAACGAAGAAATATATGTCGTTTTGTGACGACTGTCATCAAAGGTAAACGGTGAATTCACTCGGTTTATTCGGTTCGGCTCGGTTTAAAGAAAAAGCGATAATGTTGAAATGTTGACGTCTGTGTCATGTTGGGCGGTGTATGATACTTGTTGGCTGTTGGGCGGTGATATGGTGTATTTTTAAAAATATATCTCTGCGTTTTCCCGCGTTGCTGACACCGAGTCTAAAACCATGATGGTGAGTTATATTGGAGATAAAGGCGTGAGAGAGACTCAATGGCCTTGAAGTTACAGGCATTTGAGAATTCATTTCGTTCTATAAACGGCAACTTTCATCGGATTTTCTTCTCGTTTTTTTTCAACCGAGTCTAAAACTATGTTAGCGACTGTGAAAAATGAAATGATATATCGAATTTAAAATAGATATCGACACATTGCCGTCGGTGTCATGTTGGGCGGTGTATGATACACCATGACGCGATTTTAAAAAATATATCTCTGCATTTTCCCGCGTGTGTGGAATGTTTGTGGAAAATTAAAGATTTCAAATAAACCTATTTAAAGTGTATGCGCACATAACTAATAAAAAAAACGAAGAAATATCTCTCGGTAATTTCCTGAAACATATTTTACTTCCGGCTAATATGTTGAATGAAATAAAAACGAAGAAATATATGTCGGCATCATTGTTGACGTTTTTGTGACGACTATCATCAAACGAAATAGTAATATATCATAACGGAAAAGCAAAAGCGAATTTTTAATATATATCGACACATTGCCGGCGGTGTCATGTTGGGCGGTGTATGATACACCATGACGCGATTTTAAAAAATATATCTCTGCATTTTCCCGCGTGTGTGGATTGTTCTCAATTATTGCTGACACCGAGTCTAAAAGTAAAACCATCGATAAAAATGAAATCATATGGTGAGTTAGATTGGAGATAAAGGCGTGAGAGAGACTCAATGGCCTTGAAGTTACAGGCCTTTGAGAATTCATTTCGTTCTATAAACGGCAACTTTCATCGGATTTTCTTCCCGTTTTTTTTCAACCGAGTCTAAAACTATGTTAGCGACTGTGAAAAATGAAATGATTTATCGAATTTGATTTGAAATAAAACTGGGAGAGAGAGGAAGACACCACGGGCCTACAAAACAGGACTCAAAGCTATGCGAGTTAATAAAATGGTGGATATTTGTTTATAGCCACTCCCAGAATGGGTGGAGCTATGGGTGGAGCTACTCTGCAAACCGAGTAAGCCACACCCCGGACAGACACCCAACAGATAGACAGACAGACAGACAGAATCATCTACGGCTATTATAATATAGACTAGCGGGGTCACCCGTGGGAATCCCACGGGCATGGATGTGTGTGACATTTCGACATATTGAGTTATATGCTGCACATTCATTTTTACAAAATGGTTACTGGCAAGTCATCAGATCCAGAAATGGTGTGATGAACACAATTTATTTATTTCACATAATATGTGACCCCTCACTCCTCTCCACCTGACACTCTCCTGTCTCCACCTGACACTCTCCTGTCTCCACCTGACACTCTCCTCTCTCCACCTAGCACTCCTCTCCTCTCCAAACCCTCACATCCCTCTCCTTTCCAATCCCTCACCTCTCCAATCCCTCACACTCCTCTCCTCTCCAATCCTTCACACGCCTCTCCAATCGCGCCTCACACTCCTCTCCAATCGCGCCTCACACTCCTCTCCAATCGCGCCTCACACTCCTCTCCAATCGTGCCTCACACTCCTCTCCAATCGTGCCTCACACTCCCCTCCAATCACTCCGCTCCAATCGTGCCTCACACTCCTCTCCAATCACGCCTCACACTCCTCTCCAATCGTGCCTCACACTCCTCTCCAATCGCGCCTCACACTCCTCTCCAATCGCGCCTCACTCGCCTCTCCAATCGGCTTTCCCCGTCTCGTTTCTCTCCTTTTTCTCCCGTCTCGTTCTTTTTCTTGCTCCAAATCGGCCCGTCGGAATCGGAAATCGGCCCGTCGGAATCGGAAATCGGCCCGTCTTGCTTTTGTGCTTGTGCGTAAATAAATTGTGTTCATGACACCATTTCTGGTGTTGGGCTAGCGGCTAGGGTGCCGGCTTAGGATCCTGGGTTCGAATCTCGGTCGATCGCCGAATTAATGCCAGGGGGGTTGACTCAGCCTGTCATCCTTCCGAGGTCGGCTAATTGAGTACCAGTTCACTGGTAATTCCCTGTTTGTCGTTGAAGGCGGCAAAAAGGGTTGGCGTCAGGAAGGGCATCCGGCCGTAAAACATTGCTTCAAAAAGGGGACAAAAAAACAACAACTACCACGGTCCCCGAAAAGGCCAACCCCCGCTTTGCGGGGAAAAATGGCCTCTAAACGGTGGTTTTTACACCATTTCTGGATCTGATGACTTGCCAGTAACCATTTTGTAAAAATGAATGTGCAGCATCTAACTCAATATGTCGAAATGTCACACACATCCATGCCCGTGGGATTCCCACGGGTGACCCCGCAAGTTTGCATTGACGTTCGTCGATGGACTCGTTCGCCCGTCTCATTCGTTTTCTTGCTGCATCCTGTTCAAGTCTGCGTTCTTCATCGATCGTCTCATTCATTTTGGAAATAGAAGTTTCCACGCAGCGCATGAATTGTCACGATCCTCAAGAGGAATTTGTCTCGTAATCATCAAATGATAAATGGCAAGTAAATTATATTGTGGAAAATTAAAGATTTCAAATAAACCTATTTAAAGTGTATTCGCACATAACTAATTTTAAAAAACGAAGAAATATCTCTCGGTAATTTCCTGAAACATATTTTACTTCCGGCTAATAATGTTGAATTAAATAAAAACGAAGAAATATATGTCGGCATCATTGTTGACGTTTTTGTGACGACTGTCATCAAACGAAAAAGTAATATATCTTAACGGAAAAGCAAAAGCGAATTTTTAATATATATCGACACGTTGCCGTCGGTGTCATGTTGGGCGGTGTATGATACACCATGACGCGATTTTTAAAAATATATCTCTGCATTTTCCCGCGTGTGTGGAATGTTCTCAATTATTGCTGACACCGAGTCCAAAACCATCGATAAAAATGAAATCATATGGTGAGTTAGATTGGAGATAAAGGCGTGAGAGAGACTCAATGGCCTTGAAGTTGAAGTTACAGGCGTTTGAGAATTCATTTCGTTCTATAAACGGCAACTTTCATTGGATTTCCTTCCCGTTTTTTTTCAACCGAGTCGAAAACTATGTTAGCGACTGTGAAAAATGAAATGATATATCGAATTTTTAATATGTATCGACACGTTGCCGTCGGTGTCATGTTAGGCGGTGTATGATACACCATGACGCGATTTTAAAAAATATATCTGCATTTTCCCGCGTGTGTGGAATGTTCTCAATTATTGCTGACACCGACTCTAAAACCATCGATAAAAATGAAATCATATGGTGAGTTAGATTGGAGATAAAGGCGTGAGAGAGACTCAATGGCCTTGAAGTTGAAGTTACAGGCGTTTGAGAATTCATTTCGTTCTATAAACGGCAACTTTCATTGGATTTCCTTCCCGTTTTTTTTCAACCGAGTCGAAAACTATGTTAGCGACTGTGAAAAATGAAATGATATATCGAATTTAAAATAGATATCGACACATTGCCGTCGGTGTCATGTTGGGCGGTGTATGATACACCATGACGCGATTTTAAAAAATATATCTCTGCATTTTCCCGCGTGTGTGGAATGTTTGTGGAAAATTAAAGATTTCAAATAAACCTATTTAAAGTGTATGCGCACATAACTAATAAAAAAAACGAAGAAATATCTCTCGGTAATTTCCTGAAACATATTTTACTTACGGCTAATATGTTGAATGAAATAAAAACGAAGAAATATATGTCGGCATCATTGTTGACGTTTTTGTGACGACTATCATCAAACGAAATAGTAATATATCATAACGGAAAAGCAAAAGCGAATTTTTAATATATATCGACACATTGCCGGCGGTGTCATGTTGGGCGGTGTATGATACACCATGACGCGATTTTAAAAAATATATCTCTGCATTTTCCCGCGTGTGTGGATTGTTCTCAATTATTGCTGACACCGAGTCTAAAAGTAAAACCATCGATAAAAATGAAATCATATGGTGAGTTAGATTGGAGATAAAGGCGTGAGAGAGACTCAATGGCCTTGAAGTTACAGGCCTTTGAGAATTCATTTCGTTCTATAAACGGCAACTTTCATCGGATTTTCTTCCCGTTTTTTTTCAACCGAGTCTAAAACTATGTTAGCGACTGTGAAAAATGAAATGATTTATCGAATTTGATTTGAAATAAAACTGGGGGAGAGCAAGACACCACGGGCCTACAAAACAGGACTCAAAGCTATGCGAGTTAATAAAATGGTGGATATTTGTTTATAGCCACTCCCAGAATGGGTGGAGCTATGGGTGGAGCTACTCTGCAAACCGAGTAAGCCACACCCCGGACAGACACCCAACAGATAGACAGACAGACAGACAGAATCATCTACGGCTATTATAATATAGATTGTTGCGGATTCGGGGGTCTGCGCTCCCCTTATCAAGGGGGGGGGGGGGTGGTTAATCCCCTTCTATTTTAAGCTGGCCGTCCCCCAATCCTGGAAGCTATGACGCTCCTTCCGGGCGGAATTAGCTAGGGTGATTGGTCAATGAAGGCCCAAATACCTACTTACTAACCCGACCGTAAAGCAGCGAAATAACTCCTGCTCGAACCACGAATAAGATGGAAATTGCCGAGCGGTTAGCAATCCGAGGCCCGAGCAATTAACAAAGGCTAACCCGATCCTGAGCGGTTTCCAAATCGTGTCACAGGTACTCAATTGAGAAAAGACCAAAACGATCGGATAAGAGGAAACCAGAGTAAGGGAAGAACAAAGAGTGGGTTTATTACAAATGTACAAGAAAAGAGGAAACAAATAGATGTACAAGGAGAAGAAGAAAAAGCAGGACACAGGGCAGGCTTACCTATACAATCTTAACTTATTACGACCCCAGGACGAACAGACACACTCACACCGGATTGTAGTGGTAGGGGAGGAATGTCCAGGCAGATGGTCCAGGTGATGGGATCCGGCTCCGGTCCACTCCAGTCCAGGCTCCGGTTCCGCGGGCGAAACCCGGCAGGCAGCTTCGCGCATATCGTCGGACGCGAGCGGACCTTATGTATCTCGGGGGGACTGGGAGGCTACGCACGGGATAAACGTATAGCTCTCTCTCTCTCTGTCTCTCTCTCTCTCTCTCTCGATCAATGGCTCGTATCACAGGCAGTTCGTGCAATCAGCGCCTTTCCTCACAAGTCCTTTACAATCGATCGTCCCCTGCGCAGTCCTCTGCAAATGTGCGCTCCTGGATCAGTTCGTGCAAAAGGAAGCCCGCCGAAAGAGGTCCGTCAAAGGGCTTTGCGCGCGCGCGCTTATATAGTGCGCTTTGGTATCAATGCGCGCACTTTGGTATCAATGCGCGCACTTTGGTATCAATGCGCGCACTTTGAAACCACGCCCGCCAGTCCGCTCACCTCAGCCCTGGTTGGTTGGCGAGGGCTCACCGGCTCCGCCCTTGACGGCGAGTTGACAGGGCCACGCCTCGTTCCCGGCGCTCCACGCCCTTCTTCCTCGAGCTTGACCGCGTGGTTAATGGCGTTTGGAGCGAGGCAGCGAACGCTGCTAACAAAAGGCGTGTAATAGAATTGGGAGGGACAAGCCCCGACTGTAGGGGCGCATACTGGCGTAGCTTGGAGAGAGAGCGGCTGCAAAATGAACGGAATGGGGCCTATCTTATTTGATTAATGCAACGCAGATTCAACTATTGGGAACACAGCCTTATCTGATACACATATTAAGGAAATAACTGAAAGTCCTATGGTGTCCTACGTGTTGTTGTGGCCTAACTATGGGTGCAACCTTTAACCTTATTAAATGATGGGATATTTACAAGTTATTATTTATTTACAAAAGTAAGGGTTCTAAAAACCGCAACAATATATATATATATATATATATAATATATATATATATATATATATATATATATATATATATATATATATATATATATATATATATATATATATATATATATATATATATATATATATACATATATATATATATATATATATATATATATATATATATATATTGTTACAGACACGACTTTGATGTTAAAGTGGGCCGAGCGGAATGCCGTCGTGTCCGCACAAATTACCCGACTATACTCGACGTTGACGAAGTCGCGCGATGCTGGCTCAATAAGAAAAAGAAGACACCCGGCTGGATTACAATAACACAATACGACACCAGGGTTCAGTTCTCAAGACCTCCGGAGGAGGTTATATTAAGGCGGAAGGTTAGATTACAACTACAAGAGGGACAGCATAGAAAGACAAGCACTTAGACACAATCTTAATTATTCCCAACAGACGACAGATAAACGGACAAAGCTGACTCACACGGGGATTGATGGAAAGGACAGGCGGGTAGCGATGGCTCCAGGTGCACCTGGGCTCAAAGGTCAGAATCGACTCGGTCCGGTCCAGAGATGCGGGGAGGTCGCAGCGCTCGGATGGCGTCTTGTCTGCTCAAGCTGGGGCGCATCTGACTCAGCGCTCGCAGGTGGCTTTCCTTCTCCAAGCTGGGTGCGCATCTCTCGTCACATCCGGCGCGGGGCCGCGTATATCCGGCGGGGAGTGACACGCCCTCGGCTCGTTAGCTCCGCCTCGTGGAATCGGCACGTTGCTTCTCATTGGGTGCGTGCGGGGGGGGTTTACCAGGCTCCGCCCTTGACGAGGAGCTGACAAGGAGCCCTTCGTGGTAACCCCGTGGAGCGCATGGTCTATGGCACTAATCGAGCCGGTGTGAGGACGCATCCTCCCCCGCTCCGCCGCCATCTCCTCTGTTGTTGTTGTAATTGTTGGGGAAGAAGATGGAAGGAGGTATGGGAAAGGTCCTAAACTCACTACTGATGCCATATAATCACATTCTGGTGCAACGAAGAGTCATAATTAATGGAGACGAGGCCTTAACTGACATAGAATAAGAATAACTAGGAAGATGTCCGAAAGTTGTCTACGTGTGGTGCGGTGGACCTGGGCACGACATTTAATGGGGGAATAAGGGGAAGGTCGGCTCTACTGATTGTTATTTACATGCAATGGGACTAGGGAATGGGGGATCGGGGAAAGTTGGGGAGTATTGGAGAAAATAGGGGAATATTTACAAGCGGATATGGAGGCCAAATTCCATATTCGCAACATTGCACCCTTCTCTACCCTCGGGGCGTCCCGACCCGATAAATTTTTACCTACTTTAGTGTGGCACGCAATGTAGTTCCCTCTACTATTAACTCTACCCTGAGTGCGACAGTTTTACAGATATTCACAAATGAGTAAATATGTCCCCCTGCGACGTTGCACCCTTCTCCTCACAGAAACACACCCACAGGATAACCGAATCCGGAAAGAATCCTCAAACTAAACATACAGCCGGTAGGGAGCATTATTTACAAGATTACGCTGATATCTACACTACGATCCAGGACCTGTCTTTGGAGGAACACATGCAGATGTTATGCATAGAGAGAGCGCGCTTGCCAGCATCGATACACCAACCCACGAGTGCTCTGTGGCCGACGGCCTTTAATAACGTGCAGAGCACCCTTCCCGAGCATCAAAAGCACCACCCCACCACCAATCGGTGCAGTCACCATTGTTCATTGGAATAAAAATAAATTCGACAACCCCTAACCCTGCAGGTGTCTCTTGCTCTTCTTGTGGTGCACTTGGTGGTAACTAAAAGTGGTTCACCTGTATGGCATAGGTGCCACGTTGATCCACAGGTCCATCCCCGGGTGGTGCTTGGCCGCAAACGAACTGCGGTCCATTGTGGGTGGCCACAAACATTGCGGTCCATATGGTGTATCGATCCCGGCAGCAAACAGCGAAAGTGCAGGCCCACAACTGCGCAGCCAGCACCTCTCTCTCCTCTCTCTCTACCCCAAAGCCAGATCCTCGGAGGTGGGAGACAAAAGAAGAAACAAGTGAGTAAGGTGGTAAGGGCGCAAAAGTGCACGCAATGTAAGGTGATGCACATTGGGGGCACATGGGAACCAGGTGAGACAGGTACGTTCCTATCGTACGCCCCCCCCCCCACCAGGTAACCTACATGGCCCCTCCCTTACCCCTTACTGTATCCACACAACACAACACTACCCATAAACATCTACTTTACAAATCAACAAACATCCCTACTGTCTTCCCCGTTCCTCCCATAAACCAAATTCGTCTTCTCTCCCTCCTAACCAATCAAATTTGCCATTTTCAACTCTCATCAAAATTTGCCATTTTCAACTCAACATCAAAATTTGCCATTACCAATTCATCATCAGTCCCTCCTAGGGAGGGAGAGATGGAATCACCCCAATGTCTCATCCACGTCGTGATGCGTCTCACAAATCCTCACAGCAATCTCATTTCCTGCACAAAACAAAGAAAACACAGGTGTGGAGTCATCATCATCACCACAGGTAAGTGGCTGCGTATGGTGCGACAGGTTCATCAATCCTAACTATTTCCTAAATGACTTTAACAACTTTACACTACCCGGGGTCTTTCTCCGGCCAAACCATTGGCCCTCTTACACTATGGGTTCTAAAAACCAATTCCCATTGGCCAAACTGTGGTGCTCTTCAATTTGGGGTCTCACTCCCCCGATTCATCTCCCGGTGCCCTCGCACAATTTCTGGGCTGCGGCGTGTACCTCTCCCAGTGGGTCTACCCACCTGCACACCTCCACCACTGCAGTTGCCTCCGAGCTTACCTGCTCCTCACCCTAACCTAACTACCTGGGGAAGGCCCTCTGGCTCTCTCCCCACTCCGTGCCCTCTCTGGCACTGGGCTGCCCGATCCACACCCGGGATCCTCAGGCACCCACTCACAACTACCGGCTCCCAGAGCCCACCTGCGGCCTCACCTGGCCGACATCCTCACAGTGGTGGAGTGCCCAACCAACTACACACACTAACAGGCTACACGCCCAGCCATTTCCACAACACTAATGCACCCATTCACAACACCATTCTGCAACCGCACCACAAATGCCAATATCCAACCACAATTTACCTGCACCCTCTACCTAACACTTACACTACCCGCCCCGGGTGCTCGTGAAAGGGGTCCACTCTTCCCCCATCCACACCTTCGCACCATGCACACCACTCCGTACCACTCACTCCAACTCTCTCCACACACCTGTACCTGCACACCTGTGCTCTCACACCTGGTGCCACCTGCACCCTTCTCTCCCCAAGCGCATTCGCGCTGATCCACACACTCACTACTCATACACTGCTCCACACACCTGTCCAGTTGCACACCTGTGCAATCACACCTGTTCAATTCTCACAAACACAGCATCATCTCAGCTAACTACTCCCTTCTGAAACTTGCGCTTCCCAGTCGTCCCTTTAAACTATTGCGCTCCCACGTCATTATCATCCATACTAATCTACCTGCGTCCCCACTACAGGTATCAGTCACTAACTAAACTTAACGTTACCTAATGTCATCTTCGCTAGATCCCTACACACCATATCCTAACCCACCCGGGCTAGTTTTCACTGCCATACACCCCATAATCTAGTGCTCCTTTGCCCCCCCATGGGAAGGATGGTGGATTTGCCATCCCACCACATCGGGGGTCTCTCACTACCAATTTTGCACATCAAATTGCAACAAATTAAAAATTTGCCAATCATCTGCCCATCATCTGCCAATCACTACTGCCAATCCCTTGCCAATCATCAACTTTTGTTTTTCTCTAATTTTGGGGCCAAAACACTATCCTCATCACCCAGTCGACTCACTAATACTTCTCGGTGCGCCAATCCCTGTCCAAAGCCCGGCTTCGTAAAGCCAAGCCATGAATGCTGGTTGTTTTGTGCCAGCGGCTGGATGCGTCCGGCACTCGGTGCAGGGACGGGGGCTTACCCGGGCCGAGATCCCACGCATCACCTCGGCGTGGAGCCATCCAATGTCCCGATCTCGACCTGCCGGAATGCCTCAACAAAAAGTGGTCGCCATGACGACCCTTTCTATCGGGCCGCCCGCTCCGCCTAGTGGAGCACGGACGCGGCCGTTCAAAGCGAGGCCCAGCACGCACCGAGGGCCCGACTCGGCTATAAGTCGTTCTAAACTCTACCCCGTCTAACGTCGATGCTTCACCTGCATGCTTACATCCCGCAGCCCGTTCCTTGCTCACACATCCAGCTGTGCCCATGCTCCTCGTACCTTTCCTTACACACCCAGGTACCCTCATTCCACTCACAGCCTTGGTCACACACCTGACCACCGAACACTTTGGCACACATTCGTTGGTAGCACACCTCACCAACACACCTCTTCGCACCCCCTCCTCTGTCACCTCCTCTGTGACAATCACAGGTGTGCCCTCATTCGCACACCCAACCACGTGCCTCACCACCAACTCCAGCGTGCATTCCCACTCACGCTCTACCATTCCAGGTGTGCATCCTTCCATCCCAGGTGTACATCCTCGCTCACCTGTCACAACTAACTCACGCTCCATGTCACTCTCACTACTTTCACCTCCATTCCTGACAGCGCACTCACCCTTACTCTTGACAGCGCACTCTTTCCCCATGCACCTGTCCGTTACACACCTTTCTCGCGCACACTCTCCCGTTACACCCTCTGTAACACTCACCACAGGTGTGCATTCTTCCTTGCCTTTGACAGCGCACTCTTTCCCCATGCACCTGTCCGTCACACACCTTTCTCGCGCACACTCTCCCGTTACACCCTCTGTAACACTCACCACACCGCGCTTCCATGTGCCCCCTCGCACACGCGCTACGACCGACTCACTCTCGCCAGCACCCTCACTCCTTGGCACACACTTTTTCCTCACACACCCCAGAGTCGGACTTTCTCGCACACCTCCTTTTTCGCACACCAGACCGGTCGCACACTTCACCCACGGCCTCTCACGAACACCCGGGTCTATCTCGACCCCCAAGCTTCTTAAATCCCCTGGCGCATCATACGCACGACCATATTGGTCACCACTTACACCGGGTCCTCTTCCTCTTCGCTTCTCCTCCATCACCTGCGAATCCCTCATCCGGTTAATGAGCACATCATCACGATCCAAACACAGACTTTGGACCAATTCTTTTATCTCCTCTTTTATCTCTTTCTTATCCCCTCTCCGTCGCTTCTTAATTTCGCTCATCCCTTCTTCCACTTCTTCTAATTTCTGCTTCACCTCTTTTATGTCCCGGTACGTCTCCTCAAGCTCATCCTCTAAGGCTACCTTGACCGTTTCCAGGTGCGTCCTCACCTGCCGGTCCTTCGTCTCCATTACCTCTATCACCTCGTCCAACCTCGTTGTCAGTCCCTCACGTACCATCTGACATTCCCTCTTTGTCGCTATTAAGTCGTTTTTTATGTCGTTTTGTGTCGCTTTTAAACCTCCTAATACCGCAGTGTTCCTTTGAACCTGCTCCACTAACTCCGTCTGTCCCACCGTCAGCTGCTCCACCTCCTGCGTCAACTCCTCTATACCACCTTGCAATTTTACAGTCCCCTTTCTCACCTCTTTTTCCATGTGCTCCTCACAGTGCCTCACCTCCTCGCGCACTCCTCCGACCTCCTCACCCACTCCTCTTCTGATCTCCTCTCCCATCACTTGCATCTCCTGCCCAGATGCCACCCTCATCTGCTCCATTTCCTCCCTGTGAGCATCCAGTTTGGTTTCTACCCCCATTCTGACCCCCTCTATCTGCTGCTCCATTTGTTTAACTTCCCTTTCCGCTTGGTCCCTCATGTCCCTCAATTTGCCTTCCATACTGTTTTCTAACCCCTCTAACCCATTTTTCACTCCCTCTATCTGATTCTCCTGGGCAGCCATTCTATTTTCTACCCCCATTAACCCATTTTTCACTTCTTTTATCCCGTTGTCTAACCCCTCAAAATTATTGTCTAACTTCCCAATTTTCTTGTCTAACTCCTCAAAATTATTGTCTAACTTCTCACCGGTACCCCTCGCTTCGTCCCTCATTACCCCCATTTGGTTTCCCATTACCCCCATTTGGCCCTCCATTCGCCCACTATCAACCCTCATTTGCTCACTCTGAGCATCCATCCGGTTCCCCAATTGGTTACTCTGCAGTTTGAGGGACGCCTGCATTTGCGCCATAAATTGCTCCATGAGGACCTGCATCTGGGCCATCCCTCCCACTTGTGCAGCGGGTGCGGCCGCCGTAGCTATGTGCGAGGCGCCATTTCGCGCGTCTGCTACCCCCGCTGTTTCGCTCTCCTCATGTCCCTCATGTCCCTCAATTTGGTCCTGGACCGACCCTGCTTCACTCTCCCCTACCGGACCCCAGCCGTCTTGATCCGCCATAGCGCGACTTGCAAAATTCGAGTTTCGTAAAACAAAACAAATTTCGGCCGCTCCAAATTTTGACCAAATTTTTTTTTTCCTCTATTCGTTTTTTTTTTTTTCAAAATTTGGTCGGGCCTCGAATCTCACTCCCGACACCAATTGTTACTCTAATAGTACAATTGGTGTTCCAAAATTTGGGCTAAATAAATTTAGTCCCAGGTTCGAATCCAACTCCTGACAACAATTGTTACAGACACGACTTTGATGTTAAAGTGGGCCGAGCGGAATGGCCGTCGTGTCCGCACAAATTACCCGACTATACTCGACGTTGACGAAGTCGCGCGATGCTGGCTCAATAAGAAAAAGAAGACACCCGGCTGGATTACAATAACACAATACGACACCAGGGGTTCAGTTCTCAAGACCTCCGGAGGAGGTTATATTAAGGCGGAAGGTTAGATTACAACTACAAGAGGGACAGCATAGAAAGACAAGCACTTAGACACAATCTTATATTATTCCCAACAGACGACAGATAAACGGGACAAAGCTGACTCACACGGGGATTGATGGAAAGGACAGGCGGGTAGCGATGGCTCCAGGTGCACCTGGGCTCAAAGGTCAGAATCGACTCGGTCCGGTCCAGAGATGCGGGGAGGTCGCAGCGCTCGGATGGCGTCTTGTCTGCTCAAGCTGGGGGCGCATCTGACTCAGCGCTCGCAGGTGGCTTTCCTTCTCCAAGCTGGGTGCGCATCTCTCGTCACATCCGGCGCGGGGCCGCGTATATCCGGCGGGGAGTGACACGCCCTCGGCTCGTTAGCTCCGCCTCGTGGAATCGGCACGTTGCTTCTCATTGGGTGCGTGCGGGGGGGGTTTACCAGGCTCCGCCCTTGACGAGGAGCTGACAAGGAGCCCCTTCGTGGTAACCCCGTGGAGCGCATGGTCTATGGCGCTAATCGAGCCGGTGTGAGGACGCATCCTCCCCCGCTCCGCCGCCATCTCCTCTGTTGTTGTTGTAATTGTTGGGGAAGAAGATGGAAGGAGGTATGGGAAAGGTCCTAAACTCACTACTGATGCCATATAATCACATTCTGGTGCAACGAAGAGTCATAATTAATGGAGACGAGGCCTTAACTGACATAGAATAAGAATAACTAGGAAGATGTCCGAAAGTTGTCTACGTGTGGTGCGGTGGACCTGGGCACGACATTTAATGGGGGAATAAGGGGAAGGTCGGCTCTACTGATTGTTATTTACATGCAATGGGACTAGGGAATGGGGGATCGGGGAAAGTTGGGGAGTATTGGAGAAAATAGGGGAATATTTACAAGCGGATATGGAGGCCAAATTCCATATTCGCAACAATATATATATATATATATGTATGTATGTATGTATGTATGTATGTATATATATATATATATATATATATATATATATATATTGTTACGGATCGCGATTTAGATGTTATGATGGGCCGAGCGGATGGTCCAACCGCGACCGTTACAGGATCCCCGATTGGCCCGACTCCCCCAACGTTGACCAGATCGCACCACAGATATTCAATTGGGAAACCTCTAAAGCGACCGAAAGAGAAGGAAAAAGAGAAGAAGACAGAGTACGGAGGAAGAACAGATTTATTATACACACACAAGCAATGGATGGAAGAAGCAGTCACACAGTGAATCGTTAACTTATACTATTCAATTTACTTAACCCCAGGACAACATTCAAGACAGACGACGTTCACACTTACACGGGGGAAATTGCAGGCAGGGATGGCGGAGGTGGGTTGCTGGAGAGGGAGGCAGGGTCAGGTCCCTGCAACCGGCAGGGCTGGAGGTAGCAGCTCCCACTTCTTCGCGTTTTTGGCGGGAAAACCCTCGGTCGCGTCGACGCTGCTGATGCTGTAGACGTCACGCGCTGGCTCGGTCACACCTGCTCCTCTCCTTCTGGTGGAGCCGTCTCCCTCCTCTCAGCGCGTCTCTCCAAAGCTGGTTTCCTCTCCGAGTACCTCTCCTTTTTGGCTTGGAGCGTCTCTCATCTCACCGCTCAGCTCAGCTCACAGCTCCTCTCGCATGTCACCTCTTCGCTCATCTCCTGAAGCAGTCCCTTCCAGTCGCTTTTATCACTCGGGGTGGAATCAAGCCGCCGGCTGCGAGGGCACGCCTACCGGGTCGCTAACCGCGGTGCTGGTTGGCTGTTAGGGCTGTCCGGTTCCTCCTTTGATCATGACGACGTGCCACGCCTGTGAGTTGGCGGCTCCTACCCCCCTCTTCTCCGAGATGAGCACATGGGCAATGGCGGCTTGCGGGATTGAACACCACTCGCACCGCTTTTGAAAGGAACTTTGGGAGAGCGGAGATGATTGGGGAAATTGAAAGGGCCTACGCTTATTTCGTTCGATACAATGCAGAGTCAATCTAGTGGGAAACACATATTTAGCCTACATGGAATAAGGAAATAAACTATTTAAAAAGATATATCGTGGCCTGTGTGTAAGTTTCATGGAATTAACTAGGAGGACGGCTGCGACCATTATTTACATTACGAGGGTGTTACACACAACAAAACCATACTTTTCACATTCGTTACACTTCCTCCAAAATTGTTACACTCTTCAAAACCGTTACACTTCTCAAATTCGTTACACTGCACCCTCCTTTCTTCAGGCCCGTACTCGGGCCTACAAAACTTTAACTTAGTGTGACACGTAGGTGTAATTCCCTCTACAATTAACCTGACCCTGAGTGTGACAATCTTAAAACACAAATAAGTATGTCCCCCTATTGCATTGCACCCTGTCTAACAGACTCAAGCCCACAGCTAACCAAATTACGGGATTGTTCTCAAACTATACATTTACGGTGGGGAGCATTATTTACAGTGACGTTATTTCTTATTTACAACGCAACCCAGGACCTGTGTTTTTTTTTTCCCCTTTTAGGGAACAAGAAAAAGAAATTCCTGTTGGGAGGGAGGAGACAGCACGCATTGCATCGATGCACCAGTACCAATACCACCAAAGCACCCAAAAGCACCAAAAGCACCACAAAGCACCAAAAGCACCACAAAGCACCAAAAGCACCAAAAGTACCACTCGGTGCACAGTCACCATGGTTCATAATAAACACAACAAAACAACTGGTGGTGGTCTTCTCTTTCTCTGCTGGGCCGATGTTCTTCCCGACGTCTTCTGGCTTCATGCGGCCTACTTGGAAATAATAAAAAGCACAACTTGTGTTCGTTTTTATTTAGGGCCTCAGGGGCCAACTAAGGGTGGTCCACCTGTTTGGCATAGGTGCCACCTTACCGAGGTCCGCAAGCAAGATTCCCTGGCCACTATGGCCGGTCTCCAACAGAGGTGCCCTGCCCCAGAACCTGGGGTCCATCAAGTGGTACTTGGCCGCAGAACAGCGGTCCATAAAGTGGTACATCAACGCAATGCATGCTGGTTCTGGGAATCTCGTGCGCACAATGGCCACCTCACGCACGCTCCCCTCGGCACCCAATGGCGCACAGGTCCTCAAGTGGGAGACAAAAGGGGGGAAGACAAATAAGCGAGGGGTAAGGTCACAAGGGTACACATCAATAAGGCAATGCAAGGCGAAATGCGTACGGAGGGCGAAGTGAGAAAGCTCGTCCCTACCGTACGTCACCCCCCTGTCACCTACACTACCCTTGCCCTTACCCCATATTTACAAAATCTACCCATTTACAAATTCGTCACTACTGTCACGTCTTCCCCATATTTCTCCTATACCAAATTCGTCTCCACAATCCCTCTACTTCAAAATTTGCCATCACCAAATTCATCATCAATCCTCATAAGGAGGAAGAGATGGAACATCAAAGCACAATGTCACACCCACGTCATGATGCATCTCACAATCCAAACATTTGCATCAAAAATAATTAAACATGGCATGGTGTGAAGTACCTGTCACCTCAGGTGAGTGGATGCAGATGGTGCGAGGAGACTCCAATCCTAACTATCCTCTAAATGACCTTAACACACTTTACACTACCCGGGGTCTCTCCCTGCCAATCCATTGGCCAACTTACACTATGGGTTCTAAAAACCAATTCCCATTGTCCAAACTGTGGTGCTTCTCAATTTGGGGTCTCACTCCCCCGATTCATCTCCCGGTGCCCTCGCACAATTTCTGGGCTGCGACGTGTAGCTCTCCCAGCAGGTCTACCCACCTGCACACCTCCACCACTGCAGTTGCCACCCGAGCTTACCTAGCTCCTCACCCTAACCTAACTAACTGGGGAAAGCCCCTCCTGGCTCTGTCACCCCACTCGGTGCCCTCTGGCACTGGGCTACCCGGGTCCGTCCTCCGGATCCTCGGGTCCCATCCACAACAACTACTGGCTCCCAGAGCCCACCTGCGGCCTCACCTGGCCGACATCCTCACAGTGGTGGAGTGCCCAACCAACTACACACACTAACAGGCTACACGCCCAGCCATTTCCACAACACTAATGCACCCATCCAAACATCATTCTTCCACTCGCACCACAGATGCCAATACCCAACCACAATTTACCTATACCCTCTACCTAACACTTACACTACCCGCCCCGGGTATCCGTGATGGGGGTCCACTCTTCCCCCATTCACACCTTCGCACCATCCACTCCACTCCACAATTTCCACCATACTCACTCCACGACCATCCATTCCAATACTCCAGATATTCCACACTACCATTTATTCCACATAGCCACATACACCTGTTGTTGCACACCTGTGCAATCACCTGGTGCCACCTGCACCCTCCTCCTCTTCCTGGACCAGTTGGTCAACACAACACACATCACCATCACTCACTCATACACTGCTCCACACACCTGTTCAGTTGCACACCTGTGCAATCACACCTGTTCAATCCTCAAACACACGGCATCATCTCAGCTAACTACTCCCCTCTGAAACTTGCGCTTCCCAGTCGTCCCTTTAAACTATTGCGCTCCCACGTCATTATCATCCACTCTACTACCTGCGTCCCCACTACAGGTATCCTTGTCACTACCTAACCTTAACGTTACCTAATGTCATCTTCTAGGGCCCTACACACAATATCCTAACCCACCCGGGCTAGTTTTCACTGCCATCAACCCCATAAGCTAGTGCTCCTTTGCCCCCCCTGGTGTGAGGGATGGTGGATTGCCCATCCCACTACATCGGGGAGGTCCTACTATCAATTTCGCACACCTAAATCCAACCAATCAAAAATTCTGCCAATCATCTGCCAATCACCGTACCAATCATCAAATTTTGCTTTTTTTTCTAATTTCGGGGCCAAAACACTATCCTCATCACCCGTCTACTTATTAGGTCCTCTCGTTGCGCCAATTCACGTCTACAGCCCGGCTTCGTACAGCCGAGCAATGAACGCGGGTTGTTTTGTGCCAGCGGCTGGATACGTCCCGCATTCGGGGCAGGGACGGGGGCTTACCCGGGCCGAGATCCCACGCACCACCTCGGCGTGGAGCCATCCAATGTCCCGATCTCGACCTGCCGGCACGTCTCAACAAAAAGTGGTCGCCATGACGACCCTTCCTATCGGGCTGCCCGCTCCGCCTAGTGGAGCCCGGACGCGGCCGTTCCAAGCGAGGCCCAGCGTGGATCGCGTACGGCGGTCCTTTCGAACCCGCCGTGGCTCGGATCCCCGCTGGTTCTCGCGGCACGCGAAGCCCGGCACGCACCGAGGGCCCGATTCGGCTAAAAGTCGCTCTAACCGCTAACCCGGTTACCGTCGATGCCTCACCTGCATGGTTACACGCATACGCTGCCCCTTTCTTGCTCATACCTCCAGCTGTTCCCATGCTCCTCGTACCTTTCCTTACACCCCTCGGTACACTCATTCCGCTCACCGACTTGGTCACACACCTGACCACCGAACACCTTGGCACACATTCGTCGCTCGCACACCTCACCAACACACCTCCTCGCGCCCCTTCCTCGGTCACCTCCTCTGTGACAATCACAGGTGTGCTTTCACTCGCACACCCAACCACGTGCCTCACGACCAACTCAAGTGTGCATTCCCACACACGCTCTACCATTCCAGGTGTGCATCCTTCCATTCCAGGTGTACATCCTCGCTCACCTGTCACAACCAACTCACGCTCCTTGTCACTCACTACTTTCACCTCCATTCTTGACAGCGCACTCACCCTTACTCTCGACAGCACACTCTTTCCCCATGCACCTGTCCGTTACACACCTTTCTCGCGCATCCTCTTGCGCACACTCTTTCGTTACTTCCTCCGTAACACTTACCACACCGCGCTTCCATGTGCTCCCTCGCACACGCGCTACGACCGACTCACTCTCGACAGCACACTCACTGGTCGGCGTGTACTTTTTCCTCACACACCCCATGGTCGGACATTCTCGCACACCTCTTTTTTTGCACACCTGACCTGTCACACACTTCACCAACGGCCTTTCACGAACACCCGGATCCAAACCAATCCCCAAGCCGACTGAAGCTTTCCTCACATCATATACATTGGCACTCACCTCCGTACCTCGTCGTCGCACCTCCTCTGCCACCTGCAAACTTTTTATTTGGTTAGTGAGAACCTCATCATGATTTGAACACAGACCTTGTACATATTCCATGACTTCCTCCTTTATCTCCCTCTTAGTTTCCCTCCGTCTCTTCTTAATTTCACTCACCCCCTCTTCCACCTCCTCTAATTTTTCCTTTACCTCCTTCATCTCCCGGTGCGCCCCCTCTATCTCTTCCTCTAACGCCACCTTAACCGTTTCTATGTGCGTCCTCACCTCTCGGTCCTTCGTCTCCATTACTTCTGTCACCTCCTCCAACTTCTTCGTCAACCCCTCATGTACCATCTGACATTCCTTTTGTGTTGCTATTAATTCGTTTTTAATGTCCTTTTGTGTCGCTTTTAAACCCCCGATGATTGCAGTGTTCTTTTCCACTTGGTCCGCTAGTTCCCTTTGTCCGACTGTCAGCTGTTCTACTCCCTTCGTCAGACCCTCTATGCCCCCCTGTAACCTAGCCGTATTATTCCTCACCTCTTTCTCCATACGCTTCTCACCTCGCTTTACCTCCTCGCGTAGCCCCGAAACCTCCTCACTTACACCTCGTCGTATCTCCTCCATCTCTTTTGTAGATGCCACCCTCATCTGTCCCAATTCATCCCTCTGAGCATCCAGTTTACTTTCTAACCCGATTTGCACCTCCTCTATCTGGTTCCCCATTCGTTTGATTTCCCTGGCAGATTGTTCCCCTATTTCCTGCAATTTGTCCTCCATCCTATTTTCTAACCCCATTCACCCATTTTTCACCTCTTTTATCCCGTTGTCTAACCCCTCAAAATTATTGTCTAACTTCCCAAATTTCTTGTCTAACTCCTCAAAATTATTGTCTAACTTCCCAAATTTCTTGTCTAACCCCTCACCGGTACCCCTCGCTTCGTCCCTCATTACCCCCATTTGGCCCTCCAATCGCTCACCCTGAGCATCCATCCGGTTCCCCATTACCCCCATTTGGCCCTCCAATCGCTCACCCTGTAGGTTGAGGGACGCCTGCATTTGTACCATAAATTGCTCCATGAGGGCCTGCATTTGGGCCATCCCCCCCACTTGTGCAGCGGGTGCGGCCGCCGTAGCCATGTGCGAGGCGCCATTTTGCGCGCCCGCAACCTCGTGCGCGAGGACGCCATTTTGTGCGTCTGATACCCCCTCAACCGCCTCCTCATTGCTCTCCTCCTCCCTTTCTTCCCCTAAGTCCTGGGTTACCCTTAACCCGTCTATCTCCCCCACCGACATCCGATCGCCTTGATTGTCCATGGCGCGATCTCAAAATTCGGGTTTTATAAAACAAAACAATTTCGGCAGCTCGTAATTTTGAGCAATTTTTTTTTTTTCTACACGTTTTAAAAATTTGGTTCGGGCCTCGAATCCCACTCCTGACACCAATTGTTATGGATCGCGGTTTAGATGTTATGATGGGCCGAGCGGATGGTCCAACCGCGACCGTTACAGGATCCCCGATTGGCCCGACTCCCCCAACGTTGACCAGATCGCACCACAGATATTCAATTGGGAAACCTCTAAAGCGACCGAAAGAGAAGGAAAAAGAGAAGAAGACAGAGTACGGAGGAAGAACAGATTTATTATACACACACAAGCAATGGATGGAAGAAGCAGTCACACAGTGAATCGTTAACTTATACTATTCAATTTACTTAACCCCAGGACAACATTCAAGACAGACGACGTTCACACTTACACGGGGGAAATTGCAGGCAGGGATGGCGGAGGTGGGTTGCTGGAGAGGGAGGCAGGGTCAGGTCCCTGCAACCGGCAGGGCTGGAGGTAGCAGCTCCCACTTCTTCGCGTTTTTGGCAGGAAAACCCTCGGTCGCATCGACGCTGCTGATGCTGTAGACGTCACGCGCTGGCTCGGTCACACCTGCTCCTCTCCTTCTGGTGGAGCCGTCTCCCTCCTCTCAGCGCGTCTCTCCAAAGCTGGTTTCCTCTCCGAGTACCTCTCCTTTTTGGCTTGGAGCGTCTCTCATCTCACCGCTCACAGCTCAGCTCAGCTCACAGCTCCTCTCGCATGTCACCTCTTCGCTCATCTCCTGAAGCAGTCCCTTCCAGTCGCTTTTATCACTCGGGGCGGAATCAAGCCGCCGGCTGCGAGCGCACGCCTACCGGGTCGCTAACCGCGGTGCTGGTTGGCTGTTAGGGCTGTCCGATTCCTCCTTTGATCATGACGACGTGCCACGCCTGTGAGTTGGCGGCTCCTACCCCCCTCTTCTCCGAGATGAGCACATGGGCAATGGCGGCTTGCGGGATTGAACACCACTCGCACCGCTTTTGAAAGGAACTTTGGGAGAGCGGAGATGATTGGGGAAATTGAAAGGGCCTACGCTTATTTCGTTTGATACAATGCAGAGTCAATCTAGTGGGAAACACATATTTAGCCTACATGGAATAAGGAAATAAACTATTTAAAAAGATATATCGTGGCCTGTGTGTAAGTTTCATGGAATTAACTAGGAGGACGGCTGCGACCATTATTTACATTACAAGGGTGTTACACACAACAAAACCATACTTTTCACATTCGTTACACTTCCTCCAAAATTGTTACACTCTTCAAAACCGTTACACTTCTCAAATTCGTTACAATATATATATATATATATATATATATATATATATATACTAGCTGAGGTACCCGGCTTCGCCCGGGTTGAATAAGAATAATACAAATATATGATGAAAAGAACATGTATATTTTAGAGCAATATCACAGTACATTTCCTACATGACGTTTTGTCAATTTTCAATTTCTCAATACCTCTTGGTATACAACATTTCTGGTTTTCTTACTTGGTGCCAAGACATAAAGATTGCTTGGTTTTCCAACCCTCGAGCAGCCCACGTACAGCTGGCCATGGGAAGTACCCGGCATTGCCGGGCGGGGAAGGGAGGGGAGGAGGATGGGGAGGGGAGGGGAACGGGGGAGGAGGGGAGGAGAGGAGAGGGTGGGGAGGGGAGAAGAGGGGGGGAGGGGAGAAGAGGAGGGAGGGGGAGGAGAGGGGAGAAAAGGAGGGAGGGGGAGAAGAGGAGGGAGGGGGAGGAGAGGGGAGAAGAGGAGGGAGGGGGAGGAGAGGGGAGAAGAGGAGGGAGGGGGAGGAGAGGGGAGAAGAGGAGGGAGGGGGAGGAGAGGGGAGAAGAGGAGGGGAAGGGGGGAGGGGAGGGGAGGGGGAGGGGGAGGGGGAGGGGGAGGGGGAGGGGAGGGGGGAAGGGGGGTAGGGGGAGGGGAGGGTGGAGGGGGTTAGGGGAAGGGGGAGGGTGGAGGGGGTAGGGGGAGGGGAGGGGGGAGGGGGAGGGGGAGGGGGGAGTGTAGGGGGAGGGGGGAGTGGAGGGGGAGGGGGATGGGGAGTGGAGGGGGAGTGGAGGGGGAGGGGGAGGGGGAGTGGAGGGGGAGGGGGGAGTGGAGGGGGAGGGGAGGGGGGGCTTTGCCCGGGTTGAATAAGAATAATACAAATTTATGATGAAAAGAACATGTATATTTTAGAGCAATATCACAGTACATTTCCTCCATGACGTTTTGTCAATTTTCAATTTCTCAAAACCTCTTGGTATACATTTCTGGTTTTCTTACTTGGTGCCAAGACATAAAGATTGCTTGGTTTTCCAACCCTCGAGCAGCCCACGTACAGCTGGCCATGGGAAGTACCCGGCATTGCCGGGCGGGGGAAGGGAGGGGAGGAGGATAGGGAGGGGAGGAGGATGGGGAGGGTAGGGGAACGGGGGAGGAAGGGAGGGGAATGGGGGAGGAGGGGAGGGGAGAAGAGGGGGGGAGGGGAGAAGAGGGGGGAGGGGGGAAGAGGGGGGGAGGGGAAAAGAGGGGGGGAGGGGAGAAGAGGGGGGAGGGGAGAAGAGGAGGAAGGGGGAGGAGAGGGGAGAAGAGGAGTGAGGGGGGAAGGGAGGGGAGGAGGAAGGGGAGGGGAATGGGGGGGAGGGGAGGAGAGGGTGGGGGGGAGGGGAGGAGAGGGTGGGGGGGAGGGGAGGAGAGGGTGGGGGGGAGGGGAGGAGAGGGTGGGGGGAGGGGAGGAGAGGGTGGGGGGGGAGGGAGGAGAGGGTGGGAGGAGGGGGAGGAGAGGGTGGGGGGGAGGGGAGGAGAGGATGGGGGGGAGGGGAGGAGAGGATGGGGGGGAGGGGAGGAGAGGGTGGGGGAGGGGAGGAGAGGGTGGGGGGAGGGGAGGAGAGGGTGGGGGGAGGGGAGGAGAGGGTGGGGGGAGGGGAGGAGAGGGTGGGGGGATGAGAGGAGAGGGTGGGGGGAGGGGAGGAGAGGGTGGGGGAGGGGAGGAGAGGGTGGGGGGGAGGAGAGGGTGGGGGGGAGGGGAGGAGAGGGTGGGGGGGGAGGCGGAGACGGTGGGGGGGGAGGAGGAGAGGGTGGGGGTGAGGGGAGGGGTGGGGGGGAGGGGGGGAGGGGAGGAGTGTGGGGGAGGGGAGGAATGGGGGGGAGGGGAGGAGTGGGGGGGAGGGAGGAGTGGGGGGGGAGGGGAGAAGAGGGGGGGGAGGGGAGAAGAGGGGGGGGAGGGGAGAAGGGGGGAGGGGAGAAGAGGGGGGAGAGGGGGGAGGGGAGAAGAGGGGGAGGGGAGAAGAGGAGGGAGGGGAGAAGAGGAGGGAGGGGAGAAGAGGAGGGAGAGGGAGGGGAGGAGGCGAGGGGAGAGGGCGAGAGGGGAACGGCTAGCTTGGCAAGCGAGAGCAGGATTTTTCCTTTTATTTTTACCTCAATGAGGGCTATATATATAGTCCGTGCTTGGAGCCTTCAAGTTCAACATAAAGTTTTTTTTTATGAAAAATAATGCAGATGTATAACAATCCACCAATGCAAGTTCAGAAATGAATGCAGATCCTTTACTTTGCGATACAAACGCAATTCCCGCCATTTCCACTCACGATCAAGGCCTCCAGAGTGATCGCGCCTCTTCTTCCTCCTTCGACTTCGTCTCACTTCTTTCACTCAAAATGCACGAAATTTTGCCGCATGAAATTATGTAGAGGCCTCGTCGGGGGGATATAAGGTAGATAAGGAAGGCGTTGTAACAGAAGAATCAAAATAAACGTAGAAGACCATAAGGAAATGGGAGCTATTCTGGACCCACAGCCAAACCCGACAAACCATTGCAATACACGCCGAACGTCTAGCGCCGCCACAAACTACACCATGCAATTGCAGCTGGCGTGTTTTTTTTAAACCATTGATATTAAAATAAAACGTAGCCTAAAACCACCGGGATTTTATGCTGATTCCGAATCTGTGTCCAAAACTTTTCTCCGATGTGTAGTTCTTGAGTTTTAAGCGGACATCCAGACAGACACACACATACACACACAGACAGACACTCCTCCTTTATATATAGAGATATATATATATATATATATATATATATATATATATATATATATATATATATATATATATATATATATATATATATATATATTTATTTTTATATATATATATATATATATTTATATATATTGTCGAATGACCTACCTTTGGGGAACACCGCAGGGTAGCACGGAAAACCAAACGAGCTTAATACTCTGAGGCGTTCAGTCAAAATTATAGCGGAGGATATGCGTGGGGGCAAGTATTGGGGGGGGGGGTGGGAGGGGGATGAAGAGCTTACATTTACGGATGCCAACGACAGTCCTCAGCCTGTAACAAATAACTCAAACAAAATGGAATTAAAATGTACAAAAACAAGCATTCTGATTATTGCGCTGCAATACATGTCCCCGACCGGCAGTCTGTCGTCCGGAAAACTGTTGGGGAAATTACCAAAGTTCAAAGTGCCATAACTTTGTCAAAAATGATCGAAACGTCATGAAGTTCGAACTTGATCTGTAACGGCCATAAAAACATTGCCTCAAACAGGGAACCATGATTGTCATGGGGCACGCAAGGCTAACCCTTGACAAAATGTCTGACAAATCTGACAAAATGTTTCAATCCTGACAAATCTCACACTCTTACGATGTCTCTCCGAAAAGACCGACTGGACAACCCTCCCATCCACTTTCTGAATAATCCTCTCCAAGAAGTTCTGTCACTCAAGCTTTTGGGTCTCACTATCTGCCATGATCTTTCCTGGGAAAACCACATTTCAAATCTGGCCTCCAAAGCCAGTCGCCGACTGGGCATCCTCCGTCGTGCAAAGTCCTTCCTTGGCACACCTGAGCTCCTCACCACATACAAGGCTTTCATCCGCAGCTAAATGGAATACTGCTCTCCCCTCTGGGCTGGTGCTCCTGCCTCACACCTAGCTCGTCTTCACGCTGTTGAAACCAAAGCATTCAGAATCATTGGAATCTCCCGCGATGAAGCTAACTCCAAGGGCCTCTCACTCACTCACCGCAGGCAGGTTGGTGGTCTTTCCATCTTCAACCGACTCCTCTCTGATCTTGCCCCCCCCAGCTCTCTCTGGGCTCTGTCCCGCAAATATTCCTACAGGTCGCACAAGATCTGCCTGCAACCCTCTTATGGTTAAACTGCCAAAATCAAGACTCTCTGCTCACCTTCACTCCTTCATTCCTCTTTTCTCCTGCCTCTGGAACAAACTCCCTCACTCTCTTCAATCCCACTCCACCCTCCAGGTCTTTAAAACAGCTGTTCACCACCATCTCTTATCTAACCCCATCCAAAACCTTGATCTTTTCTACCGCCGCTAATTTCACCCCAATTCCACTTTTTTGAAATACCAACTTCTGTCCTGGAAGTCCTTGGTGCCCTTGTGTTTTATACTTCTCCCACCCCCCCCCCCCCTTCCCACGCCTCCTCCCCCCAAGCCCTCTCCCTCCCACACATCTCCCTGCTCTCAAATGTTGTGTGCTCTCAAGTGTTTGTGTGCTTCCCCTTCTCTCCCCATCTTGTCTTCCGCTCCCTCTTTTTATATATTTTGTTTGTCTGGTTGATTTGTTTGTGAAGTAAATGTCAGCTCTTTCACGAGCCTCGATTCAGTATACAAAAAAAACCAAAAAAAAAAACCATGACGAAACCATGTTCCAAGTTTGAAATCATTAGCATTAAGAGTTTAGAAAAAAGTCCGGAAAACTGTTCTTTGCGTGACGGACGGACAGATGGAGGGACGGAGTACAAACCTATAGTCCCCTCCGGTGTACACCGGTAGGGGAGTACTAAATAGGTTTATTGAAGAAAATGCCTGTAACAAAGAAACGCACTATAAAACTAAACTCCTAAATTGAGGGACCCTCCACACAGACTCAGTACACAGACAAAGGTAAATATAATGATATAAAAATAGAAAGTGTTATCTATGGCCCTTAGCTCAACTCGAACGGTGCGTCTCGCCAGGAATTGTCAACGATCGTCTCAGGCCTTGGCTCTTCAGGGAATGCACTCGCTCTTCCACACAGCGCATGGGAGGAAAAACCAGGCCTCGCTGTGCATCTCGCTCACTCCTGGCTCCGTATGCGATGCGAACGGGAGTTGCCGCACAGCTCGTCGTTCTTTCTTGGGGAAAACGCCGCTCCTTTCGCGGATCTTCCGCCTCTTCACGACCACGAGCAAGATCTCGGAACACGGCCGCCCACGACGAATCCTCCTCGCGCAAGATAGCAAAATGCAACTGTCCACTATGGATGCAGAATGAGAAGTCGCAAGAGCAAGAAGGAACGTCGACACACGACTGTCCACTATCGCATCCAGAATCGAGAGAGATAATGCCGATCAAAACCGGAAGCAGCGAGAGAAAATGTCCGCCAGCGCGTTCCCTTATCGTTAAGGCTCTGACGTCATTTGCCCTTCCTTCACCAATCAGTGAGTCCCTTACTCGTCATTGTGTCAATCAAATTCCCCGCCCAATCACCGCTCTTTGGGCATGTCTCCACGGAGCTGCCTGTCCTGTGTGATTACCAAGTCGGTGTAATCAGTGGTAGTGTTTCATGCTTGGCTTCTGGTTAGTTTTTATTAATTTGTGTATTTAAATGCACGATTCTGGCTAGGTGTCTAGTGCGGTGTCATAAGGAACAAAGGAATAAATTGCAGAGGTAATTCCAAACAAGGGATTAATTTACCTATAATACCTCGCTAATTAACAAGCCCCACTCCTCGTGATGAGGACGAATATACAAGCTTAACCCGACACATGGTCTACCGGATCCCGACTTATGGTACATCTAGGTGGCTCTTCTTCTTCACGATAGTCGGAGCACACGACCTATGCATTCTACCAGCTCTACAGTATCACTACCTCCCACAAACGTAACAAAATATATATGTATATATATATATATATATATATATGTATGTATGTATGTATGTATGTATGTATGTATGTATGTATGTATGTATATATATACAGACGGCATTTAATATGGAATTTTTTTTTTTTTCTTGACGGGTTTACTTTCTTAACTCAGTATATCAATCTGGTGAGTTTCTTTTCCACTTTGGTGATTTATTTGTTAAAAGAACCATGTCACTGATTGTCTGTCGCAGCAAGAAGTCAACAACAGGATTATATCACAGGTGGCGTGGCAAAATGTACGGATAGGTGCATTTGATGATTGGCTTCACAGTCAGGTATACAAGGGTTGTTGCGTTCTGTATTAGTGGAAAACAACTGCTGCACGTCTCCAAAAGTTAATGCCGCTTCCTCTGGAGATGGTCCGTCAACTCGACAATGCTGTTTGTCATGGAGTGGTGGCTTTAGGAAATTACGGCATGAAACAGCGTGCTATTGCTCGGCAGTATGGCATCACTCAAGGTCAGGTGTCAAAGATCCTGAAACGAAATGCTCAGAGGGGTGTCCCTACTCCAATACCGAGGCCAGGACGTCCCCGCAGAACCACAAGGAGGGATGATCGCCGGCTGCACCGGTTAGTCCGCAATGGCTGTACCAAGTCAGCTAATCGGCTTAGGGCTGAGTGGCAGCAACTGACAAATGTGCCTGTATCCAGAAGGCTAGTCAACCAACGACTGGTTCAAGCAGGCTATCGTGCCAGGCATCCTCTGAGAAAGCGACGCCTGGCCAGACAACACCGCCAGCGTCGATTGCAGTGGGCCAGAGAGCACCGTCAATGGCAGCCAGGACACTGGAATCACGTGACCTTCAGTGACGAGTCTAGATTTCTGGTCTATCGTCAAGATGGCCGCGTCCGAGTGCGCAGACAAGTCCATGAAGCCTACAACAAAGATTGTATAGTGCCAAGAGTCTAAGCTGGAGGTGGTGGGGTGACCGTTTGGGCTGCTTTTCATGCAGGGGGCAAAACTGACCTGGTTGTTCTGAATGGAAACCTGAACCAGTTCAAGTACAGGGCCATTCTGGAAGAAACATTGCTTCCATTTGGTCATGCAGCCTTTCGAGGAAACTTTGTCTTCCAAGATGACAATGCACGGCCTCATCGTGCTTGCATGATCCAACACTTTCTTGCTGACCGTGGTGTAGAGCATATGGAGTGGCCTGCCATGTCCCCGGATATGAATCCGATAGAGAACTTGTGGGCAGAATTAACGCGTCAAATCGACCACTTGGACCAGCAGCCGACCTCTGTGTGTGAATTGCAGCAGGCTATTGTCACTGCATGGCAAGCGATTCCTGTCCAAACCTTGGCAAATCTCGTGAACAGCATGCCTCAACGTGTACGTGCTCTCCTGAATGCTCGTGGGGGTTACACGAAGTACTGAACTGTAATTTTACTGTCCGTAATGCCAGTCGTAATTTAACTTTTGTTTTTGTTTAAAAACATTTTGGCTAATGTGCAAAATAAAGAGATACTTCTGGAAAACGTACAGAAGTTTAACACAGTACTGTCCATGAATTGAGTTCGATATCAGTTTACATCACTTTCAAGAATCAATTTATTTGTTTTGAAATGTCAAATGTGGTTTTTGTTTCTTTTAAAAGTCACATTAACAAAATCTACAATAATTTCAACATAATTCCAATGAACTTTTGGTTCTAAGAGATCTTGAAAAGTAAGTTCACCCCCACAAAAAAAATATTCCATATTAAATGCCAAGTCTGTATATATATATACAATATACATACACATACATATACCGTATATACATGCATACATACATACATACATACATACATACATACATACATACATACATACATACATACATACATACATACAGTGATCACTGTCTAGTTGTAGCAAGTATCAATATGATCCTCCGATTCCCAAAAATACAGAGTCAAGGCAGAAAACATCGAGAAATTGCCAAATTCAAGTCTCAAGAAAACAAAAGAGACTTTGTCAGAGTTGAGAAATCGTTTTAGGGCACCTGCTGCCTCAACAGAGGAAGAAGACCAAGATGTCATGAAGAAATGGAATACCATCAAGGAGGTATACAAAGAAGCTGCACAGAACGTCTTTGGTTTTAGAAAGAAGAAACATAAAGAATTGTTAACATCAGGGTCACGGAAGAAAACTGTTAAAAGGAAGCAGTTGAAGGTAAATCTGTTGAGCACCAAGTCACCTTAGCTCCAGAAACAGGAGTGGTTCACCCATCTAGCCTGGATCTCTGATGAGACAATACCCAAGATCAACATACCTTAAATTGTTTTTACACCTTCCTCCAGCCCTGACTTCAGCTTCCACGTCATCCAAATTGGATTTTTCGTCAAAATTATGATAACCACAAATTAATCGGCCAATTCCAACCGATGATAGTGGCATAATAATATTAATAAAACTATTAACACCGGGGCTGGCAGGATGGCCTGGAGGTACGCACACTCGCATGGAAGCTGTTTACCCTGGGTTCGAATACCAACCTGTCCATAAACCGTAATCCCGGTGCTTCACAGGTAGGGTGATTCATCAATGTGTGAGCCGCCGTTCCTCGGATGGACGTTAAATGGGTGTGTCACGTCTGCTGTTTTTTTATAGTTGGTCTACGTTAAAGATCCCACGCTGTCCTTCACGAAGAGTAGGCGAGCTTTCGCTGGCACCCCAAACAAATTACAAATCTCTGCCCGAACCTCAGTCAAACGTCAGGCCTGGGCAGCCGGTTTGTGGAAGACTTGGGTGGCCTAATCTTCTCCCGGACTATCCCACAAGAACGTGGGAATAACTGTGGCCATTAAAGAAGAAGAAGAGGAAAATGAATACTGCCATCTACAATCCACATGGTATGCACATACACATGATCCACCCCTCTTCTCCCCCTGACCACTCCCATAGAGAGCACTGAAGGTGGACAGAGGTTATGTTTTCAGCCCTGTCTGTCTGTTTATTACTTGCAAAATCGAAGATTTTTCAAGTACAATGGTTGGTCCAGTGCGTTATTCTGTCTGTCTCTGTCTGTTTGTCTGTCTGTCAATCGCCTGCAGGTCACAATTTTAATCCGATCTTCATGAAACTTCACCAAATGGTAGATTTCGTCATAAGGAAGTGTATTTATTTTTTGGTCAAAGCTCAAAGATCATCTTCAGGTCGAATTTCTAAAATTGTCATTTGTCATCCGATTGACTTGAAAGTTGAACAGAATTTGCAAATTGAGTCATTAAATTGAGAAACCAACTATTTTTGAGGTCAAAAGGTCAATTCAAGGTCAAATGTCTAAAATCAATTTTCAGCTGAAAAAGTGTCACTTTTCATCCTATTAACTTGAAAATTAAACAGCAGTTACAAAGTACATCATGGAATTTGAAAGCGAACTATTTTGGTGTCAAAGGTCAAAGGTCAGCTCAAGGTCAAACTTCTAAAATCATCAATTTTCATCTGAAAAATCATCAATCTTCATCCGATTGAACCGAGCTTTGATTAAGATTGTCAATTTAAATCTTAACAAAATGGACAGTTTGATGTATCCATGGCAACCTTTTGGGGGGGGGGGGGGGGTGTATTTTGCAAATATCGTGCTCTGCATGACGTTTTTCTTGTTTGTTTGTTTGTTTGTTTGTCTGTGAGCAGAATATCTGAAAAAGTTATGGACTGATTCGGACGAAACTTGGTGGACAGTTTGGTATGTGACAAGGATAAATTGATTCGATGTTGGTGAAGATCCAGGTCCGTATACGAGAATATAATAGAACAAGCATTGAGTATTGCGCTGCAATACACGTCCCCTACCGGCAGTCTGTCGTCCGGAAAACTGTTGGGGAAATTACCAAAGTTCAAAGTGCCATAACTTTGTCAAAAATGATCGAAACGTTGTGAAGTTCTAACTTGATCTGTAACTTATCATAAGGAAACCATGTACCAAGTTTGAAATCATGAGCTTTAAGAGTTTCGAAAAAAAATCCGGAAAACTGTTCTTTGCGTGACGGACGGACAGAC
>NC_136272.1:100388911-100461411 GCF_964187855.1 Myxine glutinosa
ATTGCGAGATGGACAGCCGGCCCGAACAGACAGCACAATGTTTGTCTCAGGAAAGCAGGGATATCATCATTGAGTCGCTTGCCAAGGAGAAGAAAAGCATTCGAGGGCTCCAAAGCGAGATTGAACGGGTTCGAGGGAAGAAGAAGGGCTTATCAAGTATCCACAGGTTCCTTCAGTCCATTGGCGCAAAGGGTTTTCACCAAATTCCAGCACCGAAGCTGACGGAGAAGAACGTCGAGGATCGAATGTGGTTTTGTGAGTTTTTGAGCGAGTGGACCTCTGATGATTTTCTTTTCCTGGCCCCTTCTGATTAATTTTTCTTTTATGAGGCTCGACGTCCCAACGTCCAGAACGACAGAATTTGGGCTCTTCACAATGATAACATTCCACGAGAACTCAAGATTCGAGAGAAATCGAAGACAGCACGGTGCGTTGGCGTCTTCTTGATGTTCACAGCGAAAAGGCTGATGTGGGTCATCAAAGAGCAAAGACAATCATGGGACGGCAAATACCTCCGAGACGTTGTGCTGACCCGCCATGTTATTCCGTTCTTACGGAACCCAGAAAATGTCCTCAGCATCAAGGAGACCACGTTCTGCACGACCGAGCCCCGTGCATGAGCGCATTGGCGACCCAGAATCTTCTGAAGGCGAACAAGGTCGATTTTTTCGGAAACGATGAGTGGCCGGGAGCATCGCCTGATCTCAACGCCTGTGAACATTTGGGGGCGATACTCAAGGACAGAGTTGAACAACGCCTCCAGAACACCAGGGAAGAGCTTCTCACTGCATTGACTAACGTCCTCGAAGAAATGGAGTTCGATCGTGACTTGTTTGTGTCTCTCTTGGAATCCTACCCCGCGCGTTTGGAGGCAGTTCGGTCGGCAGGCGGTGGGCACGCCAAATATTGAAGCAAAGCTTTGAAACTGTGCACATGAGATGTCGAATAATAAAGCTTTTTCCCCTATTCGTGGTTTCTCCCTACCTCTCCTACCTTGGGCTGGGCAGGGGGGGGGGGGGGGGGGGCTAAGGTGTTGGGACACCCTGTATATATATATATATATCAACAACAACAACAACAACATGCATTTTAAGGCCATTTTCCCTGCTAGAGCGGGGGTTAGCCTTGCGGTCCCCATGACAATCTCTCCATTTTGCCCTATTTTCTGCATCTCCCCTTGTTAACCCCCTTGCCCGCATTTCTTCTTCGACCATGTTTTCATTTCATTATTATTTTATATATATATATATATTCTTTCTATCTTTATATATATATATATATATCAATATATATTTTTTCTATCTGTATATTTATATATATATATATATTTATATATATTATTTTCCCTATATATATATTTTTTTTTTATTTTTTTTTTTTAAGATATATGTAAAACACACATCACACACACGTCACTACTAAATGATCAGTCACAAAATGAGTATTTTAAGAAAGTTCACACATTCCATTGGCATGTGAGTTGTGGACATTATTGGATGATTGAAAACTGACGTATCTCCTGGGTTTGGCTGTCGCTTTGACTCACATTCAGAGCGTAGTTTTCACGCAGTTCCCTCCAACAAACAGTTAAACTCTCCAAACAGTCGCCCTGCAGTCGCTGGCATGCGGGTGGGAGCGATAAGCGCTGGAGCCGGCGATAACCATATATTTATGGTCTCGACCAGGACCAAAGGTCGAACTCAATGTGTTTCCATCACACCCCATACAAGCTGTGCGGCGTGCTGAGACCTCGTACGTCTACGTGGAGCACGCACTGGTCCATTACACGTACGCATTCTGTTCACAAATTTCATCACATGACACGTGCTTGGCTTGGATTCGTGCATGCGAGTGTACACGTACACTATGCACGTGTCGGCCTGGTGGTAGCTTAGCTGCCAATCTCGCTGTCTATCTAGCCTGGGTTCGAATGTCCACGCACCTATAAACCGCCACCCCAGAGTTCCAACCCAAAATGACCTTCATTCGAAAGCGAGGCCTCTTCCAGTTCTTCAAAGACTTGGGTCAAACTTTCAATTTTCAACAACAGAACGATACTCGGTAGATACCTCCGCCAGACGAGACAGTTTACATTTTGTATCCACCGATAGACCGGATCTGGATTCGGACCTGAACCAACATCGAATTGGCTTCTTCTTGTCACCTAACCAACTCATCCACCAAGTTTTGTCATAATTCGTCCATCACTTTTTGAGTTATCCTGCTCTATATCGTTTTTGGCCCGATCTCGAAATGGTGAAGAATCATTTAAAAACATTCTCGAATCCGGTTCTTCACCAAAATCGAATAATTTCCTTCCTTGTCACACACGTGACACACCCAACCTGTCCACCAAATTTCGTCCGAATCCGTCCACAACGTTTTTTGATATGTTATTCCCCAACAGACAAGCAGATGTGATCACATAACTTCCACCCACCTTCGGTCGGTGGCGGAGGTAAGACGAGGAAAAACTTCCATGTTTTTCCGTGGACAACAACAAACAATGTCCAACATACAAACTTCTCCCGCAGCTGAGCACACAATAATTTGGGAATAATTGGGTTCGTAGTGTAGTCGGTAGTATTATTAGTAGTTGTGGTCGTTGTAATTGAAGTACGTGTAAATAGTAGTAGTAGTAGTTATTGCAATAGAAGTACAAGTAGTAGTTGTCACAGTAGGATTGTACCAGTAGTATTAGTAATAGAAGTAGAAGTAGTACTCTATTAGTAGTACTATATTAGTAGTTGTAGTAGTAGTTGTAATATAAGTATAAGTAGTGGTCGTAGTAGTAGTACTGTAGCAGTAGTAGTCATAATAGAGTATAAGTAATAGTAGTAGTTGTCGTCGTACTAGTGATCGTAATAGAGATATTAGTAGTAGTAGTATAGTAGTAGTAGTGGTAGTATAATAGTAGTAGTAGTAGTAGTATAGTAGTAGTAGTAGCTTTAGTAGTAGTGGTAGTATAATAGTAGTAGTAGTAGTTTTAGTCGTAGTGGTATAGTACTAGTAGTATAGTAATATTATAGTAGTAGTAGTAGTAGTAGTAGTATAGTAGTTGTATAGTAGTAGTATTTGTAGTAGTATAGTAGTAGTATTAGTTGTGGTAGTATTGCAGTAGTAGGAGTTGTGGTAGTATTGTAGTAGTAGTATAGTAGTAGTAGTTGTGGTAGTATTGCAGTAGTTGTGGTAGTATTGTAGTAGTAGTATAGTAGTAGTTTTAGCAGTAGTGGTATAGTAGTAGTAGTATAGTAATAGTATAGTAGTAGTAGTATAGTAGCTGTATTGTAGTAGTATTGTAGTAGTAGTAGTAGTAGTTGTGGTAGTATTGTAGTAGTAGTATAGTAGTTGTATCGTAGTAGTTTTAGCAGTAGTGGTATAGTAGTAGTAGTATAGTAATAGTATAGTAGTAGTAGTAGTATAGTAGTAGTATTGTAGTAGTAGTAGTAGTAGTAGTAGTAGTATAGTAGTCGTAGTAGTTGTGGTAGTATTATAGTAGTAGTAGTTGTGGTAGTATTGTAGTAGTAGTAGTATAGTAGTATAGTAGTAGTAGTATAGTAGTAGTATAGTAGTAGTTTTAGCAGTAGTGGTATAGTAGTAGTAGTATAGCAGTAGTAGTAGTTGTATAGTAGCAGTAGTAGTTGTGGTAGTATTGTAGTAGTAGTATAGTAGTAGTAGTATAGTAGTAGTATAGTAGTAGTTTTAGCAGTAGTGGTATAGTAGTAGTAGTATAGTAGTAGTATAGTAGTAGTTTTAGCAGTAGTGGTATAGTAGTAGTAGTATAGTAGTAGTAGTAGTTGTATAGTAGCAGTAGTAGTTGTGGTAGTATTGTAGTAGTAGTATAGTAGTAGTAGTATAGTAGTAGTATAGTAGTAGTTTTAGCAGTAGTGGTATAGCAGTAGTAGTATAGTAGTAGTAGTAGTTGTATAGTAGCAGTAGTAGTTGTAGTATTGTAGTAGTAGTATAGTAGTTGTATAGTAGTAGTCGTAGTAGTATTGTAGTAGTAGTTGCAGATGACGACAGATAGATTCGTACATAAATGTATATACACAGTTTTCGTTCATAACCATTTCTGTTTTATTAAAACATTAAAATATACATATCATGATTCGTCTCACCAAAGCAGTGAAAGTGAAATATAAAAGTTTATCTTACAGGTGAACTCGCATGAACATAAAGTATACGTACACCGTACATATAACCACATTAGCTTGCGTTGCACAAAAAAAGGCAAATTCCGAATGAAATACATCGACTCGTTTGTCCTTCTCTCCTTCAATCAGGATCATCGATGGAATGAAGAACAATCCATGCAAACCGTCCATATTGGAGCTTATGTAAAGGAAAATAAGACTCCTGAGGTACACATACGTCATCACTCATCAGGTCACTCACCTTGTGAAAAGATAGATCTAATTTGCGATTTTCGGAGATGCATCCCCCCTCTGTAGGAGAATAACGGAAAACAAAACAAACAAAAAAACGCCTTTTGGCCCATCGTGCCTGTGCCGCATTCCAACCGTAAACACCATGCAGAGAAGGGTGATCGATCCTGCAGCACGTTTGAACATGGAAACCTCAATAACATTTCCGAACCATCGAGGCACGAATCAAACAAATAAATGATGCATCTACAAAGTACGTACATCTCTAAAAAAAACTTTTTATCTTCTCTTTTTGGGCTGTGTGGTTTTCACAGTTGCGCATCATCGATAGATGAATACAATTTGTAGGATTAGGTTGTTAATCATAATAATTCCCCTTTATTTAAGGCCATTTTACCCGCCGACAACAATGATTTATCAATACAGCAACCAGACAATTGATGACGTCACATCTCCACCCCCTTCCAACAAGCAAATTGATTTAATGGAAACCCTTTATGTACAAAGCCGAAGGTTGGTGGAAGGAATCGATTAAAGAGTAAATGTTGTGTCGGACAAAAGTAAAACGGTGTAGCCAATAAGCAAACGGTATACCTGCTTGTTCATTTTGCTGAATTCTAACGGGAAAGCAGCCATAAGCCTACTTTAAATTCTCTCTCGCATCGTCACAGATGGGTGTAGGGGGTCCTTTCCGATATTACCTTCCTGAAAAACACTTTGCTTTCTCACCGAAGACAGTTTAACAGGCCAGATCGGAAATGATGCGTCATTGAAGGGAATGACGTCATAATTAGGTTCTGCTGCTAAGGAATAAGATTCAAGACTAACCGTCTCGCGACGTCATTGTGACTGTTTCTGGAGACATATTTACAAAGTCTAATTCGACTTCATACCCTGGGGAACAATTGTTAACTCGAGCATTCTGTTGGAACAATGAAGAAACTGAAAATGTACACCTGGACACCCCCAATCCCATGTCCCCCGACTCATGCTGGAAATGCCACTTCGACAAGACAACACAAAACCTGATCAGATGATCCTGAAAACATCATGGTGGATGGTACACCCCTCCCTCTTACCACTCCAATCATCCCGTCATGGAATCTTCAAACTTCACTTTTTAAAGATTAGTTAAAATAAAGGACATTTGCAGAAAACAATTTCTTTACCAACCACAGGCAGATTGATGGATTTTCAGTTTTCCTACTTCCTCTCATCTGGAATTGCACCTCTGTCATCAAAGCCATCTGCCCCTCACCAGCCCAGACTGTCTATTCAACCAACACCCTCTGTACCCGTCCCAATGTCGAAGCTTGCACTCATCTCCACCTCATCTTACCCCTTTTCTCCCTCTTGTGGAATATCCTTGCTGGGTCCATCCATTCCCTTTCTTTCCTGCAGTCCATCCATCATGATCTAATGTCCACCCGTGATCATTCCTGTTTTCCTTTAAATTGTGCATCTCTTATTCTTTTGTCCACTTACTCATCTTACACTTGTTTGCATCTCTCTTTCTCTTTTAGTCTCAGTCTCTCTCTCTCTCTCTCTCTCTCTCTCTCTCTCTCTCTCTCTCTCTCTCTCTCTCTCTCTCTCTCATTCTCACTCTCACTCTCACTCTCACTCTCTCGCTCTCTCACTCTCCCTGTCTGATTGTACGACCTCCGGATACAACTAGAGATTGTGGACCCGTTGTTCAGAGAGGTTCCAGGTTAAAGGGGTCGAAACCTCAATGATGGATTGTGCCCGGATGATGATCCACACGGTCGTTGAATGATGCTCTTAACCAGCTGAAGGGATTCTTCGGATCTCTCAATTTTTTCTTCTTCTTTCATATACAGTACGATGCTGCGGGGTAGCATCATTGACACTGAGGGCGCAGCTGTGCTGCTGCCAAGAATTTTTGGATTATTTTTTATGAGGCCTCTCCCTTTAAGCTATCTTTTACTGGTAAATCTATCTCTCTCTCTGTCTCTGTCTCTGTCTCTGTCTCTGTCTGTCTCTGTCTCTTTCTCTGTCTCTTTCTCTGTCTCTTTCTCTCTCTTTCTCTCTCTTTCTGTCTCTTTCTCTCTCTTTCTCTCTCCACCCAATCCTTTGTTATTTATTTCAACCCTTTTCCCCGACCATCGGTACCTGTACGCATAAACTTTTGTGACATTTAAAAGTACCTGAGAAGTAAAATTAGAAGCATTGTATTTAAGGAAGCAATCACAATAAAATAATGTTTTCCCCCAAATAATCCACTCATTGATTTCAGAGGAAAACAATGAAAATGCTTTTTAATCCAGACAATGGGCATTGTTAATCTATTGTCTCTCATTTATTTTTATTACAGCTTTTAAGATGATGAACAGCAGACACTTCCCTTTCTTGTAAAGCGTCGCTGCATACATCAAGTCGTTCACTTAAGGGTTCACACAGGGTCAAGCACGTGGGTTGCTCCCGTTCAAGAAGAGGAGATGGAGTCTCGTGAATGACCTGTGTTCTGAACGAGCAATGAACACTCGGTGTCCAGTGCGATGACGATCCCTCCATCGCGGCAGTCAAATAACATTTCCGTTGGAGACCGAATGGACTGTGCCAAGGTTGCCCGAGTGTAGAGGGACGGGTCCCGTTGGACCGCTCGGACCGCCACTTTGAATGGCAGGTGCTTGCACGTCACCGGTTACCTGCTGTTGCTGTTGCTGTAACTTTTTCTTTGTCAGTTTGCGCTCCTTTGCCCGGCGATTTTGAAACCAGATCTTGATCTGTTCACGGGAAAGGGTGAATAAAACGAAATAAGAAAAGAAAACAAAAACAGGACAGGTACACAATATTTACCTCTGTCACCAAAGGTGGATGGTGGTTATGTTTTCACCCCTGTCTGGTTGTTTGTTACTTGCGAAAATCAAAGATATTTCAAATATATTGGTCGGTCTTTTGTGTTAGTTATTCTGTTTGTTTGTCTGTATATTAATCGCCTACAGGTCGCAATTTTAAACCGATCTTTATGAATCTTCACCAAATAGTAGAGGTTTTTGTTTGTTTTTTGGATGCAAGATCGAGGCTCGTGTAAGAGCTAACATTAATCACAAATACATAAACGGACACACAAAACATACAATAAAGGGAGCAGGACACAATATGGGGGGAGAGAGGGAAGCACACAAGTACAACAGTAGAGAACAGAGACATCTGGAGATCTGTGGGAGGGAGAGGGCTTGGGGGGAGGAGGCATGAGGGGGGGAAGCGGGGGGGCGGAGGCGGGGGGGAAGGGAGGGCGGGAGAGGTATAAAACAAATGGACACTTCAAGGAAAGAAGTCGGTATGTCAAAAAGGTGGAACTGGGGTGAATTAAAGGGGGGTATAAAAGATCAAGGTTTTGGATGGGGGAAGATAAGAGATGGGGGTGAACAGCTGTTTTAAAGACCTGGAGGGAGGAGTGGGATTGAAGAGAGTGGGGGAGTTTGTTCCAGAGGCGGGGAAAAAGAGGAATAAAAGAGTGAAGGTGAGCAGAGAGTCTTGATTTTGGCACTTTCACCAGAAGATGGTTGCTGGCAGATCTTGTGCGACCTGTAGGAATATTTGGGGGACAGAGCACAGACAGAGCTGGTGGAGCAAGGCCGGAGAGGAGTCGGTAGAAGGCAGAAAGACCACCAACCTGCATGCAGTGAGCGAGTGAAAGGCCCTCACAATCAGCTTCATCATAGGATATACCAATGATTCTGAAAGCTTTGGTTTCAACAGCGTGCAACTGAGCTAGGTGTGATGCAGGAGCACCAGCCCAAAGGGGAGAGTAGTATTCCATTGAGCTGTGCCAAGGAAGGACTTCACACGACGGATGACGCCCAGTCGGCGACTGGCTTTGGAGGCCAGCTAGGAAATGTGGTTTTACCAGGAAGGATCATGACTGATAGTGAGACCCAAAAGCTTGAGTGACAGAACATCTTGGAGAGGATTGTTGAGAAAGTAGATGGGACGGTTGTCCAGATGGCCTTTTTGGAGTTGGTCATAAGAAAGAAGCCTATTGATTTTGAGGTCAAAAGGTCAACATCGGCCAAAGGTCAACAACTTCGTAAAATTTCTAAAATCCTTAATTTTAATCTGATTGACTTGAAATTTGAAGGAGACTTGCATATCAGGTCATTGAATTTAACCACCAATTTTTTTTGAGGGCTAAAGGTGAAAAGGTCGACATAGGCCAGATTTCTAAAATCATCAATTTTCATCTGATTGGCTTTAAATTTTAAGAGGATTTTCATATCAGATCAGTAAATTCAACCACAAATTAACAGTCAACATAGGCCTAAAGAGAACATTGGCCACAAAGTAAACATAGGACAAAGGTCAACAACTTATTTTAGGGATTTTGCAAGTATAGTGCTATGCACGACATATTTCTTGTTTGTTTGTTTGTTTGTTTGTTTCTGAACAAGATGTCTCAAAAAGTTGTGGACGGATTCGGAAGAAATTTGGTGGAGAGATTGGGTGTGTAACAAGGACAAAACCATTAGATTTTGGTCTGGATCTCAATTTTTTAAAAAGTGATTCTTCACCTTTGAGAGATAGGACAAAAAACGATATATAGCACGATATCTCAAAAAGTTATGGACGGATTCGGACAAACGTGGTGGACAGGTCGTGTGTGTGTCAATGTAGAATTGATTCAATTTTGGTGAAGATTCGAATCCGGATCCAGAGCAGATACTTTTTTATGTTATTCTTCATCATTGCATTGTGATTCATTGTAGATTGGGCTAAAACTGATATAGCACGATTTCTCAAAAAGTTAGAGACAGATTCGGACAAAACCTGGTGAACAGGTTGTGTATGTGATAAGGACAAATCGATTAGATTTTGGTGAAAATCCGAATACGGATCCGGATACGCGAATTATTTAATTTTTAAGTGAATCTTCACCATTGAGATATGGGGCCAAAAAATATTTATATCATAATATTCAAAAAAGTTGTGGATGACTTATGACAAAACTAGTTGGATGAATTGGTTAGGTGACAAGAACAAGCCAATTAGATTTTGGTTGAGGTCCGAATCCAGATCTGGCCTATCAGTGGGATATATAACATAGACTGTTCAGCCTGGCGGAGGTATGCTCTCTACCGAGTGCCGTTCTGGTTTCCTATTGGATTATAGTGCCAAAGATGTATTGGTTATGGTTTCACCATTAACTTGTTACCATAAGACTCCATCCAAAGCTTCAAACAAATAACCTAATCACTCAATTCTGTGTGAATACAAAGGTTGTGGATTGTTATTTTGTTACTTGTTATCCATCACAAATATTAGGATGCACTCTCACTGAACCTATCACTAGGATGTACTTGCTTCAGAAAAATAAAATAACCTGCCAAATGATGACCCTCTCCCCCCAGGAGTACTCGTTGTATTCATAGTTGGACCCGATAAAGGGGGAAGAGAAGAGGTCCAGGGAGGTTGGCCACCACAACCCTCCGCTTTCAGGAAAAAAATACTTATTTATTTATTTTTATAGATTACTTCAACAATTGCACTTTTTTATGTATTATTTTAGTCTATGCTTTAATGCTGGAGTTGTGTTTGTTTATCTCTCGATGTACCCATGGTACTGACCTTGTATTTTAACACTTTTAAGGATACGTACACCTTTCGGCCTTCCCTAGGTACTACCAATCAAACCATCTCCTTGTTTCTCCTGGTCAAACAATGGGGTCCACCTCTGGTCATTATGATTAGTTATTGATTTCAGGAGATGTTCAATTGTTTTGCTGCTTATTTGTTTTTTGTTCACGGAGTTTGACCATTGTAACATAGAAATCCCTGATCAAATGAACTGCCCATTCAATCATGATCTTGTCCATCTGTTTCCTCCTTGTCCCACCTTCTGTTAAATTATTTTGTATAATTATTTCGTTTATTTTATCTGCTCTCTTCACTGTTTCTTTTCCTACTGCCTCGGATGGATGCTAAACTGGTGTCCAGTCTGCTTGCGTTTGGAGGTGGACATTCAAGATCCCATGGTGACCTTTGCGAAGAGTAGGTGAGCTATTACAGGTACCATGGACAAATTCCAAATTCATGCCCTAACTTCCTGTGTCGGATTGGCGACCCCTCCAGGATTGTAACTCCAGGCAAAAAAAATGCTTCAGTTGTAATTGTGTAACCATGAATGGTACATTAATTCATTCAGTAGTAATTGTGTAACTATTTCCTGTTAATTTACTGGACTGTAATTATGACGTCAGAATGTGCGCTCAGCTTGCAACAAACAACAGGCCCATAATTCCCACCTGGCGTTCTGATAGGCCGAGCAGTGCCGCGAGTTCCGCTTTGCGTCGTATTGTGATGTAACGACTGTAATGAAATTCCTTCTCCAGTTCCAGCCGCTGATGATCCGTGTATACGACTCTGTACTTCTCCTTTGTACGCGTTTTACCTACTGACACACACGCATGCAACATGGCACAGGTGAGAGGATGCTTGCATAAATAGGATCAGGTACACAACAGCACAATGGAGTATAAGGGGTGATCCAAAAAAAATATCTAAAAACTGTTCCTCACAAGTCAGTCACAGCAATTAGAATCATTTGTTGAACAGTAACGGCTAAAACAGTTTTACGCCTTAAGTAAAAATTTTAGTAATTTGCAAGTGATTGGTTTTCTGACTGCCTGGACCAGCCAGGCTCTGTTCATCGAAGCTTCGATACTTTCAGCCCAGAATTTCTCCAAACATGGGTCCACAACCTCGGCTGTAATCAGAAGATCTACGACCTCATCTGTGTCCAGACAGTCATTCAATCCGGCAATGCAACCTCACTAATCAAACTCTCTACTAGACATAGCACGTAGCTTACTGTACCTTATTTGCTATCTAGATGGTTTTTCATGTATCACTATATCATACATTCATAATTCATTGTATAATACTAAATATATAACACATAAAAGAATGGTTTTGGAAACACTGGGTTAAAGACCAACACATAAAAGAAATGTTGCGGTTCTAGAAGGTGCCAAGTTGAAGGTGAGGGGCTCCTAGCAGCACTCCCCCCCCCCCCCCCCCTTCCCATGCCTCCTCCCCCCGGGCCCTCTCCCTTCCACACATCTCCCTGCTCTCGGATGTTGTGTTTGTGTGCTTCCCCTTTTCTCCCCATCTTGTCTTCCGCTCCCTCTTTTTGTGTATTTTGTTTGTCTGGTCGATTTGTTTGTGAAGTAAATGTTAGCTCTTTCACGAGCCTCGATTCAGTATACAAAAAAAAAAAAAAAAAAGCACCAAGTGGAAGGTGAGTTGCTTCCAGTGGTACCCAAAGCGCCATGCGGAAAGCGAGATGCTCCAAGCAGAATGCAAAGGAGCCAAGCGAGGCGTTCCCCAAAGCATCAAGTGGGACAACACTGACCAAGTCACGGTAGAACTGACTCCCTCACACGCCTTTACACATACACCATGTAACCTTGCAACATCCAGCGAATACAAGTCGTTGACTCACAAAACATGGTACTGCATGACAGTGCACCTCCCACCTACACCTCTCACTCACCTGCATCTACACCTAGTTGGGACCCACGTGGGCCAGCCAGCTCACGAACGGGTAAGAAATGGATCACCAATTAGCCCGACATCTTCTTCTTCCTCATTCTGTCCCATTTTATATGTAATTTCTCAGGTATAAGAGGTGCCTATCTTGTGTGTAGTGATAAGTTTCACTGCATAAGGGGTTCTTTTGAGTGCTACAGGCAAAGACTGTTTCTTGTATGATACTGCAATCTCCTGTAAATATGTGCCTTTCAACTGAGACATGTTGTTTCCAGACCTGCACGGTGTCTATTTTCCCCATTGGTTGGACATAGTATGTCATTAGTAGGCGGGAGGTTATACCCCACTGAATCGCTATGGGCAGACTAGCCGATGCCCCACTTACCGTTTTGATCGGCTGTACCTAATTAATATATAATGTTGGGTCATCAAGTGCACTGTTCCCCATCTGGGATAACTAAATCACCGAGAGGGTAATGAGAGATTTGGGTGCGGGGAACCTACCAGACTTAGTCACTTCAGACGGCATCTGTGGTTGTTTAGTAACCCGTTGTGCCACGGAGTTATCTGTGGCTCGTCGACTTCAGGGTTAAAGGTCGGGAAGCAGGTCTGAGAGAGGCGACTCGTGACCCGGCCAACCTACCTCTAACAATACATATACTTTATATTACCTTACCAGTAAACATTACCAGTAAATTATGCACACCTTATCTTGCATATTACACTCACATTACCCAGCATGGGCATTTGTTTACCCCTGAATCGAGCTTTTATTCAAATACAAATAAATGTCATTTCAACAAATTTCTCACATTTTCTGCTGTGCCCCCTAGGAAACACAAGTTACCAATGAAAAGGTTTTGAAATTTATTTATTTATTTGAATGCGTCATGTACCTATACTGTATAAAACAATGTGTATTTGTCTGTCCCCATTCATAAGAACGATTTTTTAGTGTTTTAAACGCCAATTTTTTTCACATGACTGTGTGTTCACTATGCTCTATTTTTGAGGATAAACAAAACTCGAAAAACATTCTCCATAAAAGAGTAATTACATCTCTTTTATTGAAAATGTAGATGGTAACTTGCAAACCGAGCCTCAAGGATGGTGTACTGAAGCGTTTTTTAAAAAAAATAACAAATAAAAGGTGCAAGGAGGTGAAATTCACTGCATGTGATGTGCAAGACATACAGAGTTTTTTTTTTTTTTTTTTTTGTGGATACAGAGTCGAGGCTCGTGAAAGAGCTAACATTTATCAAACAAACAAATCAAACAAACAAGCAAACAAAGCACATAAAAAGGGGAGCGGCCGACAAGATGGGGAGAGAAGGGGAGGAAGAACACAAACACAACATTTGAGAGCAGGGACATCGGGAGATGTGTGGGAGGGAGAGGGCCTGGGGGGAGGGAGGATAGGTATAAAACGCAAGGACACCAAGGACTTCTAGGAAAGAAGTCAAAAGTCACCTCAAAAAAGTGGATTTGGGGTGAAATTAGCGGGGGTAGAAAAGATCAAGGTTTTGGATTGGGGAAGATAAGAGATGGTGGTGAACAGCCGTTATAAAGACCTGGAGGGAGGAGTGGGATTGAAGAGAGTGAGGGAGTTTGTTCCAGAGACGGGAGAAAAGAGGATTGAAGGAGTGAAGGTGAGCAGAGAGTCTTGATTTTGGCAGTTTAACCATAAGAAGGTTGCAGGCCGATCTTGTGCGACCTGTAGGAATATTTGGGGGACAGAGCCCAGAGAGAGCTGGGGGAGCAAGGCCGGAGAGGAGTCGGTAGAAGACGGTTTAACATTCGAGTAAAACGAATGTTAATTTACATCTGTAGTATGTCCAATATATAAAAATATAAGCACATCTGACACTAGGCTGAGGCTTCAAACTTTGGCACTCTCACGAGGCTGTGCCACCCATCATATTTGACAAGCTTTTATAAGTTATTATATAAGAAACAGTGTAGTAGATTTTACACCAAAGCAAACACACACACACACACACACACACACACACACACACACAAACACACACACACACACACACACACACTTCTATACCTGCACTACTTTAAACTAACTGCTGAAATTATTCCAATCTTCATATGGGTTCGGCTAGGTACAGGTTTTCGTCAAAAACTTCCACGAACCGGCTGGTGAGGCCTGACGTGATTTGTTCTGGGTGCCAGAGATAACTCACCTACTCCTCGTAAAAGACACTGTGGGATCTTTAACTTCCAGCAACTAATAATAGTAGATAGGACACTCGGCCTAACGTCCATCGGGGAACAGCACACTTTGTGATGCAAAGACCTGCCTATGAAGCACTAGTACAGCAGCCTATATTTGGGTTAGAATCGATCCCAGACTAGATGGCTCAAAGGTACACTACCTCAGCACCATCCTGTCTGGGAATTTTATATAATACACACCGAGTTATACTTTATAGTGTTGGTGTTTCTTAAATGATTGTGAATGCCTGGTTTGTAGAATTTTTTTTACGCCCCTTGTAGATGTGGCACAGATTTACAAATTGTAGAATCTCACAATCACAGAATCATGGAATGCCAGAATTAAATTATCACAGAATCATTCCATGAAGTTTCTCGTGATCCCAGGATCAAATAAGCACAGAATCGTGGAATCATAGAATCACACAATCAAATAATCACAGGATCCCAGAATGAAATAATTGCAGAATCGCAGAATCACCAAATCATCAAATCAAAACATTGCAGAATCACATAATCCCAGAATCCCAAAATTACAAAATCAAATAATCCCAGAATCAAAGAATCTCAGAACTGCAGAATAAAAGAATCACATAATCCCAGAATCAAAGAATGTGCAATTGTGCATGTCTCTCTGATTAATTTTTTTTTCTTGTCGAAACGCTTGGCATGACTTTAAATTAATGTGACAAAAATTAATGTCATGCTGTTTTTACTTCATGTTATTATTACACTTGATAATTACAGGGCCTGATCACTAAGTCCGTGTCCGTGGCCGAGCATGTAAATACAAAAATAAGGTTGATTGTCCAGTTGAAGGATAAAAATTGTTGTAGAAATCTAGAAAACATTGTTTTATTGACATCAAACAACTTTGCACGTCTTGTCGTTGCTTTGTTGATAAATCCTTTCTATTATTTATATCGTAAACATTAAAGCAGAAAGTGCAATTCGGAAAAAAACAGCACTTGAAGTCGATTTGTGCGTCTGTCTTTTCACATTTGGCAACTAGTGGACAAGTGGATAATTTATCCCACTCGAGTTCCCTTCACCAAAGATAACTTTGCAAAGTTCACATTGTTTTACGTAAACTTGATTGTTGTAACCCGTTTGCCATCCCTATCTGAGCACATTCTTTCCTGGTTCAAATTCCACAATATTGCGTTCATTTGTCTACTCAGTGTCCACTGTCTTTGTAAGTCCTGAAAAATGTCTGGTCCTTTATGTAGCAGGGGCGGTTCCAGGGGGGGGGGGGGGTTCACTGGGTGCACGTGAACCCCCTCTCCCCCTTCCTTCTCTCCCCCCTCTGCCCCTACCTTTTTTTTACCTCCACCATCTGGAATGGACAGAGGTTGTTTTCACCGCAGTCAGTTTGTTTGCGTGCAGGATATCTCAAAAAGTTCTTGACGGATTTAGATGAAATCTGGTGGGCAGGTTGAGTGTGGTGTGACATGGACGAATTGATTTGAATTTTGTGAAAATCCGAATCCGGATACGAGAGTTATTAATTTTCTAAAGTGATTCTTCACCATTGAGAGATGGGGCAACAACGATATATCGCACGATATTTCAAAAAGTTGTGGATGGATTTGGCCGAAACTTGGTGGGCAGGTTCAGTGTGACAAGGAGGAATTGATTCGATTTTGGTACAGATCCGAATACAGATCCAGATATGATAATTTTTTTAAAGTGATTCTTCACCATGGAGCGATTAGTCAAAGAACGACATACAGAATGATATTTCAAAAAGTTGTGGACGGATTCGGACGAAACCTAGTGGCCAGGTTGGGTTTGTGACAAGGACAAATCGATTCGATTTTGTTGAAGATGCGGATCAGGATCCAGATACGATAATTATTTAATTTTATAATTTATTTATTCAACTTTGAGTGATAGGGCTAAAAGCGATATATAGCATGTTATCTCAAAAAGCTGTGGATATTTTATAACTAAAGTTAGTGGATGAGTTGGTTAGGCGACAATAAGAAATTGATTCGATTTTGGTTCAGATCAGAATCCAGATCCGGTTTATCAGTGGGATGCAAAACATAACCTGTTCAACCTGGCGGAGGTATGCTCCCGACTGAGCGCCGTTCTAGTCTGTCACATGATCGTTGTGCGAGATATCATTGGACAATGGACAATCATTCTGCATCTTTATCTTTCACGCAGCAATTGATCAGAGCCACGTAGTGTTTACATTTGTTGTAAAATATTGTCATTTTACATCTTTCAGCTAAATTCTGTCAAGTGAAAAAAGATAGAAGACGAATACATTGACTTGAATAAGGCTTGGTGGTAGATTATGCTATCTGTGAATATTTTAACCTCAAGTGAATCTCCCGCTAAAAAATTTCTGGATCCGCCCCTGTGCAGTGTGTACGTATAAGGTCTTCCGTGAGCCTTAACTTGCCTCCTCCCCAAAGCCCTCTCCCTCCCACAGTTCTCTCGATGTCTCCATGTCTCTCGGTCCCTGCTCTCAAATGTTGTGTTTGTGTCCTTCCCCCTCTCTCCCCATCTTGTCTACCGCTCCCGATGTTATTTGTTTTGTGTGTCTGTTTGTCTTTCTGTGTGATTAATGTTCGCTCTTTCACGAGCCTCGATCTTGTATACAAAAAAAAAAAACTTTAGACACTGCAGAAAACGATATTTTATAAGATGTGCATTTATGAGCAATCTTCAAAACATTTTGCAAATGTGATAGCATATTCACAATAGTTCCAAACCTGCAAAATGCTATAATTAAGTAGATATAACAGTAGAACCTACCACTATACTACAACTATTACTACAACAACTTACACTTATTTAATGGCCCCAATTATTCACACCATCTTATGAGGTTGGCCAGGAAAGGATTTTGGCCATAGTCTTCTACGAACCAGCTGTCTAGGCCAGACGTTCAACTGAAGGTTATTTGGCCAGGAATTTGTAATTTGTTCAGGGTGCCGGCGATAACTCAGCTACTTTTCGCGAAAGCCCTCGTGGGATCTTTCATATCCAGCAGCTAATGCTAGCAGATGGGATACCCGTCTCAACATCCACCTGAGGAATAGTGGACATTGTGATGGACCACCATGCCTGAAAAGCATCAATCCGGCATTTTATAGACAGGGCTGGAATCAAACCTCGAATGGATCATTCGTTACCTCTGCACCTTCCTGTCGGATTATGTAAGTATAAACTGCATGATATATACATATGTATATATATATATATATATATATATATATATATATATATATATATATATATATATATACATATATATACAGTATATATATATATATATATATATATGATGTGTGATCATATGGTGTGATCATATGGATATGGTGTGAGAAATGGAGAAGGTGAAAGGATTTTTGAGTTTGCTGATGGAGCTGATTTGTTGATTTGTAACACTCAGTTCCAGAAAGAGGATAATAAGCTTGTTACATACACGTCAGGTGGGTCGACGACAACCGTTGACTACCTGATGGTGCGTAGGCGAGATAGGGGGCACCTCCGGAACACAAAGGTGATCCCGGGGGAGGAGGCTGTTTCACAGCACCACTTGGTTGTCTGCGACATAAGGGTGAAAGGTGCGAGGAGAGCTTGGTGGGTGAAGTACCAACCGAGAATGAAGGTGTGGAGGTTGAAACAGGTGACAGTAAGGGAGGCATTAAAAGAGAGGCTGAGTAGGGTAGAGGATGATGGGGTTGAGCTTGAACGTGGTTGGATGTCAATGAAAGATAGTCTGTTGGGAGCCATTGGTGAGGTATGTGGATGGACAAAAGGACCACCGAGGCACTCGGAAACATGGTGGTGGGATGATGAAGTTGGAACGAGGATTGATGAGAAGAGGAAGAAGTTCAAGGAGTGGCAGAAGGCGAAGGGTACGGGAGCAGAAAAAGCAGAGCATGAAAGTTATAAGGCAGCCAAGAAGGCTGCAAAGAAAGAGGAAGCTAAGGCGCAGGAGGCATGTAGGAAAATGTTCGGAGAACGCTTGGATTTGGAAGAGGGTCAGAGAGCGGTATTCAGGATTGCAAAGCAGATAGCGAAAGAGAGGTGTGATGTGATGGGGGTGAGTTGCTTGAAGGATGAAGTGGGACAAATCGTTGTGGACCCCGATGGAATTGAAGGAAGATGGAAAAGATATATGGAAATGCTGTTGAATACAGAGAATGAATGGGATGGCAACATAGAGAGTAACCCAGTTTTAGGACTGGCAAAGAAGATAACTGAGAAGGAAGTTGAGGAAGCGATAATAGCAATGAAGAGTAGAAAAGCGGGAGGGCCGACGGGAGTTGTGGGAGATATATTGAAGGCAGCAGGAAGTTGGGGTGTGAAGACAATGACAGAGATCTGTAATCTGGTGGTGAAAGAAGGCCGCATTCCAGTGGATTGGGAACTGAGTACCCTCGTCCCTCTATACAAGGGGAAAGGTGACCCTCTGGAGTGTGGCTCGTACCGAGCGATAAAGTTATTGGAGCATGGAATGAAGGTATTGGAAAGGGTGTTGGAGAGGAGGATAAGGAAGAAGGTGAAGATCGACGAAATGCAGTTTGGATTTATGCCAGGAAGAGGAACGACAGACGCACTCTTTATTGTGAGGCAGTTGCAGGAGAAGTACATGGAGAAGAGGAAGAAGTTGTTTCTTGGGTTTGTTGATCTGGAGAAAGCATTCGATAGGATTCCACGCGAAGTATTGACATGGGCATTGAGGAAGTTAGGAGTGGAGGAATGGTTGATCAGAGTAGTGATGGCAATGTACAAAAGAGCATGCACAGCTATAAGGACGAAGGACGGGAACAGTGGTGAGATTGAGGTGAAGGTGGGAGTGCATCAGGGGTCGGTACAAAGTCCACTACTATTTGTAGCTGTGATGGAGGTGCTGGCTCAGAACGTAAAGGAGGGTTTTCCGTGGGAGTTGGTGTATGCAGATGATCTGGTGTTGATTGCGGAAAGTATGGATGGACTGAAGGAAAAGATGAACAAGTGGAAGAAATGTATGGAGACAAAAGGTCTGAAAGTGAATATAGGAAAGACAAAGGTGATGGCAAGTGGTAAAGCATGTGGTGAGGTGGAAAGAACTGGGAAGTGGCCATGTGCTGTGTGCAGGAAGGGTGTCGGAGTAAACTCCATTCAATGTACAATTTGCGCTGAGTGGGTTCATCAAAAATGAAGTGGTCTGAGAGGGTCATTAACCAGTGTGGCAGCTACATTCAAATGTAAGGTGTGCACAGAGGGAGCTGCAGATGGAGAAAATGTTGAGTTGGATCTTGGAGACGGCGTGAAGCTGGAAGGTGTGAAAACATTTTGCTACCTCGGAGACATGCTGAATGGAGAAGGTGAATCAGACATGGCAACGGTTGCTAGAGTGAGATGTGCATGGAAGAAGTTTCGGGAACTGAGTGGCGTGCTGATGAGGAGGGGAGTGTCGTTGAAGCTGAAGGGAAAGGTGTATGCTGCATGTGTGAGAAGTGTTATGATTTATGGGAGCGAGACATGGGTCATGAATGTAGAGCAGCAACGAAGGCTGGAAATGGTGGAATTGCGAATGGTTCTGTGGATGTGCGGAGTATCGTTGAGAGAGAGGAAGACAAATGATTTATTGCGAAAGATTATGGGAATAGAGCCTGTGATTGATGCTGTGAAGAGGAACACGTTGAGATGGTTTGGTCATGTGTTGAGGAAGCATGAAAGTGACTGGTTGAGAAGAGTGATGGAAATGAATGTAGAAGGAAGTAGAGGACAGGGAAGACCGAGAAAGACTTGGCTAAAGATGGTGGAAGAAGAAATGCGGGCAAGGGGGTTAACAAGGAGAGATGCAGAAAATAGGGCAATATGGAGAAGATTGTCATGGGAACCGCAAGGCTAACCCCCGCTCTAGCAGGGAAAATGGCCTTAAAATGCATGTTGTTGTGTTGTTGTATATATATATATATATATATATATATATATATATATATATATATATATATATATATATATATATATATATATATATATACATGATACATATACAGTAAATATAGTCCTCTTATTATATAAGTTCTGCTGTATTTCCATTAAAAGGAATATTGCTATAAAAATTTTTTTTTAAAGATCTCATTCCAATCACTAATGCTTGATTTACTCGAGTTCTTTTTTAGCTGCTTACAGAGTGGAACCACTTCATCAAATATAAAAAGCTTATATTTATTATGGCTTCACAGCATGTAGGATTCACCGTTGCTTGCAGCGTGAAAGCATGCCTGACTAGTGCATGTATGTATGTGAGTGTGTGTATATATATATATATATATATATATATATATATATATATATATATATATATATATATATATATATATATATATATATATATATATAATATATACATATATATACGCGCTCTTTTGTACTTACTTTTTCCACATGCGAAATTTGCATTTATGTTTATTTAAATTATACAATGGACTACAACATGTAAATGTTTCATGATATTTGTTATATTATATCACCTTTATCTATCAATATTGTTGAAATGAAGATCAAATATCTGTATGTTGAAATATGTTGAAAAAGTCAAAACTTTACATGGGGTGTACTTACTTTTTCACGTGACTACACCTCAACACGCAACCCCATTGACGGCAATGGTGGGGGAAACCCGCTTGGGGGAGAAAACCCTCTTGGGAAGGAGGGCAAATGAATGCGCAACAACCTTCATTGTGTAACCCTTAGTCATCCTGTCAGGTTTGGTTGAGATTGGATAAGTAATGACGGAATGTCTTGTGGTCAAAAAATTGCGTATTTTAGTATGAAAATTACAGCTATAATAATTTTAAATGTAAATATGGCGAAAGTTAGAAAAAAAAAAAAAGAGGCAGAAGAGGTGTTTGTTAGTGTTGCCGAGTAAACAGTTAGAGTGTTATCTCCATTGTCTTGGGTCACAAGATCTGCCGTGACAAGAGCGAGGCTGAACCATCCAACTTTTACTTACGGATTTTTAAATTGTGACATTTTCTGACGGTTTTGTGATTTTTCCTGCGATATTGGCTTTGAGTTGCATTGGTATGCAAAACTTTCGCTTTCTACCCATGTGGAAGGTACCACATATTTATATAATTGAGTGAGTGTGTCATTCAATGGTTAGAAAGAACGTTATGTATCAGATAAACACAAACGACACTCGCGTGTGTTGGTCTATTGTGAGTTCGACCTTGCTCTCCCATAAGCCTCGATAATATAGATAGAATATCTCATTCTTGGGTAAAATTCCAGGGGCATAGAAAAGGCCCCTTTATATAAGGGTATGTGTCATGTGGAAAAGTAGAGAAAAGAAGGGACATTCCATAGCTTATAGGAAAGGTCGAACAATAGAAAAGAATTGGCATTCAAAAAATCTCATGTGCATGCTGAACTACCCTTGTGTTCTTAGGAAGAACCAAGTATTGCTCCAGAAAAGTTCATATAAATGGGCACCAATTTGATTCATACAGCTGCATGAAGAAGTAAATGTATTTTATTTGCCAGATGTAGAATGCTGCTTTTTATGAACTTTATGAAATATTTGAAAAAGTAAGAAGAAAAAAAATTATTCAACCCAGATGGGACTCAAACCTACACTCCCCAGCTTAGGGGGTCGGATGCCTTATCCATTAGGCCATTAAGCCAGCACATTAGATGTGGGTAATAACATTTTGAAGAATTATAAAGTATGTATATATTTTTATATATTTCTTTATGTATGTATATTTATATATATTTCATTTTAAAGCAAAATCTTTATTGAAACTTTTTAAAGCAAAAACACTTAGATGGAATTTGTTTCGAAAGCCATTAACTAGACCTATTGGCCGATGTATATACTAAGTTCTAGCTAGTTTCAATTTATAGCCCTTGAGATATGAGCACCGACACATTTCGGGCAGACGGACGGACGGACGGACACCAACGTGATTTCGAGGGTTTTCTAAATAAAACTCAAGAATGTGGAAACAGACGTTGCTGAAATTTGGAACATATTACCTCGACGTACAAAGCAGTTACTTCTGAAATTTGCAGCCGATTTCGTCCAGTAGAAGCCGTGAAACGTATTTTCAGTCCCCATGTTAAATCTGCATCCAGAGAAACGATCCCTTATATAAAGGGAGGGAGTACTTTGCGCCTTCCTTTGATTCCGAGAACTTTTTACACGTCCTGCATATGCCGTGGCATTTTTAACGTCCACGAAGTAATGCTAGCATATGGGACACCCGGCTTTACAAAACACGAGCAAGAGATAACCTTCAAAGGTAACAGCTTCTACAGCTACCCTCTCCGTGACCTTTTGGGCTTCTAATTGGAAAGTTGAATTATTTATATTTCGCACTTTTACACGTTTAAAAGCGAACGGAACGAGCGATCAGAAACACGTTACCAGCTTTCGTTTAAAAGTGCCAGAGGGTGGGGGCAGGAGCGGTCGCCTCGCGTTCTCCACGCAAAGGTCATAATCCCGTCGGACTTTTCGCACTTTCAGGGTCTCCTCTATAGGTATCCTCCATCGGGCTCCTTTACCATCAAAGGGGCATCAAAGCGCCGAGTTCCGGAACCATTGTCGGCGTGTACTTGTTGGAAGCGTAAGTTGGGACCACGCGCGTTACATCACAATGGGCACTCTGAGGGAGCAAACCCCAGAGAGGGGGACACAAAGGAATGACACCGGGCGAGGCAGGCTGGTCCTGTTCGCCCCCGACGAGCAGATTACAAGCTTGATATTTGCAATTACAAGCATGGATTGTTAATCTCTGCGGCGCCGCTTTGTACCGCGGAGGGCAAAAGAAAAGGGACCTCGCAATGGGCCAACCAGACCCTGATTACGAGATACATTCGCTGGGAAAGATTAACGCGTTAGATTAAGGTGACTGTGACTGTAGTCTGAGTTGTTGTTGGTTAAGCGGGGTTCAACAGAGACAAAGGCGCAATGGGATGCTCGATAAATGGACCTGTGATCTGCCAATGAACTTGAAATGCCGATAGGCCCCAGAGCGGGTCTTGGGGAGGGGGGGAGGAGGGTGGGGGGGAGGGGGAGGAGGGTGGGGAGGGGAGGTTGGAGGCAAGAATAGACCTTTGGAATCAAGGATGGGGAACACAAGAGCATAAAAATGGTCCAACCCTCAGGCGAATCAGTTAACATTTAAGACCTTTTTCTGTTTTGAAATACAAATGCGAAAGAAGTGGGGGAATGCTGCTTGAGGGGGGGGGGGGCAGGGGGGTTACTGCTTGGGGTGTGGGGTTGGGATTGGGTACATTCCGCACACACAGCATGGACTCGCGACATCCGCCTCGTGCGTAGGGACACCCCTCTATGGAGTCTCATTGCAGGTGGAGGGGTTGGGTTAGAAGGGGAGGGGGTAAGGGGCTCCCACTCCAGGTAAGCTGGGTGTTTCATTGACACTGGGTGTGGGCGAACTCTACCCCACCCAGCCACCCACACCCACTTCACCTCGCGTGACCTGATCCAAGTTTTATTGGAATATATCCTTATAGTACAATCATTCTGCTAATACGATTACTTTATACACCTTAAATGATAAAACATGAAGTCTTGTTTGCTTTTACATGTGATTAATTAATTGAAAAAATGCTCTAAATTCAATGTGAACCAGACTCCATTATAAATTTGTTTATACCTGTACCTGATTAATTGCAATCACAATTGTTTAATCTCAATTCTGTCTCTTTTCCTTGGCAGACACTAAATATCTCAATGTGTTTTACCCAAGAATCGTAAATGTATGATGATAAAATGACAATATTGGCAACTGAAAATGTAAAAAGTGTAAATATAAAATCCATCATTCCTCTAATAACAGACATTTAAATAATTATTATGTGGAGAGGTTCATCTAGCTTTGCTGACTTCATTATATCTTGTATGCATTCTGTGTTTCTATGCTTTTGTACCTCTTTTGATTCTCACTTATATTTGGAAATGTTCATCTATGTGGTTTTGTTATCCTTACACCAAGACTCGCCAATGGTGTAAATTAATGGAGTATTGGAAATTGTGTTTTCCTGGTTTTTTTGTTTGTTTGTTTTTGTATACAAGATCGAGGCTCGTGTAAGAGCTAACATCAATCACAAAAAAAAACGGACACACAAAATATACAATAAAGGAAGCGGGAGACAAGATGGGGAGAGAGAGGGAAGCACACAGGTACAAAAGCAGACAACAGGGACATCGGAAGATCTGTGGGAGGGAGAGGGCTTGGGGGGAGGAGGAATGGGAAGTGGAGGGGGCGGGGTGGGAGAAATATAAAACACAAGGACACTGCTAGGACTTCCAGGAAAGAAGTCGGTATTTCAAAAAAAGTGGATCTGGGGTGAATTAACGGGGGTAGAAGAGATCAAGGTTTTTGAAGGTGGAAGAAAAGATGGTGGTGAACAGCTGTTTTAAATACCTGGAGGGAAGAGTGGGATTGAAGAGTGAGGGAGTTTGTACACGTCTTTTATAAGTCATGCGTATTTGATAAATGTCGTTGATGAATATTTACCTTTTTCTCACTTGACAATGATCGAGTTTCATTCTATCCAAATGCAACATAAAATGTCCCCAATATAAATACTTGTCAATTTGAAGAAAATATCACAGAAACCATTGATTTGAATACTCATGAATTTGAATATTATTTCTATGAAAATGATCAAACTGATTTGCCAAATACTTCTAATGAATTATTCGACTGAAAATCAGGTTTTTCAGAAAATTTCAAAGAACGTTGACAGTGACTTAGTAGTCCTGCATTATAATATCAGAAGTGTAAGTAAATATTTTTGAGCATTGAATTTACTTCTTGAAAAGTTTCACTCAAATTGCTCCATAATCGGCTTAACTGAAACATATCTGATACTCTTCATTCATTGTATTTACTCTCTGACTGGAACTTAATTGTAAATGATAGAAGGGATATAAAAAAGGAAGTGGATTAGCAATGTATCTGACATCATATTTTGATTATCAAATAAGACATGAATGATTATTACGAATGATATCCCCAATATAAATTTTTAGATTTATATTGCTTTCGTAATATAAATTGAATATATATAATTCAATATATATATATATATATATATATATATATATATATATATATATATATATATGTACTAGCTTGGCTCGGCTCGCTGCGCTCACCTCACCACGCTTTGTTTCAGAGGGACGGGCTTGTTTTAGCTGAGGATAATGACTGAACCTGACTTTGTGTTTTGTCCTGATTTACACCAATCATAATACAAAATTATTTTGCACAAATTTATTTGTAGTGTTGGTGATACTCCATTTTATAAGCAATTTAGGTTGAAAAAATATTTAAAAACATAAAATAAAAAACCCTCAGCACATACATAGAGGAGGGGTAGGTGCAGATTGGAAGTTTGGGACGATTACACCTCACCACCACGTAATTCAAAATACCATACCACCACGTAAATCAAAACACCTCACCACCACGTAATTCAAAACACCTCACCACCACATAATTCAAAACACCTCACCACCATGTAATTCAAAACACCTCACCACCATGCAATTCAAAACACCTCACCACCACGTGATTCAAAACACCTTCCCACCACGTTATTAAAAACACTTCACAACCACGGAAAAAAAGTTTGAGGGAGTAGTTCAGTGACGAGACAAGACAACACAGACACTGCACAGATATATATATATATATATATATATATATATATATACAGTCACGTGAAAAAGTAAGTACACCCCATGTAAAGTTTTGACTTTTTCAACATATTTCAACATACAGCGATTTGATCTTCATTTCAACAATATTGACAGATAAAGGTGATATAATATAACAAATATCATGAAACATTTACATTTTGTAGTCCATTGAAAAATTTAAATAAACATAAATGAAAATTTCGCATGTGGAAAAAGTAAGTACACCCTTGGCTCGAATAGGTGGTATTGCCCCCTTTGGCAGAAACAACCTCAAGTAGGCATTTCTTATAATTGTCTACCAGTCTCTGACATCGACTGGTTGAAATTTTTGCCCACTCCTCCATGCAGAATTATTTCAGCTGTGCGATGTTTGAGGGCTTTCTTGCATGCACAGCTCGTTTCAAATCCCCCCACAACATCTCGATGGGATTTAGATCCGGGCTTTGACTTGGCCATTCCAGAACCCTCCATTTCTTTCTTTTCAGCCATTCCTTGGTGGATTTACTGGTATGTTTCGGGTCATTGTCATGTTGCAAGGTCCACCTTTGGTTGAGCTTCAACTTTCTGACAGATGGCCTCACATTATCCTCAAGCACCCTCTGGTACAATGAAGAATTCATAGTGGATTCTATGATGGTGAGCTGCCCAGGCCCTGATGCAGCAAAGCTGCCCCAAACCATAATATTTCCACCACCATGCTTTACAGTTGGTATCAGGTTCTTGTGGTCAAATGCTGTCTTTGGTTTTCGCCAAACATGTCTTCTGGTACTGTGGCCAAATAGCTCTACCTTTGACTCATCTGTCCAGAGCACATTGTTCCAGAAGTGCTGGTCTTTGCCTAGGTGTTCATGGGCAAACTTTAGTATTGGCCTGATGTTCTTTCTGGACAGCAAAGGTTTCCTCCTGGCACACCTCCCATGTAGATCAAATTTGTGCAGCCTCTTTCTAATGGTAGACTTGTGCAATTTGACATCAAGAGTGGCAAGAGCTACCTGCAGGTCCCGTGATGACATTCTGGGGTTCTTAGAGACTTCTTTCAGCATCTTGCGGTCTGCTCTCGGGCTGAACTTGCTGGGGCGGCCTGGCCTGAACAAGTTGGCGGTTGTTTGGAATCTTCTCCACTTATAGATGATCTTCCGGACAGTCGAATGATTGATTTCAAATTGTTTGGACATCTTTATAAATCCCTTTCCAGACTCGGAGGCATCTATAACCTTCTTTCTGAAGGCCTCAGAGAGCTCTTTCGATCTAGGCATGGTGACGCCACACACTTCCACAACAAAGAGCAAACCAAACGAAATGTCTGAGGTTTAAATAAAACAGTTTCCTCCAAGATCCTCTCTAACGATGTTCTAATCATTTGCACCTGAGCTGGTGCACCTGATTCTAATTTTAGGTATTTGAAGTAGTGATAAATGTAGGGGTGTACTTACTTTTTCCACATGCAAAATTTGCATTTATGTTTATTTAAATTATACAATGGACTACAAAATGTAAATTGTTTCATGATATTTGTTATATTATATCACCTTTATCTATCAATATTGTTGAAATGAAGATCAAATAGCTGTATGTTGAAATATGTTGAAAAAGTCAAAACTCTACATGGGGTGTACTTACTTTTTCACATGACTGTACATATATATATATATATATATATATATATATATATATATATATATATATATATATATATATATATATATATATATATATATATATATATATATATATATATATATATCTATATATATATATATGCGTGTTTATATATATATATATATATGCGTGTTTATATATATATATATGCGTGTTTATATATATATATATGCGTGTTTATATATATATATATATATATATATATATATATATATACATATATATATATATATTGGTCTTCAAAAACTGGGAAATATAGAAACTATATTTGTCAGGATTAAAATTGCTGATTAGCGTGATATTACAGACGTGGCATTTAATATGGAATTTTTTTTTTGTGGGGGTGAACTTACTTTTCAAGATGACTTAGAACCAAAAGTTCATTGGAATTATGTTGAGATTATTCTAGATTTTGTTAATGTGACCTTTAAAAGAAACAAAAACCACATTTGACATTTCGAAGCAAATAAATTGATCCTTGAAAGTGATGTAAACTGATATCGAACTCAATTCACGGACAGTACTGTGTTAAACTTCTGTACGTTTTCCAGAAGTATCTCTTTATTTTGCACATTAGCCAAAAAACAATTTCAACAAAAACAAAAGCTAAATTATGACTGGGATTACGGACAGTAAAATTACAGTTCAGTACTTCGTGTAACCCCCACGAGCATTCAGGAGAGCACGTACACGTCGAGGCATGCTGTTCACGAGATTTGCCAAGATTTGGACAGGAATCGCTTGCCATGCATTGACAATAGCCTGCTGCAATTCAAGCACAGAGGTAGGCTGCTGGTCCAAGTGGTCGATTTGACGCGTTAATTCTCCCCACAAGTTCTCTATCAGATTCATATCCGGGGACATGGCAGGCCACTCCATATGCTCTACACCACGGTCAGCAAGAAAGTGTTGGATCATGCGAGCATTATGAGGCCGTGCATTGTCATCTTGGAAGACAAAGTTTCCTCGAAAGGCTGCACGAGCAAATGGAAGCAATGTTTCTTCAAGAATGACCCTGTACTTGAACTGGTTCAGGTTTCCATTCAGAACAACCAGGTCAGTTTTGCCCCCTGCATGAAAAGCAGCCCAAACGGTCACCCCACCACCTCCAGCTTGGACTCTTGGCACTATACAATCTTAGTTTTTTTTGTTTTTTTTTGTATTTTTTTTTGTATACAAGATCGAGGCTCGTGAAAGAGCTAGTTGTGGGCTTCATGCACTTGTCTGCGCACTCAGACGCGGCCATCTTGACGATAGACCAGAAATCTAGACCCGTCACTGAAGGTCACGTGATTCCAGTGTCCTGGCTGCCATTGACGGTGCTCTCTGGCCCACCTCAATCGGCGCTGGCTGTGTTGTCTGGTCAGGCGTGGCTTTCTTAGGGGACGCCTGGCACGATAGCCTGCTTGAACCAGTCGTTGGTTGACTCGCCTTCTGGATACAGGCACATTTGTCAGTTGCTGCCACTCAGCCCTAAGCCGATTAGCTGACTTGGTACGGCCATTGCAGACTAACCGGTGCAGCTGGCGATCATCTCTCCTTGTGGTTCTGTGTGGACGTCCTGGCCTCGGTATTGGAGTAGGGACACCCCTCTGAGCATTTCGTTTCAGGATATTTGACACCTGACCTTGAGTGCTGCCATACTGCCGAGCAATAGCATGCTGTTTCATGCCAGAATTTCGTAAAGCCACCACTCCATGACAAACAGCATTGTCAAGTTGACAGACCATCTCCAGAGGAAGCGGCAATAACTTTTGTAGACGTGCAGCAGTTGTTTTCCACTAATACAGAACGCAACAACCCTTATATACCCGATTGTGAAGCCAATCGTCAAATGTACCTGTCCTTACATTTTGTCACGCCACCTGTGATATAATCCTGTTATTGACTTCTTGCTGCGAAAGACAATCAGATTGATATCAACATGTTTCTTTCAACAAAGACATCACCGAAGGGTAAAAGAAACTCACCAGATTGATATACTGAGTTCAGAAAGTAAACCCAAGTCAAGTAAAAAAAAATATTCCATATTAAATGCCAAGTCTGTGTAATTGAAGTTGTATATCGGCCACCACATTCAAATTTAAATGAGTTATTGGTTGAAATACAAAATCTATTGTCAAACCCCGCTGATTAACAAGTCGTTTTTCTTACTGGGAGATTTTAATGTCAATCTTCTTCAAAGTGAAACACCGCTATATCTTTTTTTTTTTTTTTTTTTTTAGATATGTTACTCTCATTCACATTTAGACTGCTTATTAATAAACCAAGTTGCAGAAGAAGGCAGTTGCAGGAGAAGTACATGGAGAAGAGGAAGAAGTTGTTTCTTGGGTTTGTTGATCTGGAGAAAGCATTCGATAGGGTTCCACGCAAAGTAGTGACATGGTCATTGAGGAAGTTAGGAGTGGAGGAATGGTTGATCAGAGTAGTGATGGCAATGTACAAAAGAGCATGCACAGCTGTAAGGATGAAGGCCGGGAACAGTGGTGAGTTTGAGGTGAAGGTGGGAGTGCATCAGGGGTCGGTACTAAGTCCACTACTATTTGCAGCTGTGATGGAGGTGCTGGCTCAGAACGTAAAGGAGGGTTTACCCTGGGAGTTGTTGTATGCAGATGATCTGGTGTTGATTGCGGAAAGTATGGATGGACTGAAGGAAAAGATGAACAAGTGGAAGGAATGTTTGGAGACAAAAGGTCTGAAGGTGAATATCGGAAAGACGAAGATGATGGCAAGTGGTAAAGCATGTGGTGAGGTGGAAAGAACTGGGAAGTGGCCGTGTGCTGTGTGCAGGAAGGGTGTCGGAGTGAACTCCATTCAATGTACAATGTGCGCTGAGTGGGTTCATAAAAAATGTAGTGGTCTGAGAGGGTCATTAACCAGTGTGGCAGCTACATTCAAATGTAAGTTGTGCACAGAGGGAGCTGCAGATGGAGGAAATGTTGAGTTGGATTTTGGAGACTGCGTGAAGCTGGAAGGTGTGAAAGTATTTTGCTACCTCGGAGACATGCTGAATGAAGAAGGTGAATCAGACTCGGCAACGGTTGCTGGAGTGAGATGTGCATGGAAGAAGTTTCAGGAACTGAGTGGCGTGCTGATGAGGAGGGGAGTGTCGTTGAAGCTGAAGGGAAAGGTGTATGCTGCACGTGTGAGAAGTGTTATGATTTATGGGAGCGAGACATGGGTAATGAATGTAGAGCAGCAGCGAAGGCTGGAAAGGGTGGAAATGCGAATGGTTCGGTGGATGTGTGGAGTGTCGGTGAGAGAGAGGAAGACAAATGATGAATTGCGAAAGATTATGGGAATCGAGCCTGTGATGGATGCTGTGAAGAGAAACAGGTTAAGATGGTTTGGTCATGTGTTGAAGAAGGATGAAAGTGACTGGTTGAGAAGAGTGATGGAAATGAATGTAGAAGGAAGTAGAGGATGGGGAAGACCGAGAAAGACTTGGCTAAAGATGGTGGAAGAAGAAATGCGGGCAAGGGGGTTAACAAGGGGAGATGCAGAAAATAGGGCAAAATGGAGAAGATTGTCATGGGGACCGCAATGCTAACCCCCGCTCTAGCAGGGAAAATGGCCTTAAAATGCATGTTGTGTTGTTTTGTATTAATAAACCAAGTAGGATTATGGATAATTCTTTAACTTTAATTGACAATATTTTTTCGATTGTTCAAGCATTTTCAGAAGGTTGGATTATTCTGTCTGACATCTCCAATCGTTTCCCAGTTTTTGCTTGAGCTTAATTATTGATCAACCAGTCTTTTCATTTCCATGCAAATAAGTATAAGTGAAAACGTATTCCAGAAAAGCTAGCTAGATTTAAAAACAAACATGCCTCTGGTTACTGAAGTGAGGTCCTGAATGATGAAGATGTTGATAAATGTTGTGAGAAATTAATTTATATATTTATGTCACTTTATGAAAAAACATCTCAAACAAAAAATATAAAAAGATACTTATTAAAAAAGACACCAAGAAAGCTTTGGGATACTAAATCACTTTTGAAATTAATTAATAGAAATAACAATTTGTATTGCAAGTATAAATCTGAGCCAACAGATGCCTCTTGATGTAGATTATATACTGATCATGAAAACATTCTTACAGCGCTTCTGTGGTGGACTGATAAACAAGGCTATTCTAAGCTAGAAAGAGCCATCAGAGATGGCAGACCCTCGTCAGGATTTGTTTGTGTGGTTTTATATGTACTTTATAGACGTGTTCGCATTGTACTAGTACATACTTTATAGATGTGCTCGCATTGTCCTAGTACATACTTTATAGACGTGCTCACATTGTACTAGTATGTACTTTATAGACGTACTCGCATTCAAATTGTTCTTCCTTTATAGAGGTACTCGGTTGAAAACAGATAACGTGTAATACTGCATACCAGCAGGTGGTGTTTCTGGCCCACCTTAGCTTATTATGTGCAGACAGACAGACAGACAAACAAACAAACGGACCTCTCTTCTGGCGAGGGTACCAATTTCGTACTTATCATAATACCATAAACTAGTATAAAGCCCATCATAATACTATAAACTAGTATAAAGCCCATCAAAAATGACGGGTTGGAACAGATTTTGACAGTCCAGTCGCGTGAGCATGCCAAAGTCTGAAGTCTGGGCCTTGTGTCAGGGGTGATTATATCATCTTTATTTGTTAGACATCCTACGGACGTAAATGAACACTCGTTTTACTCTGCACGCATTGCACATCATGTGCAGAAAATTTCACCTCCCTGTGCCTTGTATTTATTGTGATTAAAAAAATAATACCGCTTGTGTACACTGACCATGAGGCTCAGTTTGCAAGCCACCATCTACATTTCCAATGTAAGAGGCATAACTGCTCTTCTTTTGGGTGTTCAGAATCCTTGGGGTCTTTTGGGCCTTCATGGTCTTTTCAGTATTTTTTTCTTTGTTTTCTTTTCTTTCAGTATTTCAGTATTTTTTTTTTCTTTCAGTATTCTTTGAGGTCTTCAGGGTACTTTGGATCTTTGGGGTATTTTGGGTCTTCTGGGTCCTTGGACTCTTCTGGGTCTTCATGGTCATTTGTGTCTTTAACAGCCTACAGGGTATTTTGGGTCTTCGGGTATTTTTGGTGTTTGGGGGCCGTTGGGTCTTCGGGGTCTTCTGGGTCTTTGGAGTATTTTAGGTCTTTTAACCAGTGGACACACAGTCATGTTCAAAGATTGCCCATTAAACCCCTACCCCCCCCCACCCCCTCCACCCACTCAAATCCCACCTAAAGCACAACTCAAAGCCTTTAAAACCTACCCTTATGAAGGGGGACACACGCACGCACACACACACACACACACACACACACACACACACACACACACACACACACACACACACACACACACACACACACACACACACACATTGTGTTTTATATGGGAGATGGAAAATGGAAAGGAATAAATAATATGATAAAGACATTAAAATGTTTTAAATATTTTAGAAACAAAGAAGAATCGCTTTATAATAAAGGATCCAGTAATTATTTCAGTTTTAATGATTATTTTCTGCCATAGGCCTCGAGTTAGCTCATGCAATTTCAATGGCTGACAAATCAAATAATCTTGTTTTTTGTTTTTTTTGGAAAATCCAAACCTAAGTTCCTTGTTTTTTCTTCCAATCAGTAAAAAAGAAATAGTCGATATTATTTATAATTTGACGAAGAAAAGAGCCCAGGATTTGACAACATAAATAATGATTTATTGAAGTGATATTTCAGAAATTGTCAAACCCTTAACTCAAAGTATGAAAGTTTATATTGTTAATGGTATTGTTCTTTAAAAATATGAAAATATTGCAGAACCACAAGACTTGAGCAAATAGAGACCCATTTCAGTGTTCAAAATTATGTATTGAAAAACTCATCTATATCCACATTATAAAAAAATTCAAGTTTCAACAAGTGTTGTGATATTTATCTGCAAATTGCCAGTTTGTTTTTTTGTGAAAAGCACACTACTTCTCACGCCCTTCTACATTTCATAAATAAAGTTGCTTTTGCGATTGTTTGTTACTCTCATACAGTAGGTGTTTTTCTAGACTTCTCTAAGGCATTCTTGGGTAAAATGCCAGGGGCATAGAAGAGGCCCCTTTATATAAGGGTATGTGCCATGTGGCAAAGTATAGAAAAGAAGGGACATTCCATAGCTTATAGAAAATGTCGAACAATAGAAAAGTAGGGACATTCAAAAAATCTCGTGTGCATGCTGGACTACCCTTGTGTTCTTCGGAGGAACCAAGTCATGGTCTAGAAAAGTGCCCTACATCTACAACACAACACAACAAGTGCCCTACAACACCACATCTACATCCACAAAGGGGTGCCCTACATCTGGCAAATAAAATAAATTTACTTCTTCTTTGCAGCTGTATGAATCAAATTGGTGCCCATTTATATGAACTGGTGCCTTTGATGATACAAGCACGAGAGTTGGCACACAGTTAGAGTATGCTCTAAGGAAGATATTTGGCTATCGGGCCATCGCAGATTTGTCCTGTGACAACAATGGCGGCCATTTTCCAAAAAAGGACAAATCTGCGATGGCCCTATAGCCAAATATCTTTCTTAGGACATATTCTGACTGTGTGCCAAATGCCATGCTTGTATCATCAAAGGCACAATTCCTGCACCTATCTGCCATACTATTGGTATTATTTATATGTTTAAATCATAATTTCCACCAAATGTATTACATAGGTTGTATTCTACCTTAATGCTACTTTGTTTAAATTATGGTATTCTTGCTTGGGGCAATTCACTGAAACACCAACTGGATAAAATCTTAATCATTGAGAAAAGAGCTCTAAGGATTATGTCAAATATAGATATGTGATCACACATTAATCGATTGAGTTTTTGAAAATAAGATTTTGAAGGTAGAGGATTTAAATGACTTTCACCTGGGGTCTTTCTTGTCATGTTTCAATTGAGTAGACATGATTTGCCTCAGACGTTATTTTCAATGTAAAAAAACAACAACATGATTGACATAAGTATCCTATGAGACAAGCGTCTTTATACAATCTTCCACGGACGAGAACACACTTCACATACAAAACTCTCATTTCTACTCGACCAAAATATTTGAATTCCCTTGACCCAAGCATTAAACAAGCCAAAGTCTCAATGTATTCAAATGTGAGCTTAAGTTGCATTTGTTGCATGCCGACGCAATGATTGATTCCATTCATTGTCATTAACGAGATAACCATTCAAACAATTATTTTCTGCATTCAATTTGTTTACAAAACAGTATACATCATGACTAAACTTTTTGAGTACAATAAAATCTAGATAATCTGTATAAAAATAATAATTTTAGGTTTTATTACATCTTCCAAATGATTCTTGCCAATTTTGCCTGGTGATGACTTGTGCAATTTACATTTGAAACTACAGCTGCAGATTCCATTATCTTTTTTGTTCCATTCTATTTTTATTATATATTTTATCTCCTGTATTATGTCTAGTGTTTGTTTGTGATTGTGTCTATTCTCTTGTATGGTTTGGTCTTTACTCTTCAATTATTGTACCTTCACAAAGGACCTAATCTTAACAAGGTTTTCCTTATTAACAAGGCTTATCTTTCCGTTTTCACCACAAGATTGTATAAGCACTCATTATTAGTGTTGATTTCTTGATAATTTAAATGCTTCGTTTGTGTGAGCATGATTCATTTGACCGTACATGTACGCAGCAATATGATTGTATTGAAGAAATGCGTGGAAATAAATATAAATTAAATTAAATTAAAAGTCCCAACACGGGTTGTGACTGCATTTTGCACTTGTCAACTTATTACTTTCCATTGTGCAACAGACACGGACTCAGAGGTTAAAATAATACAAAAATGAAGTCTAATGGTTATATACATTTATTACATACTCTATACTGATTCAGAAAACAAAATTAAGGAAAAGTGGGTTCGAATAAAATAAAGCACAAAACATACTGCATCTCTCTAAAGTTATGACGTCATAAATCAATATTGTTTCTCACAGATGTGAGCACGTTATCATCCGGCATTACTCCATTATTTGATGTGGATAAATTTTGTGGATTGCTTTTTATATGAACCAACAAGCGCTTCTTTTTTATGAACCAACAAACAAAGGAGCCAGCAGACAAACAAATGAACCAACAAACAAAGACATCAACAAACAAACAAAGTAACCAACAAACAAACAAAGTAACCAACAAACAAACAAAGGAACCAACAAGCAAACCAAGGAACCAACAAACAAACAAAGTAAGCAACAAACAAACAAAGTAAGCAACAAACAAATAAAGGCACCAACAAACAAAGTAACCAACAAACAAAGTAAGCAACACGCAGACAATGGAACAAAAAAACAGACAACGGAACCAATAAACAGACAAAGAAACAAACAAACAGACAAATGAACAAAAAAACAGACATATTAACAAAAAAAACAGACAACAGAACCAACAAACAGATAAAGGAACAAACAAACAAAAAAAGAAACAAAGTAACCAACAAACAAAGTAAGCAACAAACAGACAATAGAACCAACAAACAGACAAAGGAACAAACAAACAGACTGGCTTCTTTCCTGTGTCTGCATTTACATGCGTCATTTTCACATCAAACACATCTCTCATAGAAATACTAGAATGAAGGAAAGGTTCAGACATCCATGTATAAACATAGTGCCAAATGTCCACCTGTCTCGTGGGAATTTTGTAAACACAGGAATACGAGTATAAAGGAAAGGTTCACACAAACAGATACAAAGATAGACAGAGCCAAACGTCCACATTTGTCTCACCGAAACGATGTAAACGCAGGATGCGTACAAACGATTATTTCACTTCCATAATGAATATAATCATTTGGCTTTGAGAGGTTTCGGGAATAACAACGATTTATAAGCAATAAAACAAACGCGCCATTTTTATATACACGAGGCCGTTCATCTTCCCGTAAATGGTTCCCATTTGCGCCACAATCGGCACACTTGGAATACGAGTAAAGTTTCACAGTAAAGTTAATTCGCATTTTCCTTTGCTGATAACTTTGATTCAAACTCTGTCGTCCCTCGATTGATATGCCTGACCGTTTACCCTGTGTCGCGTGCGAAACAGGTAAACGAGTGGATCGCAGGTGTGTATCCACGTTCACGCTATTATTATTACCTGGTTTATTGCACCTTTTAAAACGTTTCGTCGTTTTTAAGTAGCTCACCGATAATGGACACAGTTTAACGCAAATGCAATCGTGTCCACATATCGTTTACGATTCGTTCGTTTACGACTTTAGTCCACTTGCGCCCTGACTTATCAGATTATTATTTACAGTCAATCGGAACTCGTGTAAAGACGTTGACGTTGATCGTTTATGGATTTTCAAAAACGTTTTCCTCCCAACAAAAGGTTTCCGTGAATCATAAACGGACATATTCCGCGATAAGAGCGTAAGAATCTGCAAATAATCAATGACGACCAAACGGACATTTTAAAAGCGATAAATAGTTTAAAACTTTTGCACGTCGAGAAAGTAAATTTTAATGTAAAAAAGTGAATGCAAAAACGTTCCAAAACAACGTAAAGTGAATAGTTCCAACGTTCCAAATGTTCTACCGACGAGATACTGGCGATGGTTTCAAGAGTCGTCGAAAAACAAAAAAGTACACCTTGAGCCGTAAATATTTATATAAATAAGTAAATACTTATATACCGATTACGTAAGCTGATTTTAAAATAAACGTCACACGTCTTGGGCCATTGTGAGTACGTCGTTGGTGGAACCTCTTGAACGTCGCGCGTAAATGATCCTTTGGTTGGATGCGTCTCATGACCCTGTGCATGACCCCGTGTTCAAATTCCATGTACGCGTTAATTTGTACGTCGTCCGTCCCCTTGGAGTCTTTCTATTCATCGACGAGCGGCGCACGAGACTTTACGAGTCATAATTGCTTGCGCTGCATACAAGATGAATAAATAAATAAATATTTATTTGTACAACTTACGTGTAGTTTGTACAACTTTTACGATTACGAGAAGAAACTGAAGAAGTCGAATATAAAAAATGCAGTTCGAGCGATATCGATGGTAGTTTGTAGACCCGGAGGTGTTTAGACCCGGACACGTTTGTATAGGAGGTGTCGGGGTCGGGGTTGGGGTGGGGGGCCATTCGGAAGCTATTGGTGCTGGCGCGGCCAGAGGTCACGATTCCGAGTTAAACTTCTGACCTTACGCGGCAACATTAGTCTTACACATTGGGCGGGGCCAGGGGGGAGGAGGCCGGGGGCGAATTAAAAAGAAACTTTACAAAAGGCGCGATCTTTGTTCAGTGCAAGGAAATAGTATGAAAGTTTTGATAAATAACGTTTTATACACATCAGCTAGGGTCCACGTTTTGCACGATTTGCGCCCAACGGTCCGTCCTGTTGGTCGTCGGGTGGCGACGGTGGGAGTATGAGATGTGAGAAGTAGCGAAAAAGGAAACACAAAGTAATTGACGGAATCGATAAGGCGACATGAAAGTGAAGACCTTGGGGTGGACGTCGTGGCGCACATACCGGTGTTATTGCTCTGGATTGGCGTGGGGTTGCGCCGCATCCAGTCGAAGGGACTTCTTCGCCCGTTGTCCGGGGACGCCTGAGCCGCACCGTTTGAGAGACCGTTAAGCGGGGACAGGTAGCCACCCGGGGCAGGAGCGTGCGCGGTATGACCGCCGGGGTGAGGGTTGTAGTCCGTTTGGAGGGGCGGCGAGTAAGCGATATGCTCCACGGGTGAGGGCGCACCCAGAGCGGCCGCACTTTGAGGGGCGTGCAGAGACCCGGGAGGGTAAGAGATCCACGTGTCCTCCCTGGAGGTTCCACCGTACGCGCTCTGGGCGACCGTCCAGTGGGACTGGCCATGTCCTCCGTGCAGCAGCCCCGAGTCGGGGTGCACGGCCGGGTGGTGGTACCCACCGTAGTCCGCGTATTGTACCGGGGATCCCTGCGACTGAACGAAATTCTGATGCGAAAGGCCGGGATGTCGGACGGGGCTCGAGTACATCGCGTTGTCCTTCTCGAGCAGGTAGCTCACGTACATAATGTCCGGCGTCCCGCGCAACAAGCGCGCATCGCTCGGTCCGCTTACGCTCCTGATCCCGAGGGTCGACGCCCCGGCAGCGGCTCGTGCTTCGCCGAGGTTGTAAACGTCGTGAAATGCGGGCGTCGTTCGATCGCTCCACCCTCATGACCCCCCTTTCTCCACCCGCTTCTCCAAGACGCCCACCAGACCTCGATCGCTCCACCTTGCCCAATATGACCTCAACCCCCCCACCCTACCCCCCTCCATCCCCAAGTCCTCCATCCTTGCTTCATGGGTCAGACTTTTGCGCATAACCCTTCATGTCATCGTCGCTATAGGAATGGTCATGATGCTGGGAGCACACGTTATTACATGTACAACTACATTTGGATCCCCTAAATGCCCTTTAAGATGCACGAGGGTTTGCCCCCTCCGCACCCTCGCCATGGTGCAACGCAGCCCCCTCCGCACACCGACACGTATTTGCAATGAGCAAAGTCCGGAGCTAACGAAACCCTTGTACGGACCAGCTCTCTTACGGCTTATGAGCTCCTTTATATTATAGGGTTTCTTTTCCCTGCACGTAACCCGATGCCGTACGTAGTACGTGTTAAATATGACCACGTGGTACACAAACGCGCCGTGTGGTCAAAAGGTCACAGGAGGTAAACATGTCAGACATAAATGTTCGTGAAATACAGTATAGAATTGTTTCAATCCTTACGGAGCATTGTTTGGTGCTTTATTAATAATTATCAGTACTAGTACTAGTAGTAGTCGCAGTCGTAGTAGTAGTAGTAATAGTAGCCTACTGGAAGTATTTGTAGTAATAATAGCAGTATTGGTGGTACTAATACTCGTAAAAGTAGTGGTAGTAGCAGTGGAAGCAGTACTTGTGGTGGTAGTAGTAGTGGTAGTAGTGTTAGTAGTAATAGTAGTACTTGTCATGGTAGTCGTAGTAGTAGTGGTAGTGGTAATAGTCGTACTTTTCATAGGAGTAGTGGTAGTAGTAGTGATAGTGGGTACTGGTTGTGACAGTCGTAGTAGCAGTGGTAGTGGTAATAGTAGTACGTGGCATGGTAGTAGTAGTGGTAGCAATACTTGTAGTGGTAGTAGTAGTAGTAGTTGTAGTAGTAATAGTCGTACTTTTCGTGGTAGTAGCAGTAGTAATGGTAGTATTAATAGTAGTACTTGTAGGGATAATAGTAGTAGTGGTAATGGTAATAGTAGTACTTTTCGTGATAGTAGTAGTACTAGTAGTAGTAATAGTGGTAGTAGTTGTGGTAGTAGTAGTAGTAGTTGTGATAGCAGTAGTAGTAGTAATTGTACTTGTAGCGGTAATTTTAGTAGTGGTAGTAGTATGTAGTCGTAAAAGTAGTACTTGTAGGGGTAATAGTAGTAGTGGTAGTAGTGATAATAGTACTTGTAGGGGTAATAGTAGTAGAGCTCGTAGTAATGTCATAGGAATAATAGTGGTAGTAGTGATAGTAGTATTTGTTGGGGTAATTTTCCTAGTGTTAGTAGTATTAGTATGGTAGTTGTAATAGTCCTACTTGTAGGGGTAATAGTAGTAGTGGTAGTAGTGATAGTAGTACTTGTAGGGGTAATTTTCCTAGTGGTAGTAGTATTAGTATGGTAGTTGTAATAGTCCTACTTGTAGGGGTAATAGTAGTAGTGGTAGTCGTGATAGTAGTACTTGTAGGGGTAATTTTCCTAGTTGTAGTAGTATTAATCTGGTAGTAGTAAAAGTCGTTCTTGTAGGGGTAATAGTAGTAGTGCTAGTAGTAATATGTCATGGGAATAGTAGTGGTAGTAGTGATTGTAGTATTTGTAGGGGTAATTTTCCTAGTGTTAGTAGTATTAGTATGGTAGTTGTAATCGTCCTACTTGTAGGGGAAATAGTAGTAGTGGTAGTAGTGATAGTAGTACTTGTAGGGGTAATTTTCCTAGTGGTAGTAGTATTAGTATGGTAGTTGTAATAGTCCTACTTGTAGGGGTAATAGTAGTAGTGGTAGTAGTGGTAGTAGTGATAGTAGTACTTGTAGGGGTAATTTTCCTAGTGGTAGTAGTATTAGTATGGTAGTTGTAATAGTCCTACTTGTAGAGGTAATAGTAGTAGTGGTAGTAGTGGTAGCAGTGATAATAGTACTTGTAGGGGTAATAGTAGTAGAGCTAGTAGTAATATGTCATGGGAATAGTAATGGTAGTAGTGATAGTAGTATTTGTAGGGGTAATTTTCCTAGTGTTAGTAGTATTAGTATGGTAGTTGTAATAGTCCTACTTGTAGGGGTAATAGTAGTAGTGGTAGTAGTGATAGTAGTACTTGTAGGGGTAATTTTCCTAGTGGTAGTAGTATTAGTATGGTAGTTGTAATAGTCCTACTTGTAGGGGTAATAGTAGTAGTGGTAGTAGTGATAGTAGTACTTGTAGGGGTAATTTTCCTAGTGTTAGTAGTATTAGTATGGTAGTTGTAATAGTCCTACTTGTAGGGGTAATAGTAGTAGTGGTAGTAGTGATAGTAGTACTTGTAGGGGTAATTTTCCTAGTGGTAGTAGTATTAGTATGGTAGTTGTAATAGTCCTACTTGTAGGGGTAATAGTAGTAGTGGTAGTAGTGATAGTAGTGCTTGTAGGGGTAATTTTCCTAGTGGTAGTAGTATTAGTATGGTAGTTGTAATAGTCCTACTTGTAGGGGTAATAGTAGTATTTGCTGTTGTTGTAAATGTTCATTTATTGACTCCTTTCCATGACATATCACGCGCATAATATCAGATCATGAGTGGTGTGACGTCACTTTTTAAGAGCACGCCCATTTTGTTCCAGCGAACCTTGAACTAGAAAATTAGAGCAGGTGACGCACCTGAGGGTGAATCCGTACCCTATAAAACTCCTTGTTATTTCGCTGATCTCCGTACGACGCTCCTTTGGTATCCAAACGGACATCTCGGTTATTTGACAATTCACTACCCGAACATTACAATACGCGCAATTACAGACTGGAATTTCACTTTGGCGATTAAAGAAATAAACTCACGTGAATGTTGTTGTTGTTGTTGTTGTTGTTGTTGATGGAGACTAATTTTTCAGTCTCATAAAAAACCACAACGCTGACATCGAAGTCTGTGTCTGTAGACTCGAACCCAGGGATTTACCTGGGGCGTTCCAAAAGTTATCTTAACGAGACGAGAAGCCGAGAGAAATCCATTTTTTTCTAAATAACTACACTGATGGATTATGGGATTAAAAGGTTCGCGTTTCCTGGACTTTTGTAACTATCTCGTTCCGAGTACTTTTTGAACGTCTCAGTAGCAGTTGCAGAGTGGTGGGGCGACCGTTGGGCGTTTTCGAAAGCGTTTCGTAGGTTTGTGTACACCTGTACAAGAGTATTAGTTTGAATCAAAGGATCACGTCGGACGATCATGTGAAAGTCCCAGGAATTGATCGCGGATGGAAGCAATTTCCAAACGCCCTCCTGAGGACACGTGACCTGCCCAATCCCTCACCAATCTAAGGAGGACGCAAAGTACTCCCTCCCTTTATATAAGGGATCGTTTCTCTGTATGCACTTTTAACATGGAGACTGAAAATCCGTTTCTCTCTACTGGATGAAATCGGCTGCAAATTTCAGAAGTAACTGCTTTGTACGTCGAGGTAATATGTTCCAAATTTCAGCAACGTCTGTTTCCACATTCTTGAGTTTTATTTAGAAAACCCTCGAAATCACGTTGGTGTCCGTCGTGTTCGCGCTCATACACCACTCACAATAAGTTAGGGATATTGGCAGGTTCTTCGATGTGGTTGATTTTGTGTATTAAATATGTTTTAAAAAAGTTGTTGGTCCGAATTCTATGGTTATTAATGAGTGTGAAAAAACACAGCATTCTTGATTTCAATACCATAACCCTAACCCCTATAAAAGAAATAATAAACACTCCCACAATATCCCTAACTTATTGTGAGTAGTGTATATAGGTTGAATATATATACAGTCACGTGAAAAAGTAAGTACACCCCGTGTAAAGTTTTGACTTTTTCAACATATTTAAACATACAGCTATTTGATCTTCATTTCAACAATATTGACAGATAAAGGTGATATAATATAACAAATATCATGAAACATTTACATTTTGTAGTCCATTGTATAATTTAAATAAACATAAATGCAAATTTAGCAGGTGGAAAAAGCAAGTACACCCTTGGCTCTAATAGGTCGTATTGCCCCCTTTGGCAGAAACAACCTCAAGTAGGCGTTTCTTATAACTGTCTACCAGTCTCGGACATCGACTGGGAGAAATTTTTGCCCACTCCTCCATGCAGAATTATTTCAGCTGTGCGATGTTTGAGGGGTTTCTTGCATGCACAGCTCGTTTCAAATCCCCCCACAACATCTCGATGGGATTTAGATCCGGGCTTTGACTTGGCCATTCCAGAACCCTCCATTTCTTTCTCTTCAGCCATTCCTTGGTGGATTTACTGGTATGTTTAGGGTCATTGTCATGTTGCAAGGTCCACCATCGGTTGAGCTTCAACTTACCGACAGATGGCCTCACATTATCCTCAAGCACCCTCTGGTACAATGAAGAATTCATAGTGGATTATTTGATGGTGAGCTGCCCAGGCGCTGATGCAGCAAAGCTGCCCCAACCATAATATTTCCACCACCATGCTTTACAGTTGGTATCAGGTTCTTGTGGTCAAATGCTGTCGTTGGTTTTCGCCAAACATGTCTTCTGGTACTGTGACCAAATAGCTCTACCTTTGACTCATCTGTCCAGAGCGCATTGTTCCAGAAGTGCTGGTCTTTGCCTCGGTGTTCATTGGCAAACTTTAGTCTTGCCCTGATGTTCTTTCTGGACAGCAAAGGTTTCCTCCTGGCACACCTCCCATGTAGATCAAATTTGTGCAGCCTCTTTCTAATGGTAGACTCGTGCACTTTGACATCAACAGTGGCTAGATCTACCTGTAGGTCCCGTGATGACATTGTGAGGTTCTTAGAGACTTCTTTCAGCATCTTGCGGTCTGCTCTCAGGCTGAACTTGCTGGGGCGGCCTGGCCTGAACAAGTTGGCGGTTGTTTAGAATCTTCTCCACTTGTAGATGATCTTCCGGACCGTCGAATGATTGATTTCAAATTGTTTGGACATCTTTATAAATCCCTTCCCAGACTCGTACGCATCTATAACCTTCTTTCTGAAGGCCTCAGAGAGCTCTTTTGATCTAGGCATGGTGACGCCGCACACTTCAACAACAAAGAGCAAACCAAACGAAATGTCTGAGGTTTAAATAAAACAGTTTCCTCCAAGATCCTCTCTAACGATGTTCTAATCATTTGCACCTGAGCTGGTGCACCTGATTCTAATTTTAGGTATTTGAAGTAGTGATAAATGTAGGGGTGTACTTACTTTTTCCACATGCGAAATTTGCATTTATGTTTATTTAAATTATACAATGGACTACAAAATGTAAATGTTTCATGATATTTTTTATATTATATCACCTTTATCTATCAATATTGTTGAAATGAAGATCAAATAGCTGTATGTTGAAATATGTTGAAAAAGTCAAAACTTTAAATGGGGTGTACTTACTTTTTCTCGTGACTGTAAGCTCATATATAAGGACAAAGGTTGAAACTAGCTGAAACTTGGAATATACATCGGCCTATACATCCAGTTAATTTGTTTTTTTTTTCTTTCTTTGTTTTTTTTGTATACAAGATCGAAGCTCGTGAAAGAGCTAACATTAATCACACAAAAAGTCAAACGACACATAAAACACAAAATAAGGGGGGCGGTAGACAAGATGGGGAGAGACGGGTAAGGACACAAACACAACATTTGAGAGCAGGGACATCGAGAGAACTGTGGGAGGGAGAGGGCTTGGGGGGAGGTGGGAGAGGTATAAAACATATGGACACTGCAACGACTTCTGCTTTTTTTGTATACAGGATCGAGGCTCGTGAAAGAGCTCACATTTATCACAAAAAATAATCAAACAGACACACAAAACATATAATAAGGGTAGCGGTAGACAAGATGAGGAGAGAAGGAGAAGCACACAAACACAACATTTGAGAGCAAAGACATCGGGAGATCTGTGGGAGGGCTTGGCGGGAGGAGGCGTGCGAAGAGGGAGAAGGGGGGGGGGGGGTTGGGAGAAGTATAAAACACAAGGACACTGCAAGGACATCCAGGAAGGAAGTTAGTATTTCAAAAAAGTGAATCTGGGGTGAAATTAGCGGGAGTAGAAATGATCAAGGTTTTGGATGGGAGAAGATAAGAGATGGTGGTGCACAGCTGTTTTAAAGACCTGGAGGGAGGAGTGGGATTGAAGAGAGTGAGGGAGTTTGTTCCAGAGGTGGGAGAAAAGAGGAATGAAGGAGTGAAGGTGAGCAGAGAGTCTTGATTTTGGCAGTTTAACCATAAGAGGGTTGCAGGCAGATCTTGAGCGACCTGCAGGAATATTTGGGGGACAGAGCCCAGAGAGAGCTGGGGGAGCAAGGCTGGAGAGGAGTCGGTAGAAGACAGAAAGCCCACCAACCTGCCTGCGGTGACTAAGTGAAAGGCCCTCGGAGTTAGCTTCATCGCGGGAGATTCCAATGATTCTGAAAGCTTTGGTTTCAACAGCGTGAAGACGAGCTTTGTGTGAGGCAGGAGCACCGGCCCAGAGGGGAGAACAGTATTCCATTGAGCTGCGGATGAAAGCCTTTATGTGGTGAGGAGCTCAGGTGTGCCAAGGAAGGACTTCGCATAACGGAGGATGCCCAGTCGGCGACTGCCTTTGGAGGCCAGATTTGAAATGTGGTTTTCCCAGGAAAGATCATGGCAGATAGTGAGAAGGCTTTCCAGTCGGTCTTTTCGGAGAGACATAGTGAGAGTGTGAGATTTGTCAGGATTGTCAGACATGTTCCACTTGTTTGACAAGTCTGTGATTTTGTCCAGGTCTGCAGAGAGTGAGGAGGCTGCAGACTGCCTATCTGGGGGATGAGGAATGGAACGGCAGAGAGTGGAGTCAATAGCAAAGAGAAAGATAGGATTTTCCAGAGAGTCGGAGAGATCATTGATGAAGACCAGAAAAAGCACAGGGCCCAGAACACTACCTTGGAGACCTCCAGCCAGAACAGGAAGAGGAGATGAGAGAAATCCATTCAGGGCCACACGTTGACTACGACGAGAGAGGTATTCCTCAAGCCATGCGTGGTCCGCAAGCCAGTCCACAAGCCAAATATATATACTTTCAAAACAAATTCCACCTAAATGGTGTAGTTTTTGCTTTAAAATTCAATATATTTGAATATATATACATAAATAAATATATATAAAAATATATATCTCTATATATAAAGGAGTGTCTGTGTGTGTGTGTGTGTGTGTGTGTGTGTGTGTGTGTGTCTGTCTGGATGTCCGCTTATAACTAAAGAACTACACATCGGAGAAAAGTTTTAGACACAGATTCCGAATCAGCATAAAATCCCGGTGGTTTTAGGCTACGTTTTATTTTAATATCAATGGTTTAAAAAAACCGCGCCAGCTGCAATTCCATGGTGTAGTTTGTGGCGGTGCTAGACGTTCGGGGTGTATTGCAATGGTTTGTCGGGTTTGGCTGTGGGTCCAGAATAGCTCCCATTTCCTTATGTTCTTCCACTTTTATTTTGATTCTTCTGTTACAACGCCTTCCTTATCTACCTTATATCCCCCCGACGAGGCCTCTACATAATTTCATGCGGCAGAATTTCGTGCATTTTGAGTGAAAGAAGTGAGACGAAGTTGTAGGAGGAAGAAGAGGCGCAGTCACTGTGGAGGCGTCGATCGTGAGTGGAAATGGCGGGAATTGCGTTTGTATCGCAAAGTAAAGGATCTGCATTCATTTCTGAACTTGCATTGGTGGATTGTTATACATCTGCATTATTTTTCATAAAAAAACTTTATGTTGAACTTGAAGGCTCCAAGCACGGACTATATATTGTGAGAAACCACCGGTGAAACCACCTGTTCTCACCCAGATTTGGTGCCCCGCCCACCGCGTGACGTGGCCTCCTTGGAGCCTCACGCGATCGGGAGGCGATTCGGCACGTGATTGGTGGAGAGTCGAGAGAGCGCGGTCGCCATCTTATGCAACGGACGCGACTCTCGAAGGCTCCGAGTGGGAAATATAGATAAAGGGATTTCCCTTAATCTTCACGACAGCCGCGTTGGGCTGATCGTTTACAGTTCGGTATTTTACGAGCGAGTAACTCCGGAAGAAAACGAGTGATTCCCGGATCTCGTAGATTGGAACCGCGAGTGATTGCCTGCTTCGTGTTGGAGCTGCTGGCCGACCGTTCCTGCCGGCCTTGTGCGGTGAATTCCATCCTGTTACCCTCCGAGTCCCGGAGATCGTCGATTGGAACCGCGAGTGATTGCCTGCTTCGTGTTGGAGCTGCTGGCCGACCGTTCCTGCCGGCCTTGTGCGGTGAATTCCATCCTGTTACCCTCCGAGTCCCGGAGATCGTCGATTGGAACCGCGAGTGATCTTACCTGCGTCCTGTTTGGAGCGTCTGTTGCCGACAGTTCCTGCAGGCTTTGTGCAGTTTATTCCATTCTGTTACCATTTATGGTTTTTGTGATCGAGCCAATAAAGCATCGTGCCTTACCCCTAGAAGGCCGATTAAAACACAATTGTGTTTATTGAGTTCTCTCTGTCCACTCCGTGGACTACTTGAAGCCCGGACATTAACGTCCGTATTCCGTGCTGGGAACCATTTCACAGCCGGGATCACGACAAATGGGGGCCCGTCCGGGATCTTTCAAGTGAGAGACATTCGAATTGAGACGGGAATTCGGCATCTGCATCTTCTCTGCATCTTCTCACCAGCGGACGCCGTCTTGGAGGAACTTTCTCGCCGTAGGACGCTGTCTTGGGTGGTGCTTCACTGCAGAATAAGTGAACCTCGGATCCCTCCAAACAACCGACAAAAAAAAAAAAACGTGAGTATTTGTACGTGGTATTTTTCTCATTGGCAATTTGATGTGCGGGTGATATTGTGTAGTTCGTGTCGTATTTCCCCAACAGAGCGTTGTGTTTGAGCGTTGTGTTTTGTGCCTTGTCTTATGATAACTCGTAGCCAAGCTATGTCGACCAGAGAAGTGAGAGTTCAACCTGATCATGTTGACAGTCACGTGGGTGGCGATGTGAGCGACGCAAGCAGCCTTGACCCGGTCACTCAACCCGAGATGTTAGGAAGCGATTCCATCATGACTAAATGCATGCGTTCGCCCTTCTGGACCGGGCTGACTCCGGTTCAACAACTTGACATGTATAACAGGGAGAATGACAGGGCAGAGGCAGAGCGTGCGGCAGCAGAGAGAGAGCGTGAGAGAGAGAGAGAGCGTGCGGCAGCAGCAGAGGCAGAGCGTGCTGCAGCAGCAGAGAGAGCGCATGCGGCAGCAGAGACAGCAGCAGAGGGAGAGCGTGCAGCAGCAGAGAGAGAGCATGCGGCAGCAGAGAGAGAGCGTGAGAGAGAGAGAGAGCGTGCGGCAGCAGCAGAGGCAGCAGCAGAAGCTGAACGCGTCAGAGAGCATGAGTTGCGAATGTTGACTGAACGACCGCGGGCAGAGGGGTCTGCTGCAAGAGTCCCGGAAACTGTTCATGTTCGTTTGCCGGACTGGACGGGAGACACGAAGCCAGAAGCGTATCTGGAGATGGCGGAGAAGTTGTTGGCTGCCGGTGGCATTGATGAGAGCTTGTGGGTCGGCCATCTTGTGAGCCATCTATCTGAGAAGGCGAGGGAGGTATATGCGAGGATGGCAACCGAGGACGCAAACAAATACAGGGCATTGAAGGCCGAGATTTTGAACGCCTATGCGGTGTCCGCATGTATTTATAGGAGAAATTTTTTCAGCTGGACTCGTGAGTCCAGTCAAACCTATGAGGAACATTCGCGGGCCTTGTTGGAACAGCTGCAGAGATGGTTCAAGGGGAGCAAGGTTGAGTTACCTCAAGCGGTTGCGGAACTCCTGGTGCGTTACCGTATCGATCAACAGCTTCCGCCTGACTTAGCATTGTTTCTTGTCGACAAAGACACTGTTTCCTTGGCAGACTGCGTCAACCTTATTGATAAACATGTTTTGGCGTGCAAAATGCTGCAAGTCACGCAGTCGCGTCGTAAGACGGAGGAGTCTGCGATCAAGACCGCCCCCCGTCTGCCCGGCGGCTGGATCGAGGGGAGGGGTTCTCCGATGCCCTCCACTGGTGGCGGTCGCGAGCCGCAGACCAGGGCAGGGCCCTGGTGCGATTTCTGCAAACGCGTGGGGCACGGTGAAAACCGCTGCTTCTCTAATCCCGCTAGTCCGGCCTACCGAGGCAACCCTCCTGTTAAGTCGGAGGGAGATCAGTGGAGCTCATCCGCCGGGCCCTCGCACACGACGGTGGCATCGGTGACCGAGGTCACTGCCACCGAGGCTAATTCCATTCATCCACTGTACCAGGATTATTCAGGGACAGCCTTAGTGGGTGGCCCTGATTCGATGCTGAAGTTTGAGGCCCAATACCTTCGGGATACTGGGGCGACGCGGTGTGTTCTCCGGGCGGGGGTAGTTCCGGCCTCTCAGATGCGTTATACCGGCGAGTATACCCTCCTTCGGGGCATTGACCGGGTTCTTGGCCGGTATCCCCTTGCCCTCCTCGAGGTCCGGAGTGACATTTTTAAGGGTCCAGTGACCTGTGTGGTGGTACCCTACTACCCGATACCCGGGGTCTCCTTGCTGATTGGCAATGATGCCATGGCCAGGGAGGAGTCATTGACTCTGACCTGTGGGGGGGTCACTAGATCCCAGAGTAAACAGGCGGAGAGAGTGGCGGAGTCAGACATATCTTCACTCTGGCCCGAGGAGCCTAGCGCCTCGACTCCAGTTCCCGACGGTGACGTTGCGTCAGCTGAAGTCCACCCGAGCCTCCCGTCAAGCCACCCTCAGGTGCCGTGCTCCTCAGGGACCGCTCCCGCCATGTCGCGATTCAGCAGGAACGCTAATGCTAAGGTATATGTGGGAAACCTGGGCAATGGAGCAGCGAAAGCCGAGCTAGGGAGGGTCTTCGAACATTACGGACCACTCCGCAACGTATGGGTTGCTCGAAACCCACCTGGATTTGCAGTTGTTGAGTTTGAAGAGCCACGAGATGCTGAAGATTCAGTCAGAGCCCTTGATGGAAGGTTAATTTGCGGATCGCGTGTGTGCGTCGAGATGTCGAATGGCATGTCGCGGCGGCCTCGTTTCAGACGCCCTTTGGTCCGCAGACCTTTCGACCCGAACGATCGATGTTACCAGTGCGGTGAAAGGGGTCATTACGCATATGACTGTTGTTCTCGACACCGGAGGAGTACCCGCCGCTCTAGGTCTCGGCCCGTTTCCTTCCTGTCAACGCTTCCCCCAACTTGAGTTTGGCCCCCTTGCCTCTCTATTGTGCTTTGTGTGAAGTGTAACTCTTGTAGGGTAGATATTAATGTGGTGTATGGTGTTAAAATTTGTGTGTGAAAAAAAAAAAAAAAAAAAAAAACTGGTTCATTGTTAACCTGTTAATGCCTGTTAATTGCCTGTGCGTTAATAATTGCGTTATTGTTGCGCTATTGCGTTGCGTTGTATTGTTGCGTTGTTGCGTTATTGTTGTTAATAAGTGTTAATAATTGTTAATTGCGTTAATTGCCTGTTAGCGATTACCGCCATCATCTTGCCATGTGATTTGCACCTACTACAAATACTGGTTTTAAAAACGCCGTCTATTCGACGGGGTTTTTACTTAGGGGGGGAGGACTGTGAGAAACCACCGGTGAAACCACCTGTTCTCACCCAGATTTGGTGCCCCGCCCACCGCGTGACGTGGCCTCCTTGGAGCCTCACGCGATCGGGAGGCGATTCGGCACGTGATTGGTGGAGAGTCGAGAGAGCGCGGTCGCCATCTTATGCAACGGACGCGACTCTCGAAGGCTCCGAGTGGGAAATATAGATAAAGGGATTTCCCTTAATCTTCACGACAGCCGCGTTGGGGCTGATCGTTTACAGTTCGGTATTTTACGAGCGAGTAACTCCGGAAGAAAACGAGTGATTCCCGGATCTCGTAGATTGGAACCGCGAGTGATTGCCTGCTTCGTGTTGGAGCTGCTGGCCGACCGTTCCTGCCGGCCTTGTGCGGTGAATTCCATCCTGTTACCCTCCGAGTCCCGGAGATCGTCGATTGGAACCGCGAGTGATTGCCTGCTTCGTGTTGGAGCTGCTGGCCGACCGTTCCTGCCTGCCTTGTGCGGTGAATTCCATCCTGTTACCCTCCGAGTCCCGGAGATCGTCGATTGGAACCGCGAGTGATCTTACCTGCGTCCTGTTTGGAGCGTCTGTTGCCGACAGTTCCTGCAGGCTTTGTGCAGTTTATTCCATTCTGTTACCATTTATGGTTTTTGTGATCGAGCCAATAAAGCATCGTGCCTTACCCCTAGAAGGCCGATTTAAAACACAATTGTGTTTATTGAGTTCTCTCTGTCCACTCCGTGGACTACTTGAAGCCCGGACATTAACGTCCGTATCCGTGCTGGGAACCATTTCACAGCCGGGATCACGACAATATATAGTCCTCATTGAGGTAAAAATAAAAGTAAAAATCCTGCTATCGCTTGCCAAGCTAGCCGTTCCCCCCCTCCCCCTCCCCTCCCCCTCCCCCTCCCCCCTCACCTCCCCCCCTCACCTCCCCTCCCCTCCCCCCCTCCCCTCCCCTCCTCCCTCCCCTCACCTCCCCCCTCCACCTCCCCCCTCCCTCCTCACCTCCCCCCCTCCCTTCTCTTCTCCCCTCTCCTCCTCCCCCTCCCTCCTCTTCTCCCCTCCCCCCTCTTCTCCCCTCCCCCCTCTTCTCCCCTCCCCCCCCTCTTCTCCCCTCCCCCCTCTTCTCCCCTCCCCACCCTCTCCTCCCTTCCCCCCCGTTCCCATCCCCTCCCCTTCCTCCTCCCCTCTCTTCCCCCGCCCGGCAATGCCGGGTACTTCCCATGGCCAGGTGTACGTGGGCTGCTCAAAGGTTGGAAAACCAAGCAATCTTTATGTCTTGGCACCAAGTAAGAAAACCAGAAATGTTGTATACCAAGAGGTTTTGAGAAATTGAAAATTGACAAAACGTCATGTAGGAAATGTACTGTGATATTGCTCTAAAATATGCATGTTCTTTTCATCATATATTTGTATTATTCTTATTCAACCCAGGCGAAGCCGGGTACCTCAGCTAGTATACATATATATATATATATATATATATATATATATATATATATATATATATATAAATATATATATATAAATAAATATATATAAATACATATATATATATATATATACATAAATAAATATATATAAATATAAATACATAAATAAATATATATAAATATATACACACTTTATAACTCTATAATATATACACACTTTATAACTATAATATATGCACACTTTATAACTCTAAAAGATATACACACTTTATAACTATAATATATGCACTTTATAACTATAAATATATCACACTTTATAACTCTTATAATATTGTTGCGGATCCGGGGGTCGGCGCTCCCCGTACCAAGGGGGGGTTAGTCCCCTTGTCTTTTAAGCTGGCCGTTCCCCCAGTCCTGGAAGTTACAACGCTCCTCCGCGGTCAAGATTGGCCAGGGTGATTGGTCAAGATGGAGTCCCCAATACCTGCGTGCCAATCCCTCCGCGAAGCAGGGAAATAACTCCCGCTCGAACCACGGACAGGTGGAAAATGCCGAGCGGTTTAGCAATCAGCGATTCGAGCCGTTAGCAAAAAGACTAACCCGATTCTGAGCGGTTCTAATCGTGCCACGTATATTCAATTGAGAAATCACGAGAGCGATCGAATAGAGGAAACCAAAAGGTAAGGAAGAACAAATATGATTTATTACTACACTGATAAAAGAGGAAAAGAAAGAAGGGAATGTACAAGGGAAGAAGAAGAAGCAGAAACAGGGCAACCTTATACAGTCTTAATTAACACGCCCAGGACAACACAAACAGACTTACACGAAAGGGGAATAGCAGGAAGGAAGGTCCAAGCAGATGGGCCAGCGTTGGCTCCGGCCCCGGTTCCCGCTCCACTCCGGTCCACGCTCCACCTCCGTTCAGGCTCCGGTTCCGCAGCGAAACCCGGCAGGCAGTGCGGTTGGTATTGTCGGTGTGAGGGGACCTTACATGCGAGGGGTTCATATATCGGGGAGGAATTGCGTCCGTGAATCGGAGGAATCGTGACTCGTGCTGCGTGATTCTCCACCAGCATCTCTCGTCGTGGATCGCGTTCTCTCCAATGGTGCCACTCTCCCCGGCAGACTCTCAGACTCAGACTCGGCAGACTCCGACTACTCTCTCTGGCCGACCGACTAAGTAGTCCCACGTGAGCGCTTATATTACGCGCTCGCGTATCAAGCCGCGTGCTTTTAGGACACACCCACCGGTGAGCTCGCCTCGGCCCTGGTTGGTCGCGAGGGCTCACCGACTCCGCCTTTAACAGGGCTACGCCTCGCTCTGATAACTCCTCCCCTGTTTTCTCCGCTCTGACCGCATGGTTAATGGCGTTTAAGCCAGGCAGCGAACGCAGCTGGGCGAGCAGAGGCGCGTAACCCAAATTGGAGAGGGCTAAGCCGCAAAATGAATGGGATTTGAAAAGGGGGCCTATGTTATTTGATTAATGCAACGCAGAGTCAAACTATTGGAAACAGAGCCTTAGCTGAAACACATACTAATGAAATAACTGAAAGGTTCCTATGGTGTCCTACGTGTTGCAATATGGACTAACTAGGGTGCGACCTTTGACCTTTGGAACATGGGAATATTTACAGGGAGTTATTTACAAGGGATTATTATTTACAAGTGATGGTTCTGAAAACCGTAACACAGCACCCTCCCTTTCTCCAGACCGTCCCGGGCCGTTCCACAAGGGATATCTTTTATCATTATGTGTGACACTTAGGTGTAGTTACCCTCTCGTATTAACCTCACCCTGAGTGCGACATTTTTAAAACTAGATATGTCCCGCCTGCTGTGTTGCATTCTACCTGGCAGAGTCACGCCCACAGACTAACCGAATTGCGGAATTAATTTTCAAACTACACATTAAGCCGGTGGGGAGCAGTATTTACAAAGAACACTACTATTTTGATTATTTACAAAACTCGAACCCAGGACCTGTCTTTTGGGAAACAAAAGCAGAACTTTTGAAAAGAGGAAAGGTCATGCATTGCACTGTACCGATATACCATACCCACATGCACAGAAATGCACAATCCGATGATAAGGTGCACTCAAAAAGCACAAAAAGCACCACCATACATGAAAAGCACCAATAAGCACCACCATAAGCACAGTCATACATTTTTCAAAAATAACTGGCATCTTCGCAGCTGGGCCGATGGCTGCGGGGCCGATGTTTCTTGGCGTTTTCTTGCTGTTCTTTCTTGCGGCCTATTTAATCACTAAAAAAGGGCACAAACCGCGTCCACTTTTTTTTAATTACGGCCAGCAGGGGCCAACAAAGGTGGTCCACCTGCTTGATGTTGGCAGCAAAGGCCCGCTTCCAGCAGAGGTGCCAGGCCCAAAAACGTGGGGTCCATAAAGTGGTGCTTGGCCACAAAACGTGTGGTCCATATGTGGGCTAGGCCACAGAACGTGTGGTCCATAGGTGGTGTACTGGTCCAGGCAGGCAAGTATCGAGGGTGCGGGCGCACAACTGCGACACCTGCACACTTTCCCCTCGGCAAACAAAGACCACGGTCCATGAGTGGGGAAGGAAGACAAAGCAGGGTTAGCGGGGTGCAAGGGCGCAAAGGTACACATCAATACAAGGTAATGCAGAGTGAAGTGCGCAGGAGAGCGAGCCGAGAAAGCTCGTCCCTACCGTATGTCCCCCCCTGTCACCTAATCTACCCTTGCCCCTACCCCGTATCTACACAATTTACAAATCCGTCGCTAATGTCCTGTCTTCCATATTTCCCCCTAATACCAAATTCGTCATCAATCCCAATTCCTCATCACTCCCACCTAAGCCAAATTTGTCATCAATCCCTCTGAAGGAGGAAGAGATGGAACAACGAACAATGTCTCCCCCACGTCACGATGCGTCTTTCATTCCAAATGTCTGCATAAATCGGTGTGGAGTCTTCTCACCTCAGGTGAGTGGATGCAGATGGTGCGAAGAGATTTTCAATCCAAAACAACCTTCTAAATGACTTTAACTCTCTTTAAACTACCCAGGGTCTTACCCTGCCAAACCATTGGCCATCTTACTCCATGCAGTTCTAAAAACCAATTCCCATTGAACATACTGTGGTGCTCACCAATTGGGAGTCCCACTCCCCCGATTCTTTCCCTGTGCCTTCGCACAATTTCAGGGCTGGGTCATGTGGCTCCCCTAACAGGTCTACTTACCTGCGCACCTCCGCCACTGCAGTTGCCTCCCGAGCTTACCTGCTCCTCACCCGAACCTACCTGGGGGAAGGCCCTCTGGCTCTCTCACCCCCTACCGCCCTCTCTGGCATCGGGCTACCCGGGTCCGTCCTCCGGATGCTCGGGCCCCATTGAACACTAACTGGCTCCCAGAGCCTACCTGCGGCCTCACCTGGCCGACAGACTAACAGTGGCGGAGTGCCCAACCAACCATTCTCACTAACAGGCCACATGCCCAGCCAATTTCATTTCACTAATGTACCCCTCGAGCAGTACTCTGCGACTCTCGCACCACAGATGCCAATATCCAACCACAATTTACCTACTCCCTCTACCTAACTATAAACTACCCTCCCCGGGTATTTGTGAAGGGGGTCCATCCTTCCCCCATCCACTCCTCTCGCACCATGCACTCCACTCCACTCCACTCATTCCACACTCCATTTACTCCACAACATTCATCCCACACACCTCTTTTCTGGCACACCTTTTGTGCTCACACACCTCAACCACAATTCCACTTGTTTCAACACAATTTCTCTCACCCACAGCATCATCTAGCTAACTACTACCCTTCTAAAGCTTGTGCTCCCCGTCTTCCCTTACTCTTAGCACTCCCTCGTCATTATCATCCATCTAAGCTATTCTGCATCCCCACTACCGGTACAAAATCACTACTTAATTCTACAGTCCCCTATGGTCATCTCTAGATTCCCTATCAATAACCTAACCCTCCCGGGCTAGTTTGTACTGCCAAATCCCCATAAAACTAAAGCTCGTGTGCCCCCAAAAAATTGATGTGAGGGATGATAGAGCTACCATCCCTCTACACTGGGTATCAATTCCCAATCACACTATCACTATCGCCATCAGTCCACTTCACTCAGAGCCTCTTGGTACATCGTTACATCATTAAAGCTCGGCTTCGCAAAGCCGAGCAATGAATATGGGTGGTTTGTCGCCTGCAGGTTGGGTCCGTCCGGCATTCGGATTCAGGGGAGGAGGATTACTCGGGCCAAGGTTCAAGGCACCATCCCTACGCAGGGCCTTTCGCTCCCATGCGCAGCGGTCCAGCCATGCTCGGCTGGAGCGCCGCCACCACAAGGGGGCACCGCTCAGCACCCTCCTCCTTCCCCTTGTCGTGGAAGTGTAGTGAGACTCAAGACTCCAATGATGTCACAGGTTTACAAAACAACTTTATTAACTGGTTGTTCACTTCATTCCAATACTAATGACTACCGTTAACTCAATGGACCAGATAACTCTTATCCGCATAGTCCCTTTTTCTCAGCCGATATTCCTCTGCAACGCCGTACTCGTTCATCCCATCGGGCAGGACTTCTGATGGCAAGTGGTCCTTGACTCCAAGTCTCTTCTGTTTATATGGGCAAGCTTCAGTTAATCCTCTGTGCGCTGAAATCGTAATCCCTTCTCCACTGCTTCTAATCCGTTCTCCGCAAACGTTACTCGGTCGCCTCACTGGCACCAGCTCGCTCCCCTCCTGCTGCGAGTTCCATTTACCAAACAATAGGGGGGTGCTCCAGCCTGGGGCTGTGACCAGGTGGACAAGAGATTACCATGTTCGTGCACATTCCTGACATTCATTTACGAAATCGTCTATCTGCTTCGTTACCAGTCCTAATCAATGAGTTACCAGCCCCAATCAATGAGTTACATTTCCACAATTCCCTCATCTTTTTTGTTTTTGTTTATATTAACCATTCATCTAAACATCAATATAAGTAAACAATCAATCACTGCAAGTAAACATCAATACAAGTATAAGTAAATAATCAATCACTGCAAGTAAACATCAATACAAGTATAAGTAAATAATCAATCACTGCAAGTAAACATCAATACAAGTATAAGTAAATAATCAATCACTGCAAGTAAACATCATTACAAGTATAAGTAAATAATCAATATCTACAAGTAAATATCAATACAAGTATTCAAACCATAACTTTGGTAATCAAATTCCCTTAGGCATACACCGTCATCCTGCAAGAATCACAAAACATTTCGTTGGTCATTGACTCCTTCCATATTGTTCAATCTATTGCATTTGCATCACAAATATCTTTTCAAAACAACACTTCACCATCACCAAGATACAACAATTTCACTTCATTTTCAAGTTTTGTAAAGCATCTGCACCATCTGGCAAAAACGTTTGCCTCCACACAAATGTTGACTTTGTTTGAAAGGAAGGGCTGATCACTTGTGTTTGAATCCAGGTATGAAACATTTTCTCCTAATGTCTTCATAGCACCTGCACTACTTCGTGTAGGATTTCGCTGTTGTGGTAACATTGCGGAGTCATAGACTGACCCTGCTCTCCATGTAGCATTCTTGCCACTTTTTGCTGTAAACCATAGTAATTCCTGAACAAGGCCTTCACCCAGTTGTAGTCGACTTGCCTCCTCCCTCATTGTGAGTGGGCAGCAAGTATTGGTGTGACGTTGATTGGCCAGCAAGATGTGGAACAGGGATGCCGGATGCATCCACAATGATGTTGGGACCATGGTGTTCAGGTCATCCATGGTCCATACCAGGAGTGGCCCGCAGAATCGTGCACAGCTGTTGTGAAAAGGCACAGCCATTGGTTTGCAGCTCCATGCTGGCTCCCCGGAAGTTGGTGAAGTAATAACATATGTCCCCGCATTTCACAGAGGTTGCAGGTAAGGTGTCGTTGTCCTGCAACTTCTGATGTGATGAATGTTCCAAGCCTTCGAACAAGAGTAAGTGATCGCCTTTCTTTCATCTGTTGCAGTGTGATCCAGGCAAATGGTCACATAAATTTCCTTGGTGAAGGTAAGCATCCATCTCCAAGTTACACGGGAGAATGTCTTCATCATTCTTTGAGAAAGAGGGTGTATGCCACGGTTAACTTCATTTTTTAGCCACAAATTTTCTTTCTCGAACTTCTTCCCAATTCCGTTAGCACCCCCTTCAAATGTGATCTCGTCTTATCCTTATGCTCAGTCACATCTGAATCTGCTTTCCACACACACTGAATCAGATAGGGTACATCTTACCATGAAACCAGCATAATCATGTATATCTTATTCAGACACACCGTCACTAAGGCTTTCAAGCAAGCCACCACTAAAACAATTGCCAATATAACTACTAAACCAACAAACAAGTCTGCTACTCCTTGTATATATTCATACCTATGACATAATTATATGTCAATGACATTCAACATTGTATACCAAACTAACAAGCTTCCTAAAAGGTAAATAAAGACAATCCCTTAATATGTAACATAAATCAGATTATTTGTCTTACCCTGATCCCCCTATCTCCCGGGGTCGAACTAAATCCCCTAATCATGAGTGTAGTTGTGATACATTATCCCTCATGTTGCGCTAATATCAGTAGATAATGGTATGTCATGTAGGCAAATAAATGTCACTATCCCAAGTAGGAATATCACATGTTGAAAATGTAATGTTTATCAATGCAAGGGGTGTTAAAATGTAATTCAAATGAATGTATATCACGACTATCATTTATCCGCCACTGAATGTTCTGCTGGGCTGCTAGGTGCAGCCTCATTTTCTGTGGGATCGTCCACCTTAGCCCCATGTGCTTGCTTGCAATGAGAGGCATGAATCCAACTTTCTATTTTGGGTCCATATTTGTTTCTATTCTTATCAATCTCCGATGGTTTATCAATTCGTTCCAAGATACTGCAACCAAAGGTTTTAACCAAAGCTCTACCAAACTATTTCCAATGTGAACAAAACATGCCAGTGAAACAATGTTTCGAGGAATTAACTTCAAGGGGTCAATAAATTTATTCTATAACCAGATCTAATTTTTTTCCAATAATTTTCCACTGCTGTAAGGAAGAACAATAGCTCTCATAAGTCTTAGTAATATCGTACTTAATTTGCCCAGCATCGAATAATTTATTTACTATCCTTTCTCATCTGTTAACCAGTGACTTTGTTTGAACTCCAGAACTGAAAACCCACAATAGTTCAAACCAGCAAAATTTTCTTTTACTATTTTCCCATATCATCTATGCCTAAAACACATCCATACATACAGCACAATTTATATGCTGATAAAATTCAAGTTTATATTGTAACGATTTTGAGAAGTGTAACGGTTTTTTTTTGAGAAGTGTAACAATTTTGGAGGAAGTGTAACGAATGTGAAAACGTTACAATGTGAACGTTACAAAAATATGTGTAACACCCTGTTAATGTAAATAATGGTCGCAGCCGTCCTCCTAGTTAATTCCATGAAACTTACACGCAGGTCACGATATATCTTTTTAAATAGTGTATTTTCTTATTCTATGTAGGCTAAATATGTGTTTCCCACTAGATTGACTTTGCATTGTATCAAACAAAATAAGCATAGGCCCTTGCAATTTCCCCAAACATCTCCGCTCTCCAAAGTTCCTTTCAAAAGGGTGGGAGTTGCGTTCAATCCCGCAAGCCGCCATTGCCCATGTGCTAATCTCGGAGAAGAAAGGCGTGTCTCCACCTCGTCATAAAGGGGAGGAGTGAGCCAGAGGGTCGCATGGCCAATCAGCACCGCGGTGAGCGACCCGGTAGGCGTGCCCTCGCAGCCGGCGGCTTGATTCCGCCCGAGGTGATAAAAGCGACTGTAAGGGACTGCTTTACCAGATGACTTGGGAGATGACCTGGGAGATGAGCAAAGAGGCGGCACCAAGAGGAGCGGTGAGATGCGAAACGCTCCAAGCCAAAGAGGAGAGGTACTCGGCAAGGAAACCAGCTTTGGAGAGATGCGCTGAAAGGAGGGAGACGGCTCCACCACAAGAAGAGGAGCAGGTGTGCCGAACCAGCGCGTGACATCTACAGCAGCGGATACGCGACGGAGGGTTTTCCCGCCAAAAACCGCGAGGAATTGAGAGCTGCTGCCTCCGACCTTGCCTCCCTCTCAAGCAATCCACCTCAAGCCCTACCTGCCTGCAATATCCCCTGTGTAAGTGTGAACGTCCTGTCCTACTCGTTGTCTTGGGATTAAGTAAATTGAGTAGAATAAGCTAACGATGCACTGTGTGACTGCTTTTTCCATCCATTGCTTGTAAATAATTTTGGTCGCTCTTCCTTTTTGCTTGTGTGTGTATAATAAATCTGTTCTTCCTCCGTACTCTGTCTTTTTCTCTTTTCCTTCTCTTTCAGTCGCTTTAGAGGTTTCCCGATTGAATATCTGTGGGGCGATCTGGTCAACGTCGGGTGGAATCGGGCTAATCGGGGAGTAACTGTTCGGACGCGGTAATACACCACCGCTCGGTCAATATAACATCTAAAACCGCGTCTGTAACAATTGGTTGTCAGGAGTTGGATTCGGACCTGGGACTAAATTTGTTAGGCCCAAATTTTGGAACACCAATTGTACTATTAGAGTAACAATTGGTGTTGAGGAGGGAGATCGGACCCGAAATCGGACCCGAAGCGCGCTTAACGCGCTCAAAATTACAAGCTGCCGAAATTTATTTTGTTTTATAAAACCCGAATTTTGAGATCGCGCCATGGACAATCAAGGCGATCGGATGTCGGTGGGAGAGATAGACAGGGTGGAATCGACCCAGGACCTCGGGGAAATGTATGTGGAGGAAAGGGAGGAGGAGAGCAATGAGGTGGTTGAGGGTGTATCAGACGCACAAAATGGCGTCCTCGCGCACGTGGGTGTAGCGGCACCAAATTTTGCCGCGCCCGCGACCGCAGCAGCGCCGCTGGTGGATTTGAACCTTTTTGTGATGCAAATGAAAGCCCTTATGGAAAAGAATAGTGAGCAATTGGGAGACCAAATTAGAGGTTTGAAAAGCAGTATGGGAGAAATGGGGGGCCAAATGGGAGAGATGGGGGGCCAAATGGGGGTAATGAGGGACGAAGCGATGGGTACCGGTGAGGGGTTAGACAAGAAATTTGGGAAGTTAGACAATAATTTTGAGGAGTTAGACAAGAAATTTGGGAAGTTAGACAATAATTTTGAGGAGTTAGACAAGAAATTTGGGAAGTTAGACAATAATTTTGAGGGGTTAGACAACGGGATAAAAGAGGTGAGACATGGGTTAACGGGGGTGGAAAATAGAATGGCTGCCCAGGAGAATCAGATAGAGGGGATGAAAAATGGGTTAATGGGGCTAGAAAATAGGATGGAGGACAAATTGCGGGAAATAGGGGAACAATCTGCCAGGGAAATCAAAGGAATGGGAAACCAGATAGAGGAGGTGCAAATCGGGTTAGAAACCAAACTGGATACTCAGAGGGATGAATTGGGACAGATGAGGGTGGCATCTACAAAAGAGATGGAGGAAATACGACGAGGGGTAAGTGAGGAGGTTTCGGGGCTACGCGAGGAGGTAAAGCGAGGTGAGAAGCGTATGGAGAAAGAGGTGAGGAATAATACGGCTAAGTTACAAGGGGGAATAGAAGATCTGACGGAGGAGGTGGAACAGCTGACAGAGGGACAAACGAAGTTAGTGGAGCAGGTTCAAAGGAACACTGCAGTACTCGGAGGGTTAAAGGCGACACAAAAAGAAATTAAAAACGAATTAATAGCGACGCAGAGGCAATGTCAGATGGTACGTGAGGAACTGACAATGAGGGTGGACGAGGTGACAGAGATAATGGAGACAAAGGACCGGCAGGTGAGGATGCACATAGAGACGGTCACGGTAGCCTTAGAGGACGAACTTGAGGAGACGCACCGAGAAATAAAAGAGGTTAAACAAAAATTAGAGGAAGTGGAAGAAGAGGTGAGTGAAATTAAGAAGAGACGGACAGAAACTAAGAGAGAAATCCAGGAGGAGGTAATGGAATTGGTGCAAGGTCGGTGCTCAACTCATGATGTGATGCTCACTAACCGAATAAAGAGTTTGCAGGTGGCAAAGGAGGTGCGGAGACGAGGTACGGAGGTGAGTGGCAATGTATATGATGTGAGGAAAGCTTCAGTCGGCTTGGGGATTGGTTTGGATCCGGGTGTTCGTGAAAGGCCGTTGGTGAAGTGTGTGACAGGTCAGGTGTGCGAAAAAAGAGGTGTGCGAGAATGTCCGACCATGGGGTGTGTGAGGAAAAAGTGCACGCCGAGGAGTGAGTGTGCCGTCAGGAGTGAGTTGGTCGAAGCGCGTGTGCGAGGGAGCACAGGGAAGCGCGGTGTGGTGAGTGTTACGGAGGAAGTAACGAAAAAGTGTGCGCAAGAGGATGCGCGAGAAAGGTGTGTAACGGACGGGTGCATGGGGAAAGCGCATGCTGTCAAGAGTAAGGGAGAATGCACGCCTGTGGTGAGTGTTACAGAGGGTGTAACGGGAGAATGTGCGGAAGAGTGTGCGCGAGAAAGGTGTGTAACGGACGGGTGCATGAGGAAAGAGTGCGCTGTCGAGAGTAAGGGTGAGTGCGCTGTCAAGAATGGAGGTGAGAGTAGTGAGAGTGACAAGGAGCGTGAGTTGGTTGTGACAGGTGAGCGAGGATGTACACCTGGAATGGAAGGATGCACACCTGGAATGGTAGAGCGTGAGTTAGTTGTGACAGGTGAGCGAGGATGTACACCTGGAATGGAAGGATGCACACCTGGAATGGTAGAGCGTGAGTGGGAATGCACACTGGAATTGGTCGTGAGGCACGTGGTTGGGTGTGCGGGTGAGAGCACACCTGTGATTGTCACAGAGGAGGTGACCGAGGAGGGGGCGCGAAGAGGTGTGTTGGTGAGGTGTGCGAGCGACGAATGTGTGCCAAGGTGTTCGGTGGTCAGGTGTGTGACCAAGTCGGTGAGCGGAATGGGTGTACCGAGGTGTGTAAGAAAAGGTACGACGAGGAGCATGGAAACGGCTGCATGTATGAGCAAGAAAGGGGTAGCGTATGCATGTAAGCATCCAGGTGAAGCATCGACGGTAACCAGGTTAGAGGTTAGAACGACTTATAGCCGAATCGGGCCCTCGGTGCGTGTCGGGCAGCTTCGCGTGCCGCGAGGACCAGCGGGGATCCGAACCACGGCGGTTTCGAAAGAACCGCCGTACGCGATCCACGCTGTGCCTCGCTTGGAACGGCCGCGTCCGGGCTCCACTAGGCGGAGCAGGCAGCTGGATAGGAAGGGTCGTCATGGCGACCACGTTTTGTTGAGACGTGCCGGCAGGTCGAGATCGGGACATTGGATGGCTCCACGCCGAGGTGGTGCGTGGGATCTCGGCTCGGGTAAGCCCCCGTCCCTGCCCCGAATGCGGGACGCATCCAGCCGCTGGCACAAAACGACCCGCGTTCATTGCTCGGCCGTACGAAGCCGGGCTGTAGACGTGAATTGGCGCACCGAGAGGATGTAATAAGTAGACGGGTGATAGTGATAGTGATCGTGATTTGATACGAAATTTATAATAGTGGGTAGAATTGGCAGTAAATGGAAAATTTTTGAATTGGTTGGAATTTGGACGAGCAAAATTGATAGAGAGACCCCCGATGTGGTGGGATGGCAACGCTGCCATCCCTCACAGAAGGTGGGGGCAAATGCGCAATAGTTTATGGGGTGGCTATGACAACCGAGCCAGGGAGGGCTTGGATAATTGTAGGGATCTAGCGAAGATGACATTAGGTAACGTTAAGATTAGTTAGTGACTGATACCTGTAGTGGGGACGCAGGTAGATTAGTGTGGATGATAATGACGTGGGAGCGCAATAGTTTAAAGGGACGACTGGGAAGCGCAAGTTTCAGAGGGGAGTAGTTAGCTGAGATGATGCCGTGTGTGTGAGGATTGAACAGGTGTGATTGAACAGGTGTGATTGCACAGGTGTGCAACTGAACAGGTGGATGGAGCAGTGTATGAGTGAGTGATAGGGATTGTGTATTGTGATGACCAAATGGTCCAGGAAGAAAGGAGGGTGCAGGTGGCACCAGGTGTGAGGGCGCAGGTGTGCAACAGCAGGTATGGAGAATGGTAGTGTGGAATAAATGGAGTATTGGAATGGATGGTCGTGGAGTGAGTATGGTGGAAATTGTGGAGTGGAGTGGATGGTGCGAAGGTGTGAATGGGGGAAGAGTGGACCCCCATCACGAATACCCGGGGCGGGTAGTGTAAGTGTTAGGTAGAGGGTATAGGTAAATTGTGGTTGGATATTGGCATCTGTGGTGCGGGTGACAGAATGGTATTTGGATGGGTGCATTAGTGTCTTGGAAATGGCGGGGCGTGTAGCCTGTTAGTGTGTGTAGTTGGTTGGGCGCTCCACCACTGTGAGGATGTCGGCCAGGTGAGGCCGCAGGTGGGCTCTGGGAGCCGGTAGTAGTTGTTGTGGATGGGGCCCGAGGATCCGGATGACGGACCCGGGTAGCCCAGTGCCAGAGGGCACCGAGTGGGGTGACAGAGCCAGGAGGGGCCTGCCCCAGTTAGATAGGTTAGGGTGAGGAGCTAGGTAAGCTCGGGTGGCAACTGCAGTGGTGGAGGTGTGCAGGTGGGTAGACCTGCTGGGAGAGCTACACGTCGCAGCCCAGAAATTATGCGAGAGCACCGGGAGATGAATCGGGGGAGTGAGACCCCAAATTGAGAAGCACCACAGTTTGGTCAATGGGAATTGGTTATTAGAACCCATAGTGTAAGTTGGCCAAAGGATTGGCAGGGATAGACCCCGGGTAGTGTAAAGTGTGTTAAAGTCATTTAGAAAATAGTTAGGATGAAGGATCTCCTCGCACCATCTGCATCCACTCACCTGAGGTGACAGGTACTCCACACCATGCCATGTTTTGATTATTTTTTATGATGCAAATGTTTGGATTGTGAGACGCATCATGACGTGGGTGTGACATTGTGCTTTGATGTTCCATCTCTGCCTCCTTATGAGGATTGATGACGAATTGGGTGATGGCAAATTTTGGTTAGAGGGATTGTGGTGACGAATTTGGTATAGGGGAAATATGGGGAAGACGTGACAGTAGTGACGAATTGGTAATGTGTAGATTTTGTACATATGGGGTAAGGGCAAGGGTAGGGTTGGTGACAGGGGGGTGACGTACGGTAGGGACGAGCTTTCTCACTTCGCCCTCCGTACGCATTTCACCTTGCATTGCCTTATTGACGTGTACCCTTGTGACCTTACCCCTTGCTCAATTGTCTTTCTTTTGTCTCCCACATGACCTGTGCGCCATTGGGTGCCGAGGGGAGCGTGCGTGAGGTGGCCATTGTGCGCCCGAGATTCCCAGAACCAGCATGCATTGCGTTGATGTACCACTTTATGGACCGCTGTTCTGCGGCCAAGTACCACTTGATGGACCCCAGGTTCTGGGGCAGGGCACCTCTGTTGGAGACCGGCCATAGTGGCCAGGGAATCTTGCTTGCGGACCTCGGTAAGGTGGCACCTATGCCAAACAGGTGGACCACCCTTAGTTGGCCCCTGAGGCCCTAAATAAAAACGAACACAAGTTGTGCTTTTTATTATGTCCAAATAGGCCGCATGAAGCCAGAAGACGTCGGGAAGAACATCGGCCCAGCAGAGAAAGTGAAGACCACCACCAGTTGTTTTGTTGTGTTTATTAAGAACCATGGTGACTGCGCACCGAGTGGTGCTTGTGGTGCTTGTGGTGTTTTTGGTGCTTTTGGGTGCTTTGGTGGTATTGGTACTGGTGCATCGATGCAATGCGTGCTGTCTCCTCCCTCCCAACAGGAATTTCTTTTTCTTGTTCCCTAAGAAAGAAACAAAAAAAAAATACAGGTCCTGGGTTGCGTTGTAAATAAGAAATCACGTCATTGTAAATAATGCTCCCCACCGTAAATGTATAGTTTGAGAATAATTCCGTAATTCGGTTAGCTGTCGGCTTGAGTCTGTTAGACAGGGTGCAATGCAATAGGGGGACATACTTATTTGTGTTTTAAGATTGTCACACTCAGGGTCAGGTTAATTGTAGAGGGAATTACACCTATGTGTCACACTAAGTTAAAGTTTAGTAGGCCCGAGGACGGGCCTGAAGAAAGGAGGGTGCAGTGTAACGATTTTGAGAAGTGTAACGGTTTTTTTTTGAGAAGTGTAACAATTTTGGAGGAAGTGTAACGAATGTGAAAACGTTACAATGTGAACGTTACAAAAATATGTGTAACACCCTGTTAATGTAAATAATGGTCGCAGCCGTCCTCCTAGTTAATTCCATGAAACTTACACGCAGGTCACGATATATCTTTTTAAATAGTGTATTTCCTTATTCTATGTAGGCTAAATATGTGTTTCCCACTAGATTGACTTTGCATTGTATCAAACAAAATAAGCATAGGCCCTTGCAATTTCCCCAAACATCTCCGCTCTCCAAAGTTCCTTTCAAAAGGGTGGGAGTTGCGTTCAATCCCGCAAGCCGCCATTGCCCATGTGCTAATCTCGGAGAAGAAAGGCGTGTCTCCACCTCGTCATAAAGGGGAGGAGTGAGCCAGAGGGTCGCATGGCCAATCAGCACCGCGGTGAGCGACCCGGTAGGCGTGCCCTTGCAGCCGGCGGCTTGATTCCGCCCGAGGTGATAAAAGCGACTGTAAGGGACTGCTTTACCAGATGACTTGGGAGATGACCTGGGAGATGAGCAAAGAGGCGGCACCAAGAGGAGCGGTGAGATGCGAAACGCTCCAAGCCAAAGAGGAGAGGTACTCGGCAAGGAAACCAGCTTTGGAGAGACGCGCTGAAAGGAGGGAGACGGCTCCACCACAAGAAGAGGAGCAGGTGTGCCGAACCAGCGCGTGACGTCTACAGCAGCGGATACGCGACGGAGGGTTTTCCCGCCAAAAACCGCGAGGAATTGAGAGCTGCTGCCTCCGACCTTGCCTCCCTCTCAAGCAATCCACCTCAAGCCCTACCTGCCTGCAATATCCCCTGTGTAAGTGTGAACGTCCTGTCCTACTCGTTGTCTTGGGATTAAGTAAATTGAGTAGAATAAGCTAACGATGCACTGTGTGACTGCTTTTTCCATCCATTGCTTGTAAATAATTTTGGTCGCCCTTCCTTTTTGCTTGTGTGTGTATAATAAATCTGTTCTTCCTCCGTACTCTGTCTTTTTCTCTTTTCCTTCTCTTTCGGTCGCTTTAGAGGTTTCCTGATTGAATATCTGTGGGGCGATCTGGTCAACGTCGGGTGGAATCGGGCTAATCGGGGAGTAACTGTTCGGACGCGGTAATACACCACCGCTCGGTCAATATAACATCTAAAACCGCGTCTGTAACAATATATATATAAATCCATGAGCAGAGTACTCTGGGAAGTCAGTGTAAGACCTCTCCAAAATTTGGCTAATTTTGTACTCCCACATTTTTATGAAGCTCATATCCATAAATAGCTTTGATTCTCATATAAATTCGATCACAATGGAATCCCAAGATTACTCCCAATTTTTACTATTAATGAATAGCTGCTCATAACTCAGCAAATCAAATCTTTATTCTCCATCTCCCTTGACAAAAGTGATAATTTTCATAATCAAATTATATTTCTATTTTTTTTATTTTACGAATTCTCTCGATATGCGATCCCATCCCCATGGAACTATCTATTTTCCAGACAAGGCACACTGTCGGTGTCAACAATCTTGTAAGATTGATACACAAAAACACTAACATTGACACACAAAATACCCACACACACATGCATTATGCGTATTTGTTTGCGTTGGAACCCTTATTTACAGATCCGGATGGGTGTCAACTTTATTTCAATTTCTCAAAATTTGTCCTTCAATTTTATAAGCGCTAATACACAAATGGACCAAAAAGTTTATTCTTAGAAAACCCCTATGACGTCACATTGACATTACCCTTTCAGTTCCCACAATAATTTATCCAAATTTGACTACCCACCCATTTGTATGTCAGTCGACCACTGACCTATCAATCGTGTGGAACAATAGTCCGAAATTCCCACCTGATCATGATGTGACTCTTGTCACTTGGTTTGCCAAAAAAATTGCAAAGCAATTGTTCCAAACTTTCTAAATTTAAAATTTTGTGCCCAACATAAAAGATCCAATTTCGGCATTTGATCAATTAATTATCAATTTGCTTATAAGCAAAAGAAAAATGAATAATTCTTGCTCCGAAAACTTTTCAGACCCAAGAATCATCGACAGTTATTCATGTTTGTCCAGTAATCTAATTTGTTGAGGCCAATCGTCATTTGGGATTTGTCGCAATGAAGGCCTAATCATTGTCTGAGGTATCGGTCAGCACTGGTACCCTTGATCTTAGTTTACCCTATGAACTTGTCTTCCTTTTGGTATACGGACATCCTCTTTCCAATGTCCCATCCGTCCACACTTGAAACACTGGTTTCTGTCGTTGCCTGGTCTGTGCACCTGTGCACTTGTATTGCTGGGCTGCATCTCTACATCCCTGAGTTGCCACTGCAATCTCTCGTTATCTCCTGAAACACGAAAAAATTCTCTGTACCGTCCTTTTTGGGGAGACAAATGGGAATCAGATGGGACAACTGTCACTTTCATTCCTAATTTCGAGGGCAGTTGTGCATTTGTCTCCTCCACTGTATCCTGTATCCTTTTTATTTTAAGTTCTAGATCCGTTATCCATTCTTGCTGTTCCCGTTGTCTGGATTCACCATCCCAAAGATGGAATGCAAGCCAGTCTACCGTTAGATTCTGTCTCTTCCTGGCTTTCAATCTTTGTTCCAATCTTTCCAATCGACTTCGCTCAAATGTACCATCTCTTGGAAACTCCTCATCATGTCCCTTTGTCCACAAATACCAATTCTCGACCTGCCTTATAGCTTCGGCACCATAACGGTCGTACATATGATGTGTACAAGTACCTTTTTGTGGAATCTCTGGTTGTCCTTGTGTATTATTGCAGGCTCCATTTCCCATTTTGCCTTTTATCAAAGTAGCGTTGGATGTGTTGTAGTTTGTTCCTCTAAAGCTTCACTCGTACCTCCAGGAAGGATCTCTCCACCTGTTCAAATGGTGATTTCCAGAGAATCTCTCTCACCTGTGGTTTTTGCACAATCCAATCTCACAGATCAGTATTTGCAGATGAGCCAGAGGGTCAGTATGAAATGGATGAATCCTCAGGTGTCCGCTCTGTTGAAGGGGAAATCACACAATGGTAACCGCACATATATATCTATATATAAACTCACCACCTTGCTCAATTTTCCAAGGTTGTCTTCACATTGATAATATCTCACAAAGATATTAAAGCTTCTTTCTTGAGACTGCATTTTCATCAATCAAACGATCAATATATTCAATTTAATTTATTCAATTCAATTTATCCAGTTAAATTTATTCAATTAAATTCAATCAATTAGATTCAATCAATCAACAATTCAATCAATTATTCAATTTCAATTAATTCATCAATATTCATCAATAAATCAAATTAATCATTTTGGATGACTCCTTGCATAAGCCCTTTCCCCAATGATGTCAGGACAGGTCCATCCATTGACTGAGATCGAATCTCATCGGTCGTCACCTCTGGTTCATACCTCATGTCAATTGATGAATCACCGTACTGTCCTAGGGTCATATCTGACATATTTCCCCATTTTGCCTGGTCTCCACAAATTTTCTTTGCAACCACTAAAGGCAACTCATCCTTCATTCGTGAGACAGCCAAAATGGATGGCAGATATTAAAGTTCATTGGGAAAAATATCTCATCATTTTTCTTTTAATAGTACCCAAAATCTCTTGGCAATATAAATTTCGTAAAACTCCTGAAATAAGACTGTAAAATTTCTTCAATCATGCTAAATTTTGAAACTCCATCGCTTGTAACACCCAATTTATCCCATAGGGCTTGAAAGTTCTTTCCCAAGTTCATGCAATCATTTTGCATTTGAACCCTATGATATCATTCATAATAATCATCATGATTTTATAGTCATGGTCCTATCATAATCATCTATTTAAAACGAACATTTCCTTTATCACCACAGCTATGTGGTATAATCAACAATAGAATAAAACTGTACATAGCAACAGGCTACCTCATGGCCACTTAGTATACCTATTGACAATAAGTCATAACAATATCGAATAATCATTGAACAATTAAAAAATCGCTTCCACTGCTCCAGCCGCAGCATTCGTCATTTTGTCTGCTCATCCGCGTGACCAAAACGAAATAAAGGGAGCTCAACCATTACACAGCGCTTTTAATGGCGCATGCCATAGGAACTCAACGCAATTTCGACTCGGCCAGAAAAACGAGCAAATTTTGCAGGATGTTAACTGGAATTAGCCGTGAAAATATATACAAAATACACAAAAATACACACCCACAAAAATAAACAACAAAACCCAAACAAACCCAAGGTCGACCATATTACACAATTAAATTACACATTAAATTACTCATTAAATTACTCATTAAATTACTCATTAAATTACTCATTAAATTACTCATTTCAGCATCGTATTGATTGCTGAACTGTTCATGGGTTTATACACACCTTAAAAGAGGTATGCTTTGTGGTGTTGCCCACCTACCACGTTTAATTAAATTACACCATTTCAGCATCGTATTGATTGCTGAACTGTTCATGGGTTTATACACACCTTAAAAGAGGTATGCTTTGTGGTGTTGCCCACCTACCACGTTTAATTAAATTACACCATTTCAGCATCGTATTGATTGCTGAAATGTTCATGGGTTTATACACACCTTAAAAGAGGTATGCTTTGTGGTGTTGCCCACCTACCACGTTTAATTAAATTAATTGATTGCTGAAATGTTCATGGGTTTATACACACCCTAAAAGAGGTATGCTTTGTGGTGTTGCCCACCTACCACGTTGAATTAAATTACATCATTTCAATTAAAAAAAACATCGCTTCTACTGCTCCAGCCGCAGCATTCGTCACTTTGTCTGCTCATCCGCATGACCAAAACGAAATAAAGGGAGCTCAACCATTACACAGCGCTTTTAATGGCGCATGCCATAGGAACTCAACGCAATTTCGACTCGGCCAGAAAACGAGCAAATTTTGCAGGATGTTAACTGGAATTAGTCGTGAAAATATATACAAAATACACAAAAATACACACCCACACAAATAAACAACATTTATTCCGTTCAACAGAACAAACATTTCCTATATCATGACATGCATGTCTTCAAAATTATATGACCAAGAGAAAAAGTAAAACTAATTAAAACTGCGGGCAGTGATAATCCGGGGACCATACCGCTCCATCCTGATTGGACGGGTGCGTGCTAGAGTCGTTAATAACGACAGTCCAGATCCGATTGTTCAAAATTTCAACTCAATCGATCGAAAAATGAACGCAGGGATGCATTTTAAAGGTGCAGTGGCACTAACTGAGTTGCCACGAATATGGCCACGAAATTGCCAATATGGCCATCACAAAATATTTTCCTTAATCAATTGGCTCATAGCATAACCAATCTGCAAGTATCTCATCCGAAGATGTATCTCTGAGGAATTTTAATTAAATAAGTCATTTATAAATCAACGAGTTAATTTATTAAATGATTAATCAATAAATCAAAATTTTCCTTGACAGCCACATCACTTGGTCAGTGTCATGTCCAAATATCAGCTTCCTTACTCAAAAGGTGCCTGAGTTAATGTAATGTAATTACTGTAATAAGATTACTGCAATTACTGTAATGATTACTGTAATTACTGTAATTACCGGAACTGTAATTACTGTAATTACCTCAGGTAATTACTGTAATGTAATTACTGTAATGTAATAAGAAATGTAATTAATTAAATAAGTACTTCATTAATCGCTAATAATTAAATAACTCGTGAATTCTTATCCGATTTACTTAACATTTGAGTGTCCCCAAAACGTTGGAGCAAAACGTTGCAACAACGAAAGTGAAACGTTGTAGCGACGTTGTGGAAACGTCAGCAAAACCCAACATTTGAATGTTCCCAAAACGTTGGAGCAAAACGTTGCAACAACGAAAGTGAAACGTTGTAGCGACGTTGTGGAAACGTCAGCAAAACCCAACATTTGAATGTTCCCAAAACGTTGGAGCAAAACGTTGCAACAACGAAAGTGAAACGTTGTAGCGACATTGTGGAAACGTTTTACAACAACATTATTTCAATGTTGCAGGAAAGTAATGTGAAAAAACGTTGAAACAACGTTGTGGAAACGTCAGCAAAACCCAACATTTGAATGTTCTCAAAACGTTCCCAAAAATGTTCTCTCTCTGTCTGTCTCTCTTTATCTGTCTGAATATCATCTTTATCTCTGTCTGTCTTTATGTCTCTCTCTCTTTCTTTCTGTCTCTCTCTCTCTGTCTCTCTGTCTGTTTGTCTCTCTCTGTCTATCTCTCTCTGTCTGTCTATCTCTCTCTGTCTGTCTCTCTCTCACTTTCTGTCTCTCTCTGTCTGTCTATTTGTTTCTCTCTGTCTGTCTCTCTCTCACTTTCTGTCTCTCTCTGTCTATCTCTCTCTGTCTGTCTGTTTGTCTCTCTCTGTCTGTCTCTCTCTCTGTCTGTCTCTCTCTCTGTCTGTCTATCTCTCTCTCTCTGTCTGTGGTTCTCTCTGTCTGTCTCTCTTTCT
>NC_136272.1:100463911-100698134 GCF_964187855.1 Myxine glutinosa
ACGTACGTATCCTCGCAAGCACACGAATAATAGAATCATTTAAAACGTTCCATCCGTGACTTTTACCTCGGACGGTCGTGACAAAAATACGTTTACACTCCTTGGATTACCTATATCGCGGCAAGCCCCACACACACATCCTCCACCATGTTCAGAATTCGTATTTCATAATGGACCATCCCCAAGACGCCATGCTTACCTTGGCGACGTCCACTCGAAATCCCAGCGGTGCCTCCAGATTGTCGTGGAAGTGTAGTGAGACTCAAGACTCCAATGATGTCACAGGTTTACAAAAGATCACAACTTTATTAACTGGTTGTTCACTTCATTCCAATACTAATGACTACCGTTAACTCAATGGACCAGATAACTCTTATCCGCATAGTCCCTTTTTCTCAGCCGATATTCCTCCGCAACGCCGTACTCGTTCATCCCATCGGGCAGGACTTCTGATGGCAAGTGGTCCTTGACTCCAAGTCTCTTCTGTTTATATGGGCAAGCTTCAGTTAATCCTCTGTGCGCTGAAATCGTAATCCCTTCTCCGCTGCTTCTAATCCGTTCTCCGCAAATGTTACTCGGTCGCCTCACTGGCACCAGCTCACTCCCCTCCTGCTGCGAGTTCCATTTACCAAACAATAGGGGGGGTGCTCCAGTCTGGGGCTGTGACCAGGTGGACAAGAGATTACCATGTTCGTGCACATTCCTGACATTCATTTACGAAATCGTCTATCTGCTTCGTTACCAGTCCTAATCAATGAGTTACCAGCCCCAATCAATGAGTTACATTTCCACACCCTCGAACCGGGCCGATCGTTTTGCCTGGCAAAGCGCGGAGTGCAGGGCGGGGCCCGGCGCGGATCGCGCACGGCGGTTCTTTCGAAACCGCCGCGGCTACGACACCCGCCGGTTCCCGCTGCACACAAAGCCCGGCACGGACCGAGAGCTCGCGTCGGCTATACGTCGGGCTAGACGCTAACCCGGTCAGCGTCGATGCTCGACTTGCATGCTCACATGCATACGCAACCCCTTTTACACTCACATTCGCACACCAAGTCGTCCTCTCGCCTTCCATACACTTCATGCATTCCAGGCATTCCATCATTGCACTTTCTCCTCGTGCATTCTCTTCCCTACTCGCACCTACACACTCAGGCGCACTCATAGTGCTCACGCACTCCTCACGTGCACTCTCCCCCGTTATGTACTCCGTAACCACCACGGGCGTGCACTCTTCCGTTACATCCCCTGTAACACTCCCCATGACGTGCTCCACAACCAACTCACTCTCTGTATCACAATCACTCCCACTATCGCACTCTGTCGTGCATTCATTCTCACTCTTCAACGCACACTTTTTCCTTACACGTGCACCATTCGTACCGCACACAAAGGACCCTCCACGAACGCCCGGGTGACGTCGCGATCCCCAGCGCGCGAAACATCCTTTTCCACCATATACAGCCTGGCTCACCTTGGTGCTTCCTCTTCTTCGCTCCACCACCTGCAGCTGCAAATCTTTATTGGGGTGATTAACAAGCACGGCATCATGATGCGAATACAGACTTTGCACATGCTCCATCTTTTCCTTCCGCGAGTGCTTTTCTAAGTCGGGCGTCTCTCCAATTCCAATTTCGACTATTTCTTTGCTTTTAATTTCTTTTTCCTCGACGGCCGCCTGTTCTAATAAAATAAAATTCTCTACTTCGGCGGTCGCCGGCTTTCCCATACCCCGACTCGCGATTTATATCCCGGTCCACCCAGCTGTGCTTTGCTCAACATCGCTTAACCCGCGCTCCTCAAGCCACGCTACCTCGTCGCGTACCCTTGTACTCCTCCCGCCCAACCCGCGGTCTCTGTTCCTCCCCATCTGTCTTATCTCATATTGGGCTCCCTCCCTCGCTAACCCCTCATTAATTTCCCGGGCGTGGCCACCCATGTCCTCCAATTGGCCCCCTAATCCTTCCAATTTGCTTTCTAGCCCCCCAATTTGGCTTTCTAATCGCTCCCCCATTCTATCTTCCAAATTACTCACCCCGTCTCTAAATCCCCCAATTTGGTTTCCTAATCCGCCAAATTTGCCGTCTAACTTCCCAATTTGGCTTCCCAATTGCTCCCCCATTCTATTTTTCATTCTCTCACTATCGGCCCTCATTTCTCCCATTTCTTTCCTTAATCCCCCAATTTGATTGCCCAATTGCTCTCCCATTTTATTCATTTCCCTGCTGGATTTGTCTGTCATCTTTTCCATATACCCCATCATTTGCGCCATAAAGAGGTCCAGATTCACTGGTGCTGCGGGCTCGGCCCTCGCTGCCACGTGCGAGGCGCCGCCATTTTGTGTGCCTGCAACCCCCTCTACCGCACCCTCTTCAACCTCCTCTTCCATTTCTCCCACCTCTTCCCTGGGGTCCTGGATTAACTCGAACCCCTCTTCTATCTCCCCCACCGGCATCCGATCGCCTTGATTATCCATGGCACGATTTTAATTTGGATGTTAATAATTATTTTGGCCGCTCGTAATTTTGACCAAATTTTTTTCAAGATGGATTAAAATTTGGTTCGGGCTTCAAATCCCACTCCTGACACCAATTGTTGCGGATCCGCGGTTGGCGCTCCCCTTACCAAAAGGGGGGGGGGGGGGTTAATCCCCTTGTCTTTTACACTGGCCGATTCTCCCGGTCCTTTAGAAGATATTGCACTCCTTCCGGTCGGAAGCAGGGGGATACTCCTGCCCGAGCTACGGACAAGATGGAATATTGCCGAGCAGTTTTAGCAATCCGAAGCTCGAGCCGTTAGCGGCAGACTAAACCCGATTACAACGATCGGCCAAATCGTGCCACGTATATCAATTGGGGATAGGACTAAAGCGATTGGATGAGAAGAAATCAGAGTTGGAAGAACAAATATGATTTATTAATTATGTACAAAAACCCAAAGAGGAAACAAAAGGGAAAGAATATACAAGAAGAAGAAGAAGCAGGACACAGAGCAAGCTTAACTATACAGTCTTACTTAACCCCAGGACAACAAACAGACTTACACGGGAGTGTAGTGGTAGGAGGAGAAGGTCCAGGCAGATAGTCGGGGAGGAAGGTCCAGGCAGATGGTAGGCGTTGAGGTCCGGCTCCGGTCCAGGCTGAAGAATGGGAGGCAGCTTGCATGTCGCTGGCGCGCGATCGGACCTTACATATGGCGGGGGGAGGGGGGGTAGACCTTCGCAAGGCTGTATGCACAGTTCCCTGCTCGTAACCTCCTTACTCAGGTGTTCAGTGCCGCTTAATGATTCCTCGCACATCTGGTACAAACGAGCTCAACAACCGGCAACAATAGGGGTCTCGAGGGCCTCAGCCTAGTGCAGCAATGCAAGCACCCCCACGTCTCTCTCTTCTGCGTGCCCTCTCTCTCTTCTCCTCTCCTCTCAGCACTTCTCTCTCTTAGCACCTCCTCCTCTCAGCACTTCTCTGTGTCAAGGCGCCACGCTTGCGCTTATATAGGGCACTTTGAAATCAAGCCGCGTATTCTCGCACTCCGCCCACCGGTGAGCTCACCTCAGCCCTGGTTGGTTAGCGAGGGCTCACCTGCTCTGCCCCTTACGGGTCGCTGACAGGGTTACGCCTCATTCTGGGCGCTCCGCCCCCTTCTTCTCCAAGCTTGACCGCGTGCGTAATGGCGGCAACGCCAACAAGTGAGTCCTTTTTCGCCAATGTGCGCTCCGTATAGGCTTTCGCAATGCACTCAGCGCTCTCTCATCAAGTCCACCAAAAGAAGAAGTTCCTTCGATCACCACGGTCCCCTGCGCAGTTCGTGAAAGGGCTTTGCGCTCGCGCTTATATATCGCGCTTCAAGATCACTCAGTGCTCCGCCAAGCCACACCCGTCGGTCAAATTACATCAGCTCTGGTTGGCTGGTGGGGGCTGACCGGCCACGCCTTCAACGGCTAGTTGACAAGCCACACCTTGTTCTTGGCGTTCCGCCCCCTTCTTCCTCGAGCCTGACCGCGTGGTTAATGGCATCGTTTGAACAAGCGCTAAGGCAGCGAACGCTGCTGGCAAGGCGCGTAATGGCGTCACTTGGAGAGGGAGGTTGCAAAATGGCCGGAATTGGAATGGGACCTACTCTTATTTAATCGATGCAACGCAGATTCAACTATTGGAAACAGAGCCTTACCTAAAACACATACTAATGAAATAAGTAGAGTTCCTATGGTGCCCTTCGTGTTGTATATGGACTAACTAAGGTGCGACCTTTGACCTTTGGAACATGGGAATATTTACAGGGAATGATTTACAAGGGATTATTATTTACAAGTGACGGTTCTGAAAACCGTAACAATATATACACACTTTATAACTCCATAATATATACACACTTTATAACTATAATATATACACACTTTATAACTCTAATATATACACACTTTATAACTCTATAATATATACACACTTTATAACTCTATAATATATATACACTTTATAACTCCATAATATATACACACTTTATAACTCGATAATATATACACACTTTTTAACTCTATAATATATACACACTTTATAACTCGATAATATATACAAACTTTATAACTCGATAATATATACACACTTTATAACTCTATAATATATACACACTTTATAACTCTATAATATATACACACTTTTTAACTCTATAATATATACACACTTTATAACTCGATAATATATACACACTTTATAACTCTATAATATTGTTGCGAATATGGAATTTGGCCTCCATATCCGCTTGTAAATATTCCCCTATTTTCTCCAATACTCCCCAACTTTCCCCGATCCCCCATTCCCTAGTCCCATTGCATGTAAATAACAATCAGTAGAGCCGACCTTCCCCTTATTCCCCCATTAAATGTCGTGCCCAGGTCCACCGCACCACACGTAGACAACTTTCGGACATCTTCCTAGTTATTCTTATTCTATGTCAGTTAAGGCCTCGTCTCCATTAATTATGACTCTTCGTTGCACCAGAATGTGATTATATGGCATCAGTAGTGAGTTTAGGACCTTTCCCATACCTCCTTCCATCTTCTTCCCCAACAATTACAACAACAACAGAGGAGATGGCGGCGGAGCGGGGGAGGATGCGTCCTCACACCGGCTCGATTAGCTCCAGACCATGCGCTCCACGGGGTTACCACGAAGGGGCTCCTTGTCAGCTCCTCGTCAAGGGCGGAGCCTGGTAAACCCCCCCGCACGCACCCAATGAGAAGCAACGTGCCGATTCCACGAGGCGGAGCTAACGAGCCGAGGGCGTGTCACTCCCCGCCGGATATACGCGGCCACGGCCGGATGTGACGAGGAGATGCGCACCCAGCTTGGAGAAGGAAAGCCACCTGCGAGCGCTGAGCCTGAGTCAGATGCGCACCCAGCTTGGAGAAGGAAAGCCACCTGCGAGCGCTGAGTCAGATGCGCCTCAGCTTGGAGAAAGACAAGACGCCATCCGAGCGCTGCGACCTCCCCGCATCTCTGGACCGGACCGAGTCGATTCTGACCTTTGAGCCCAGGTGCACCTGGAGCCATCGATCCTGCCTTTCCTAGCCATCAAACCCCCGTGTGAGTCAGCCGTTGTCCCGTGTGTCTGTCGTCTGTCCGGGGTTAATATAAGAGTGTGTCTAAGTGCCTGTCTTCCTGTAATATACCTCTAGCCCCTGTAATCTAACCTTCCGCCTTAATATAACCTCCTCCGGAGGTCTTGAGAACTGAACCCTTGGTGTCGTATTGTGTTATTGTAATCCAGCCGGGTGTCTTCTTTTTCTTATTGAGCCAGCATCGCGCGACTTCGTCAACGTCGAGTATAGTCGGGTAATTTGTGCGGACACGACAGCCATTCCGCTCGGCCCACTTTAACATCAAAGTCGTGTCTGTAACAATTGGTGTCGAGGAGTGGAATTCGAACCCGGGACTAAATTTATTAGGCCCAAATTGGTAACAAGTAGAATCGATTCGGAGCGCGTTTCCCGCGCGAAATTATAACGGCGAAATTTGTATTTGTTTTACGAAACTCGAATTTTGCAAGTCGCGCTATGGCGGATCAAGACGGCTGGGGTCCGGTAGGGGAGAGTGAAGCAGGGTCGGTCCAGGACCAAATTGAGGGACGCGAGGAGAGCGAAGCAGTGAGGGCGGCAGGGTCGCAAAATAGCGTGGTCGCGCACGTGGGTGTAGCGGCACCAAATTTAGCCGCGGCCGTGGTCGCGGTAGCCGAACCCGAGATGCCAATGAATTGGAACCTGTTTATGAAACAGATGATGGCCTTTATGGTAAAAACAGACGATAATTTCAAAGGGATGGGAAACCAAATGGGGGGTAATGAGGGACGAAGCGAGGGGTACCAGTGAGGGGTTAGACAATAATTTTGAGGAGTTAGACAAGAAATTTGGGAGGTTAGACAATAATTTTGAGGAGTTAGACAAGAAATTTGGGAGGTTAGACAATAATTTTGAGGGGTTAGACAACGGGATAAAAGAGGTGAGAAATGGGTTAATGGGGGTAGAAAACAGAATGGCCGCTCAAGAGAATCAGATAGAGGGAGTGAAACATGGGTTAACGGGGGTAGAAAACAGAATGGCCGCTCAAGAGAATCAAATAGAGGGAGTGAAAAATGGGTTAGAGGGGTTAGAAAACAGTATGGAAGGCAAATTGAGGGACATGAGGGACCAAGCGGAAAGGGAAGTTAAACAAATGGAGCAGCAGATAGAGGGGGTCAGAATGGGGGTAGAAACCAAACTGGATGCTCACAGGGAGGAAATGGAGCAGATGAGGGTGGCATCTGGGCAGGAGATGCAAGTGATGGGAGAGGAGATCAGAAGAGGAGTGAGTGAGGAGGTCGGAGGAGTGCGCGAGGAGGTGAGGCACTGTAAGGAGCGCATGGAGAAAGAGGTGAGAAAGGGGACTGTAAAATTGCAAGGTGGTATAGAGGAGTTGACGCTGGGAGTAGAACAACTGACAGTGGGACAAAAGGAGTTGGGGGACCAGGTAAAGAAGAACACAGCGGTAATAGAGGGTTTAAAATCGACACAGAAGGAGATGAAAAAGGACGTAGGGGTAATTAAAAAAGAGTGTCAGACGGTACATGAGGACCTGACGAGGAAAATGGACAAGGTGGTAGAGGTAATGGAGGTTAAAGAGCGGGAGGTGCGGGAGCACATAGAAAAAAATAAAGTGGAGTTAGAGGAAGAACTTAAAGGGGCGCACGAAGAGATGAAGGAGATGAAGCAAAAATTAGAAGAAGTGGAAGAAGGGGTGAGCGAAATTAAAAAGCGACGGAGAGGGGATAAGAAAGAGATAAAAGAGGAGATAAAAGAATTGGTCCAAAGTCTGTGTTTGGATCGTGATGATGTGCTCATTAACCGGATGAGGGATTCGCAGGTGATGGAGGAGAAGCGAAGAGGAAGAGGACCCGGTGTAAGTGGTGACCAATATGGTCGTGCGTATGATGCGCCAGGGGATTTAAGGAGCTTGGGGGTCGAGATAGACCCGGGTGTTCGTGAGAGGCCATTGGTGAAGTGTGCGACAGGTCTGGTGTGCGAAAGAGGAGGTGTGCGAGAAAGTCCGACTCTGGGGTGTGAGAGAAAAAAGTGCGTGCCAAGGAGTAGTGAGGGTGCTGGCGAGAGTGAGTCGGTCGTAGCGTGTGTGCGAGGGAGCACATGGGAGCGCGGTGTGGTGAGTGTTACAGAGGGTGTGACGGGAGAGTGTGCGCAGGAGTGTGCGCGAGAAAGGTGTGTGACGGACAGGTGCATGAGGAAAGAGTGCGCTGTCAGAAGTAAGGAAGAGTGTCCACCTGTGGTGAGTGTTACAGAGGGTGTAACGGGAGAGTGTGCGCGAGAAAGGTGTGTGACCGACAGGTGCATGAGGAAAGAGTGCGCTGTCAGAAGTAAGGAAGAGTGTCCACCTGTGGTGAGTGTTACAGAGGGTGTAACGGGAGAGTGTGCGCGAGAAAGGTGTGTGACCGACAGGTGCATGAGGAAAGAGTGCGCTGTCAGAAGTAAGGAAGAGTGTCCACCTGTGGTGAGTGTTACAGAGGGTGTAACGGGAGAGTGTGCGCGAGAAAGGTGTGTGACGGACAGGTGCATGAGGAAAGAGTGCGCTGTCAAGAGTAAGGGTGAGTGCGTTGTCAAGAATGGAGGTGAGAGTAGTGAGAGTGACAAGGAGAGTGAGTTGGTTGTGACAGGTGAGCGAGGATGTACACCTGGGATGGAAGGATGCACACCTGGAATGGTAGAGCGTGAGTGGGAATGCACGCTGGAGTTGGTGGTGAGGCACGTGGTTGGGTGTGCGAATGAGGGCACACCTGTGATTGTCACAGAGGAGGTGACCGAGGAGGGGGTGCGAAGCGGTGTATTGGTGAGGTGTGCGACCAACGAATGTGTGCCAGAGTGTTCGGTGGTCAGGTGTGTGACCAAGGCTGTGAGTGGAATGAGGGTACCTGGGTGTGTAAGGAAAGGTACGAGGAGCATGGGCACGGCTGGATGTGTGAGCAAGGAACGGGCTGCGGGGTGTAAGCGTCCAGGTGAAGCATCGACGTTAACCGGGGTAGAGTTTAGAACGACTTATAGCCGAGTCGGGCCCTCGGTGCGTGCTGGGCCTCGCTTTGAACGGCCGCGTCCGTGCTCCACTAGGCGGAGCGGGCAGCCCGATAGAAAGGGTCGTCATGGCGACCACTTTTTGGTGAGGCATTCCGGCAGGCCGCGATCGAGCCATGGGATGGCTCCGTGCCGAGATGGTGCGTGGGATCTCGGCCCGGGTAAACCTCCTTCCCTGCACCGAATGCGGGATGCATCCAGCCGCTGGCACAAAACAACCAGCATCCATTGCTTGGCTTCACGAAGCCGGGCTTTGGACAGGGATTGGCGCACCGAGAGGTATTAGTGAGTAGACTGGGTGATGAGGTTAGTGTTTTGGCCCCGAAATTAGAAAAAGACAAAATTTGATGATTGGCAAGGGATTGGCAGTAGTGATTGGCAGATGATGGGCAGTGATTGGCCAAATTGTGGATTTGTTGAAATTTGATGTGCAAAATTGGTAGTGAGCGATGGGCCCGGTGGGTAAGGTTGGCATCCCTGCCACCCTTCCCATATGGGGGCAAAGGAGCTATAGCTTATGGGGTGTATGGCAGTGAAAACTAGCCCGGGGGGGTTAGGATATTGTGTGTAGGGATCTAGCGAAGATGACAGTAGGTAACGTTAAGGTTAGTTAGTGACTGATACCTGTAGTGGGGACGCAGGTAGATTAGTGTGGATTATAATGACGAGGGAGCGCAATAGTTAAAGGGACGACTGGGAAGCGCAAGTTTCAGAAGGGAGTAGTTAGCTGAGATGATGCTGTGTGTGTGAGGATTGAACAGGTGTGATTGCACAGGTGTGCAACTGGACAGGTGTGTGGAGTAGTGTATGAGTAGTGAGTGTTGTGGATCAGCGCGAATGCGCTTGGGGAGAGAAGGGTGCCGGTGGCACCAGGTGTGAGAGCACAGGTGTGCAGGTACAGGTGTGTGGAGAGAGTTGGAGTAAGTGGTACGGAGTGGTGTGCATGGTGCGAAGGTGTGGATGGGGGAAGAGTGGACCCCCATCACGGATACCCGGGGCGGGTAGTGTAAGTGTTAGGTAGAGGGTGCAGGTAAATTGTGGTTGGATATTGGCATCTGTGGTGCGGTTGCAGAATGGTGTTGTGAATGGGTGCATTAGTGTTGTGGAAATGGCTGGGCGTGTAGCCTGTTAGTGTGTGTAGTTGGTTGAGCACTCCACCACTGTGAGGATGTCGGCCAGGTGAGGCCGCAGGTGGGCTCTGGGAGCCGGTAGAGTTGTGGATGGGGCCCGAGGATCCGGAGGACGGACCCGGGTAGCCCAGTGCCAGAGAGGGCACCGAGTGGGGAGAGTGCCAGAGGGCCTTCCCCAGGTAGTTAGGTTAGGGCAAGGAGCAGGTAAGCTCGGAGGCAACTGCAGTGGTGGAGGTGTGCAGGTGGGTAGACCCACTGGGAGAGGTACACGCCGCAGCCCAGAAATTGTGCGAGGGCACCGGGAGATGAATCGGGGGAGTGAGACCCCAAATTGAAGAGCACCACAGTTTGGCCAATGGGAATTGGTTTTTAGAACCCATAGTGTAAGAGGGCCAATGGTTTGGCCGGAGAAAGACCCCGGGTAGTGTAAAGTTGTTAAAGTCATTTAGGAAATAGTTAGGATTGATGAACCTGTCGCACCATACGCAGCCACTTACCTGTGGTGATGATGATGACTCCACACCTGTGTTTTCTTTGTTTTGTGCAGGAAATGAGATTGCTGTGAGGATTTGTGAGACGCATCACGACGTGGATGAGACATTGGGGTGATTCCATCTCTCCCTCCCTAGGAGGGACTGATGATGAATTGGTAATGGCAAATTTTGATGTTGAGTTGAAAATGGCAAATTTTGATGAGAGTTGAAAATGGCAAATTTGATTGGTTAGGAGGGAGAGAAGACGAATTTGGTTTATGGGAGGAACGGGGAAGACAGTAGGGATGTTTGTTGATTTGTAAAGTAGATGTTTATGGGTAGTGTTGTGTTTTGTGGATACAGTAAGGGGTAAGGGAGGGGCCATGTAGGTTACCTGGTGGGGGGGGGGGGCGTACGATAGGAACGTACCTGTCTCACCTGGTTCCCATGTGCCCCCAGTGTGCATCACCTTACATTGCGTGCACTTTTGCGCCCTTACCACCTTACTCACTTGTTTCTTCTTTTGTCTCCCACCTCCGAGGATCTGGCTTTGGGGTAGAGAGAGAGGAGAGAGAGGTGCTGGCTGCGCAGTTGTGGGCCTGCACTTTCGCTGTTTGCTGCCGGGATCGATACACCATATGGACCGCAATGTTTGTGGCCACCCACAATGGACCGCAGTTCGTTTGCGGCCAAGCACCACCCGGGGATGGACCTATGGGTCAACGGGGCACCTATGCCATACAGGTGAACCACTAATAGTTAACACCACCAAGTGCACCACAAGAAGAGCAAGAGACACCTGCAGGGTTAGGGGTTGTCGAATTTATTTTTATTCCAATGAACAATGGTGACTGCACCGATTGGTGGTGGGGTGGTGCTGTTGATGCTCGGGAAGGGTGCTCTGCACGTTATTAAAGGCCGTCGGCCACAGAGCACTCGTGGGTTGGTGTATCGATGTTGGCAAGCGCGCTCTCTCTATGCATAACATCTGCATGTGTTCCTCCAAAAAACAGGTCCTGGATCGTAGTGTAAATAGCAGCGTAGTCTTGTAAATAATGCTCCCTACCGGCTGTATGTTTAGTTTGCGAATTCTTTCCGGATTCGGTTATCCTGTGGGTGTGTTTCTGTGAGGAGAAGGGTGCAACGTCGCAGGGGGACATATTTACTCATTTGTGAATATCTGTAAAACTGTCGCACTCAGGGTAGAGTTAATAGTAGAGGGAACTACATTGCGTGCCACACTAAAGTAGGTAAAAATTTATCGGGTCGGGACGCCCCGAGGGTAGAGAAGGGTGCAATGTTGCGAATATGGAATTTGGCCTCCATATCCGCTTGTAAATATTCCCCTATTTTCTCCAATACTCCCCAACTTTCCCCGATCCCCCATTCCCTAGTCCCATTGCATGTAAATAACAATCAGTAGAGCCGACCTTCCCCTTATTCCCCCATTAAATGTCGTGCCCAGGTCCACCGCACCACACGTAGACAACTTTCGGACATCTTCCTAGTTATTCTTATTCTATGTCAGTTAAGGCCTCGTCTCCATTAATTATGACTCTTCGTTGCACCAGAATGTGATTATATGGCATCAGTAGTGAGTTTAGGACCTTTCCCATACCTCCTTCCATCTTCTTCCCCAACAATTACAACAACAACAGAGGAGATGGCGGCGGAGCGGGGGAGGATGCGTCCTCACACCGGCTCGATTAGCTCCAGACCATGCGCTCCACGGGGTTACCACGAAGGGGCTCCTTGTCAGCTCCTCGTCAAGGGCGGAGCCTGGTAAACCCCCCGCACGCACCCAATGAGAAGCAACGTGCCGATTCCACGAGGCGGAGCTAACGAGCCGAGGGCGTGTCACTCCCCGCCGGATATACGCGGCCACGGCCGGATGTGACGAGGAGATGCGCACCCAGCTTGGAGAAGGAAAGCCACCTGCGAGCGCTGAGCCTGAGTCAGATGCGCACCCAGCTTGGAGAAGGAAAGCCACCTGCGAGCGCTGAGTCAGATGCGCCTCAGCTTGGAGAAAGACAAGACGCCATCCGAGCGCTGCGACCTCCCCGCATCTCTGGACCGGACCGAGTCGATTCTGACCTTTGAGCCCAGGTGCACCTGGAGCCATCGATCCTGCCTTTCCTAGCCATCAAACCCCCGTGTGAGTCAGCCGTTGTCCCGTGTGTCTGTCGTCTGTCCGGGGTTAATATAAGAGTGTGTCTAAGTGCCTGTCTTCCTGTAATATACCTCTAGCCCCTGTAATCTAACCTTCCGCCTTAATATAACCTCCTCCGGAGGTCTTGAGAACTGAACCCTTGGTGTCGTATTGTGTTATTGTAATCCAGCCGGGTGTCTTCTTTTTCTTATTGAGCCAGCATCGCGCGACTTCGTCAACGTCGAGTATAGTCGGGTAATTTGTGCGGACACGACGGCCATTCCGCTCGGCCCACTTTAACATCAAAGTCGTGTCTGTAACAATATATACACACTTTTTAACTCTATAATATATACACACTTTATAAGTCTATAATATATACACACTTTATAACTCGATAATATATACAAACTTTATAACTCGATAATATATACACACTTTATAACTCTATAATATATTGTTGCGGATATGGCATTTGGCCTCAATATCCGCTTGTAAATACTCCCCTATTTCCCCAATACTCCCCAACTATCCCCAATCTCCCATTCCCTAGTCCCATTGCCTGTAAATAACACTCTGTAGAACCGACCTTCCCCTTTTTCCCCCATTAAATGTCGTGCCCAGGTCCACCGCATCACACGTAGACAACTTTCGGACATCTTGCTAGTTATTCTTAGTCTATGTCAGTTAAGGACTCCTTTCCATTAATTCTGACTCTTCGTTGCACCAGAATGTGATTATATGGCACCAGTAGTGAGTTTAGGACCTTCCCATACCTCCTTCCATCTTCTTCCCCAAACAACAACAACAACAACAACTACAGCTACAACAACAACTACAACCACGGCGCGCGGGGGGAGTGTGCGTCCTCCCACCAGCTCGGTTAGCCGCCATGACCATGCGCTCCACGGGGTTACCACGAAGGGGCTCCCTGTCAGCCCCTCGTCAAGGGCGGAGACGGTAACCCCCCCGCATGCACCCAATGAGAAGCAACGAGCCGATTCCATCTGGGGCGGAGCTAACGAGCCGAGGGCGTGTCACTCCCCGCCGGATATACGCAGCGACTTACCGGATGTGAGGTCAGATGCGCCCCGAGCTTGAGCCTTGAGAAGACAAGAGAGCCACCTCCGAGCGCTGAGAGACCTCCTGCATCTTTTGGGCCGCGCTATCCTGTCCCTGAGCACAAGGTGCACCTTGTGCTGGCCATCGAATACCCGCTTTCCTTGCCATCAATCCCCGTGTGAGTCAGTTTTTGTCCTGTTTATCTGTCGTCTGTCGGGGCTATTATAAGACCGTAATTAAGTGCCTATCTTACTATGCTGTACCTCTCATCCCTGTAATCTGACCTTCCGCCCTAATATAATCTCCTCCGGAGGTCTTGAGAACCGTATCCCTGGTGTCGTGTCATTTTAATCCAGCAGTTGTGTCCTTTTCCTTCATTGATTTAGCATAGCGCGATTTGGTCAACGTCGGGTGGAATCGGGTGAGTTGGGGAAGAATCGGGGCAACTGTTAGGTCGCGGCAATACCACCGCTCGGTAAATAACATCTAAGCCGCGTCCGTAAAAATTGGTGTCGAGGAGTGGAATTCGGACCCGGGACTAAATTTATTAGGCCCAAATTTGTAGTGGAATCGATTCGGAGCGCGTTTCCCGCGCGAAATTATAAGGGCGAAATTTGATTTTGTTATACGGAAATAAAAACCCGAATTTTGAAAGTCGCGCTATGGCAGACCAAGACAGCTGGGGTCCGGTAGGGGAGAGTGAGGCAGGGTCGGTCCAGGACCAAATTGAGGGACGCGAGGAGAGCGAAGCAGTGAGGGCGCCAGGGTCGCAAAATAGCGTTGTCGCGCACGTGGGTGTAGCGGCACCAAATTTAGCCGCGGCCGTGGTCGCGGTAGCCGAACCCGAGATGCCAATGAATTGGAACCTGTTTATGAAACAGATGATGGCCTTTATGGTAAAAACAGACGATAATTTCAAAGGGATGGAAAACAGGATGGGAAACCAAATGGGGGTAATGGGGAACCGGATGGATGCTCAGGGTGAGCGATTGGAGGGCAAAATAGGAGTAATGGGAAACGAAATGGGGGTAATGAGGGACGAAGCGAGGGGTACCGGTGAGGGATTAGACAAGAAATTAGAGGGGTTAGACAATGGGATAGAAGGGGTGAAACAAGGGTTAGGGAGTAGAATAGAGGGATTAGGAAACAAATTTGAGGGATTAGACAATAGATTAGGGGAAATACAGGAGGGGTTAATGGGGGTAGAAAACAGAATGGCCGCTCAAGAGAATCAAATGGAAGGGATGCAAAAGGGGTTAGAGGGGGTAGAAAATAGAATAGCTGCCCAGGAGAATCAGATAGAGGGAGTGAAAAATGGGTTAGAGGGGTTAGAAAACAGGATGGAAGGCAAATTGAGGGACATGAGGGACCAAGCGGAAAGGGAAGTTAACCAAATGGGGCAGCAGATAGAGGGGGTCAGAATGGGGGTAGAAACGAAATTGGATGCTCACAGGGAGGAAATGGAGCAGATGAGGGTGGCATCTGGGCAGGAGATGCAAGTGATGGGAGAGGAGATCAGAAGAGGTGTGAGTGAGGAGGTCGGAGGAGTGCGCGAGGAGGTGAGGCACTGTAAGGAGCGCATGGAGAAGGAGGTGAGAAAGGGGACTGTAAGGTTACAAGGGGGCATAGAGGACCTGACGCAGGAGGTGCAACAGCTGACGGAGGGACAAAAAGAACTAAAGGACCAGGTAAAGAAGAACACAGCGGTAATAGGAGGGTGAAAAGCGACACAAAATGACCTAAAAAATGACTTGGTAGCGACGAAGAGGGAATGTCAGATGGTACGTGAGGGACTGACAACGAGGTTGGACGAGGTGATAGAGGTAATGGAGACGAAGGACCGGCAGGTGAGGACGCACATGGAAACGGTCAAGGTAGCCTTGGAGGACGAGCTTGAGGAGACGTACCGGGGAATAAAAGAGGTGAAGCAGAAATTAGAAGAAGTGGAAGAAGGGGTGAGCGAAATTAAGAAGCGACGGAGAGAGGATAAGAAAGAGATAAAGGAGGAAGTAAAAGAATTGGTCCAAAGTCTGTGTTCGGATCGTGATGATGTGCTCATTAACCGGATGAGGGATTCGCAGGTGATGGAGGAGAAGCGAAGAGGAAGAGGACCCGGTGTAAGTGGTGACCAATATGGTCGTGCGTATGATGCGCCAGGTGATTTAATAAGCTTGGGGGTCGAGATAGACCCGGGTGTTCGTGAGAGGCCGTGGGTGAAGTGTGCGACAGGTCTGGTGTGCAAAAGAGGAGGTGTGCGAGAAAGTCCGACTCTGGGGTGTGTGAGGAAAAAGTGCGTGCCAAGGAGTGAGGGTGCTGGCGAGAGTGAGTCGGTCGTAGCGCGTGTGCGAGGGAGCACATGGAAGCGCGGTGTGGTAAGTGTTACAGAGGGTGTGACGGGAGAGTGTGCGCAAGAGTGTGCGCGAGAAAGGTGTGTGACGGACGGGTGCATGGGGAAAGAGTGCGCTGTCAAAGGCAAGGAAGAATGCACACCTGTGGTGAGTGTTACAGAGGGTGTAACGGGAGAGTGTGCGCGAGAAAGGTGTGTGGCGGACAGGTGCATGAGGAAAGAGTGCGCTGTCAAGAGTAAGGGTGAGTGCGCTGTCAGGAATGGAGGTGAAAGTAGTGAGAGTGACATGGAGCGTGAGTTGGTTGTGACAGGTGAGCGAGGATGTACACCTGGGATGGAAGGATGCACACCTGGAATGGTAGAGCGTGAGTGGGAATGCACGCTGGAATTGGTAGTGAGGCACGTGGTAGGATGTGCGAGTAAGAGCACACCTGTGATTGTCACAGAGGAGGTGACCGAGGAGGGGGTGCGAAGAGGTGTGTTGGTGAGGTGTGCTACCAACGAATGTGTGCCAAAGTGTTCGGTGGTCAGGTGTGTGACCAGGGCTGTGAGTAGAATGGGAGTACCTGGGTGTGTAAGGAAAGGTACGAGGAGCATGGAGACGGCTGCATGTATGAGCAAGAAAGGGGTAGCGTATGCTTGTCAGAATCCAGGTGAAGCATCGACGGTAACCAGGTTAGAGGTTAGGTCGACTTTTAGCCGAAGCGGGCCCTCGGTGCGTGCTGGGCCTCGCTTTGAACGGCCGCGTCCGTGCTCCACTAGGCGGAGCGGGCAGCCCGATAGAAAGGGTCGTCATGGCGACCACTTTTTGTTGAGGCAGTCCGGCAGGTCGAGAGCGGGACATTGGATGGCTCCGTGCCGAGATGGTGCGTGGGATCTCGGCACGGGTAAGCCCCCGTCCCTGCACCGAATGCGGGACGTATCCAGCCGCTGGCACAGAACAACCCGCATTCATGGCTTGGCTTTACGAAGCCGGGCTTTGGACGGGAATTGGCGCACCGAGAGGCAGTAGTGAGTAGACTGGGTGATGAGGTTAGTGTTTTGGCCCCAAAATTAGAGAAAAACAAAATTTGATGATTGGCAAGGGATTGGCAGTAGTGATTGGCAGATGATGGGTAGTGATTGGCAAATTTTTGATTTGTGGAAATTTGATGTGCAAAATTGGTAGTGAGCGATGGGCCCGGTGGGTAAGGTTGGCATCCCTGCCACCCTTCCCATAGTGGGGCAAATGCGCAATAGTTTATGGGGTGTATGGCAGTGAAAACTAGCCAGGGTGGGTTAGGTTATATTGTAGGGATCTAGAAGAGATTGACATTAGGTGACGTTAAGGTTAGTTAGTGACTGATACCTGTAGTGGGGACGCAGGTAGATTAGTATGGATGATAATGACGAGGGAGCGCAATAGTTTAAAGGGACGACTGGGAAGCGCAAGTTTCAGAAGGGAGTAGTTAGCTGAGATGATGCCGTGTGTGTGAGAATTGAACAGGTGTGATTGCACAGGTGTGCAACTGGACAGGTGTGTGGAGCAGTGTGTGAGTAGTGAGTGTGTGGATCAGCGCGAATGCGCTTGGGGAGAGAAGGGTGCAGGTGGCACCAGGTGTGAGAGCACAGGTGTGCAAGTACAGGTGTGTGGAGAGAGTCGGAGTAAGTGGTACGGAGTGGTGTGCATGGTGCGAAGGTGTGGATGGGGGAAGAGTGGACCCCTTTCACGGATACCCGGGGCGGGTAGTGTAAGTGTTAGGTAGAGGGTATAGGTAAATTGTGGTTGGATATTGGCATTTGTGGTGCGGTTGCAGAATGGTGTTGTGGATGGGTGCATTAGTGTTGTGGAAATGGCTGGGCGTGTAGCCTGTTAGTGTGTGTAGTTGGTTGGGCACTCCACCACTGTGAGGATGTCGGCCAGGTGAGGCCGCAGGTGGGCTCTGGGAGCCGGTAGTTGTGAGTGGGTGCCTGAGGATCCCGGGTGTGGATCGGGCAGCCCAGTGCCAGAGAGGGCACCGAGTGGGGAGAGCGCCAGAGGGCCTGCCCCAGTTAGTTAGGTTAGGGTGAGGAGCTAGGTAAGCTCGGGTGGCAACTGCAGTGGTGGAGGTGTGCAGGTGGGTAGACCCGCTGGGAGAGGTACACGCCGCAGCCCAGAAATTGTGCGAGGGCACCGGGAGATGAATCGGGGGAGTGAGACCCCAAATTGAAAAGCACCACAGTTTGGCCAATGGGAATTGGTTTTTAGAACCCATAGTGTAAGAGGGCCAATGGTTTGGCCGGAGAAAGACCCCGGGTAGTGTAAAGTTGTTAAAGTCATTTAGGAAATAGTTAGGATTGATGAACCTGTCGCACCATACGCAGCCACTTACCTGTGGTGATGATGATGACTCCACACCTGTGTTTTCTTTGTTTTGTTGCAGGAAATGAAATTGCTGTGTGGATTGGTGAGACGCATCACGACGTGGATGAGACATTGGGGTGATTCCATCTCTCCCTCCCTAGGAGGGACTGATGATGAGTTGGAGATGGCAAATTGTGATGAAAGTTGAAAATGGCAAATTTGATTGGTTAGGAGGGAGAGAAGACGAATTTGGTTTATGGGAGGAACGGGGAAGACAGTAGGGATGTTTGTTGATTTGTAAAGTAGATGTTTATGGGTAGTGTTGTGTTTTGTGGATGCAGTAAGGGGTAAGGGAGGGGCCATGTAGGTTACCTGGTGGGGGGGGGGCGTACGGTAGGAACGTACCTGGCTCACCTGGTTCCCATGTGCCCCCAGTGTGCATCATCTTACATTGCGTGCACTTTTGCGCCCTTACCACCTTACTCACTTGTCTGCTTCTTTTGTCTCCCACCTCCGAGGATCTGGCTTTGGGGTAGAGAGAGAGGAGAGAGAGGTGCTGGCTACGCAGTTGTGGGCCTGCACTTTCGCTGCTTGCTGCCTGGATCGATACACCATATGGACCGCAATTTTGGTGGCCACCCACAATGGACCGCAGTTCGTTTGCGGCCAAGCACCACCCGTGGATGGACCTATGGGTCAACGTGGCACCTATGCCAAACAGGTGAACCACTCTTAGTTGGCCCCTGACGGCCACAATAAAGAAATGGACGCGGTTGGCGCCTTTCTTTATTTTTGAAAGAAGTAAGAAGGCCAAGTGCACCACACGAAGGCAAGACCAGCGGCAGAACATCGGCCGGCTGCGACACCACCGGTGATTTATAGACACTTTATTGGTGCACCGGATGGTGCTGACTGTACATGATGGGGTGGTGCTTTTGGTGTTTGGAAAGGGTGCTCTGCACGTTATTAAAGGCCGTAGGCCACAGAGCACTCGTGGGTTGGTGTATCGATGCTGGCATGCGTGCTCTCTCTATGCATAACATCTGCATGTGTTCCTCCAGAAACAGGTCCTGGATCGTAGTGTAAATAGCAGCGTAGTCTTGTAAATAATGCTCCCTACCGGCTATATGTTTAGTTTGCGAATTCTTTCCGGATTCGGTTATCCTGTGGGTGTGTTTCTGAGAGGAGAAGGGTGCAACGTCGCAGGGGGACATATTTACTCATTTGTGAATATCTGTAAAACTGTCGCACTCAGGGTAGAGTTAATAGTAGAGGGAACTACATCTGCGTGCCACACTAAAGTAGGTAAAAATTTATCGGGTCGGGACGCCCCGAGGGTAGAGAAGGGTGCAATGTTGCGGATATGGCATTTGGCCTCAATATCCGCTTGTAAATACTCCCCTATTTCCCCAATACTCCCCAACTATCCCCAATCCCCCATTCCCTAGTCCCATTGCCTGTAAATAACACTCTGTAGAACCGACCTTCCCCTTTTTCCCCCATTAAATGTCGTGCCCAGGTCCACCGCATCACACGTAGACAACTTTCGGACATCTTGCTAGTTATTCTTAGTCTATGTCAGTTAAGGACTCCTTTCCATTAATTCTGACTCTTCGTTGCACCAGAATGTGATTATATGGCACCAGTAGTGAGTTTAGGACCTTCCCATACCTCCTTCCATCTTCTTCCCCAAACAACAACAACAACAACTACAGCTACAACAACAACTACAACCACGGCGCGCGGGGGGAGTGTGCGTCCTCCCACCAGCTCGGTTAGCCGCCATGACCATGCGCTCCACGGGGTTACCACGAAGGGGCTCCCTGTCAGCCCCTCGTCAAGGGCGGAGCCGGTAACCCCCCCGCATGCACCCAATGAGAAGCAACGAGCCGATTCCATCTGGGGCGGAGCTAACGAGCCGAGGGCATGTCACTCCCCGCCGGATATACGCAGCGACTTACCGGATGTGAGGTCAGATGCGCCCCGAGCTTGAGCCTTGAGAAGACAAGAGAGCCACCTCCGAGCGCTGAGAGACCTCCTGCATCTTTTGGGCCGCGCTATCCTGTCCCTGAGCACAAGGTGCACCTTGTGCTGGCCATCGAATACCCGCTTTCCTTGCCATCAATCCCCGTGTGAGTCAGTTTTTGTCCTGTTTATCTGTCGTCTGTCAGGGCTATTATAAGACCGTAATTAAGTGCCTATCTTACTATGCTGTACCTCTCATCCCTGTAATCTGACCTTCCGCCCTAATATAATCTCCTCCGGAGGTCTTGAGAACCGTATCCCTGGTGTCGTGTCATTTTAATCCAGCAGTTGTGTCCTTTTCCTTCATTGATTTAGCATAGCGCGATTTGGTCAACGTCGGGTGGAATCGGGTGAGTTGGGGAAGAATCGGGGCAACTGTTAGGTCGCGGCAATACCACCGCTCGGTAAATAACATCTAAGCCGCGTCCGTAACAATATATACACTTTATAACTCGATAATATATACACACTTTTTAACTCTATAATATATACACACTTTATAACTCGATAATATATACAAACTTTATAACTCGATAATATATACACACTTTATAACTCTATAATATATACACACTTTATAACTCGATAATATATACACACTTTATAACTCGATAATATATACACACTTTATAACTCTATAATATATACAAACTTTATAACTTTAAGGGGCGCCCTACATCTGGCAAATTAAATACATTTACTTATTCATGTGGGTGTATGAATCAAATTGGTGCCTCTTTGTATGAACTTTTCTGGAGCATTACTTTGTTCCTCCACAAAACACAGGACTAGTTCAGCATGTACACGAGATTTTTTAAATGTCGTTTATTTTGTATTTTTCGACATTTTCTACCAGCTATGGAATGTCTCTTCTTTTCTGTACTTTGCCACATGGCACATACCCTTATATAAAGGGGCCTTTTCTATACCCCTGGTATTTTACCCAAGATTGGATATTGTGCACCTGCACCCTCGACCTTTCCTTGCGGCAATACCTTCCGAGTTCGTTGCGCTTTTGTGGGTTTTCTTTCACGACCGTTACATGTTCCGGAAAGTTTTCTTGGATGGAGATTCTCAAGAGTTGAGAGGGAGGATTGAATTTTTCAATCACCAAAATGAGGCAGAAACGGCTAAATGAGAGTAACATTGAAACGATAATAAAATAATTATTGAAACTGCAAGCCAGAACACAAGGCTCGTTGTGACATCATCCTTGTTATGAGGAGATTCGTGTTATATGGTTGGGTAAAAGTAAAGTGTTGAGGATTAGTGTGAGGGGGGTAGTATTAACGGTAAGGTTGAGGATTAATGTTTTCGGGTTAGTGTAAAGGTTAATGTGAAGAATTAGCGTTTTATGGATGGTGTAAACGTTAATGTGAAGAATTAGTGTTTTATGGATGGTGTAAACGTTAATGTGAAGAATTAGTGTTTTATGGATGGTGTAAAGGTTAATGTGAAGAATTAGTGTTTTTTGGATAGTGTGAAGGTTAATGTGAAGAATTAGCGTTTTATGGATGGTGTAAAGGTTAATGTGAAGAATTAGCGTTTTATGGATAGTGTAAAGGTTAATGTGAAGAATTAGCGTTTTATGGATGGTGTAAAGGTTAATGTGAAGAATTAGCGTTTTATGGATAGTGTAAAGGTTAATGTGAAGAATTAGCGTTTTATGGATAGTGTAAAGGTTAATGTGAAGAATTAGCGTTTTATGGATGGTGTAAAGGTTAATGTGAAGAATTAGTGTTTTATGGATGGTGTAAAGGTTAATGTGAAGAATTAGTGTTTTATGGATAGTGTGAAGGTTAATGTGAAGAATTAGCGTTTTATGGATAGTATAAAGGTTAATGTGAAGAATTAGTGTTTTATGGATAGTATAAAGGTTAATGTGAAGAATTAGTGTTTTATGGATGGTGTAAAGGTTAATGTGAAGAATTAGTGTTTTGTGGATAGTGTAAAGGTTAATGTGAAGAATTAGTGTTTTGTGGATAGTGTAAAGGTTAATGTGAAGAATTAGCGTTTTATGGATAGTGTAAAGGTTAATGTGAAGAATTAGCGTTTTATGGATAGTGTAAAGGCTAATGTGAAGAATTAGTGTTTTATGGATAGTGTGAAGGTTAATGTGAAGAATTAGTGTTTTATGGATAGTGTGAAGGTTAATGTGAAGAATTAGTGTTTTATGGATAGTGTGAAGGTTAATGTGAAGAATTAGTGTTTTATGGATAGTGTGAAGGTTAATGTGAAGAATTAGTGTTTTATGGATAGTGTAAAGGTTAATGTGAAGAATTAGTGTTTTATGGATAGTGTAAAGGTTAATGTGAAGAATTAGCGTTTTATGGATAGTGTAAAGGCTAATGTTAAGAATTAGTGTTTTATGGATGGTGTAAAGGTTAATGTGAAGAATTAGTGTTTTATGGATAGTGTAAAGGTTAATGTGAAGAATTAGTGTTTTATGGATAGTGTAAAGGTTAATGTGAAGAATTAGTGTTTTATGGATGGTGTAAAGGCTAATGTGAAGAATTAGTGTTTTATGGATAGTGTGAAGGTTAATGTGAAGAATTAGTGTTTTATGGATGGTGTAAAGGTTAATGTGAAGAATTAGTGTTTTATGGATGGTGTAAAGGTTAATGTGAAGAATTAGTGTTTTGTGGATAGTGTAAAGGTTAATGTGAAGAATTAGCGTTTTATGGATAGTGTAAAGGTTAATGTGAAGAATTAGCGTTTTATGGATAGTGTAAAGGTTAATGTGAAGAATTAGTGTTTTATGGATAGTGTAAAGGTTAATGTGAAGAATTAGCGTTTTATGGATAGTGTAAAGGTTAATGTGAAGAATTAGCGTTTTATGGATAGTGTAAAGGTTAATGTGAAGAATTAGTGTTTTATGGATAGTGTAAAGGTTAATGTGAAGAATTAGTGTTTTATGGATAGTGTAAAGGTTAATGTGAAGAATTAGTGTTTTATGGATAGTGTAAAGGTTAATGTGAAGAATTAGTGTTTTATGGATAGTGTAAAGGTTAATGTGAAGAATTAGTGTTTTATGGATAGTGTAAAGGTTAATGTGAAGAATTAGTGTTTTATGGATGGTGTAAAGGTTAATGTGAAGAATTAGTGTTTTATGGATAGTGTGAAGGTTAATGTGAAGAATTAGCGTTTTATGGATGGTGTAAAGGTTAATGTGAAGAATTAGCGTTTTATGGATAGTGTAAAGGTTAATGTGAAGAATTAGCGTTTTATGGATGGTGTAAAGGTTAATGTGAAGAATTAGCGTTTTATGGATAGTGTAAAGGTTAATGTGAAGAATTAGCGTTTTATGGATGGTGTAAAGGTTAATGTGAAGAATTAGTGTTTTATGGATGGTGTAAAGGTTAATGTGAAGAATTAGTGTTTTATGGATGGTGTAAAGGTTAATGTGAAGAATTAGTGTTTTATGGATAGTGTGAAGGTTAATGTGAAGAATTAGCGTTTTATGGATAGTATAAAGGTTAATGTGAAGAATTAGTGTTTTATGGATGGTGTAAAGGTTAATGTGAAGAATTAGTGTTTTATGGATGGTGTAAAGGTTAATGTGAAGAATTAGTGTTTTGTGGATAGTGTAAAGGTTAATGTGAAGAATTAGTGTTTTATGGATAGTATAAAGGTTAATGTGAAGAATTAGTGTTTTATGGATAGTGTAAAGGTTAATGTGAAGAATTAGTGTTTTGTGGATAGTGTAAAGGTTAATGTGAAGAATTAGCGTTTTATGGATAGTGTAAAGGTTAATGTGAAGAATTAGCGTTTTATGGATGGTGTAAAGGTTAATGTGAAGAATTAGTGTTTTGTGGATAGTGTAAAGGTTAATGTGAAGAATTAGCGTTTTATGGATGGTGTAAAGGTTAATGTGAAGAATTAGCGTTTTATGGATAGTGTAAAGGTTAATGTGAAGAATTAGCGTTTTATGGATAGTGTAAAGGTTAATGTGAAGAATTAGTGTTTTGTGGATAGTGTAAAGGCTAATGTGAAGAATTAGTGTTTTATGGATAGTGTGAAGGTTAATGTGAAGAATTAGTGTTTTATGGATAGTGTGAAGGTTAATGTGAAGAATTAGTGTTTTATGGATAGTGTAAAGGTTAATGTGAAGAATTAGCGTTTTATGGATAGTGTAAAGGCTAATGTGAAGAATTAGTGTTTTATGGATGGTGTGAAGGTTAATGTGAAGAATTAGTGTTTTATGGATGGTGTGAAGGTTAATGTGAAGAATTAGTGTTTTATGGATAGTGTGAAGGTTAATGTGAAGAATTAGTGTTTTATGGATGGTGTAAAGGTTAATGTGAAGAATTAGTGTTTTATGGATAGTGTAAAGGTTAATGTGAAGAATTAGTGTTTTATGGATGGTGTAAAGGCTAATGTGAAGAATTAGTGTTTTATGGATAGTGTGAAGGTTAATGTGAAGAATTAGTGTTTTATGGATGGTGTAAAGGTTAATGTGAAGAATTAGTGTTTTATGGATGGTGTAAAGGTTAATGTGAAGAATTAGCGTTTTATGGATAGTGTAAAGGTTAATGTGAAGAATTAGTGTTTTATGGATAGTGTAAAGGTTAATGTGAAGAATTAGTGTTTTGTGGATAGTGTGAAGGTTAATGTGAAGAATTAGTGTTTTATGGATAGTGTGAAGGTTAATGTGAAGAATTAGTGTTTTATGGATAGTGTGAAGGTTAATGTGAAGAATTAGCGTTTTATGGATGGTGTAAAGGTTAATGTGAAGAATTAGTGTTTTATGGATGGTGTAAAGGTTAATGTGAAGAATTAGTGTTTTATGGATAGTGTGAAGGTTAATGTGAAGAATTAGCGTTTTATGGATGGTGTAAAGGTTAATGTGAAGAATTAGTGTTGTATGGATAGTGTAAAGGTTAATGTGAAGAATTAGTGTTTTATGGATAGTGTGAAGGTTAATGTGAAGAATTAGTGTTTTATGGATAGTGTGAAGGTTAATGTGAAGAATTAGTGTTTTATGGATAGTGTGAAGGTTAATGTGAAGAATTAGCGTTTTATGGATAGTGTAAAGGTTAATGTGAAGAATTAGCGTTTTATGGATGGTGTAAAGGTTAATGTGAAGAATTAGCGTTTTATGGATAGTGTAAAGGTTAATGTGAAGAATTAGTGTTTTATGGATAGTGTGAAGGTTAATGTGAAGAATTAGCGTTTTATGGATAGTGTGAAGGTTAATGTGAAGAATTAGTGTTTTATGGATAGTGTGAAGGTTAATGTGAAGAATTAGCGTTTTATGGATAGTGTAAAGGTTAATGTGAAGAATTAGTGTTTTATGGATGGTGTAAAGGTTAATGTGAAGAATTAGCGTTTTATGGATAGTGTAAAGGTTAATGTGAAGAATTAGTGTTTTATGGATAGTGTGAAGGTTAATGTGAAGAATTAGCGTTTTATGGATAGTGTGAAGGTTAATGTGAAGAATTAGTGTTTTATGGATAGTGTGAAGGTTAATGTGAAGAATTAGCGTTTTATGGATAGTGTGAAGGTTAATGTGAAGAATTAGTGTTTTATGGATCGTGTGAAGGTTAATGTGAAGAATTAGTGTTTTATGGATAGTGTAAAGGTTAATGTGAAGAATTAGTGTTTTGTGGATAGTGTGAAGGTTAATGTGAAGAATTAGTGTTTTATGGATGGTGTAAAGGTTAATGTGAAGAATTAGTGTTTTATGGATGGTGTAAAGGTTAATGTGAAGAATTAGCGTTTTATAGATAGTGTAAAGGTTAATGTGAAGAATTAGCGTTTTATAGATAGTGTAAAGGTTAATGTGAAGAATTAGTGTTTTATGGATGGTGTAAAGGTTAATGTGAAGAATTAGTGTTTTGTGGATAGTGTAAAGGTTAATGTGAAGAATTAGCGTTTTATGGATAGTGTAAAGGTTAATGTGAAGAATTAGCGTTTTATGGATGGTGTAAAGGTTAATGTGAAGAATTAGTGTTTTGTGGATAGTGTAAAGGTTAATGTGAAGAATTAGCGTTTTATGGATGGTGTAAAGGTTAATGTGAAGAATTAGCGTTTTATGGATAGTGTAAAGGTTAATGTGAAGAATTAGCGTTTTATGGATAGTGTAAAGGTTAATGTGAAGAATTAGTGTTTTGTGGATAGTGTAAAGGCTAATGTGAAGAATTAGTGTTTTATGGATAGTGTGAAGGTTAATGTGAAGAATTAGTGTTTTATGGATAGTGTGAAGGTTAATGTGAAGAATTAGTGTTTTATGGATAGTGTAAAGGTTAATGTGAAGAATTAGCGTTTTATGGATAGTGTAAAGGCTAATGTGAAGAATTAGTGTTTTATGGATGGTGTGAAGGTTAATGTGAAGAATTAGTGTTTTATGGATGGTGTGAAGGTTAATGTGAAGAATTAGTGTTTTATGGATAGTGTGAAGGTTAATGTGAAGAATTAGTGTTTTATGGATGGTGTAAAGGTTAATGTGAAGAATTAGTGTTTTATGGATAGTGTAAAGGTTAATGTGAAGAATTAGTGTTTTATGGATGGTGTAAAGGCTAATGTGAAGAATTAGTGTTTTATGGATAGTGTGAAGGTTAATGTGAAGAATTAGTGTTTTATGGATGGTGTAAAGGTTAATGTGAAGAATTAGTGTTTTATGGATGGTGTAAAGGTTAATGTGAAGAATTAGCGTTTTATGGATAGTGTAAAGGTTAATGTGAAGAATTAGTGTTTTATGGATAGTGTAAAGGTTAATGTGAAGAATTAGTGTTTTGTGGATAGTGTGAAGGTTAATGTGAAGAATTAGTGTTTTATGGATAGTGTGAAGGTTAATGTGAAGAATTAGCGTTTTATGGATGGTGTAAAGGTTAATGTGAAGAATTAGTGTTTTATGGATGGTGTAAAGGTTAATGTGAAGAATTAGTGTTTTATGGATAGTGTGAAGGTTAATGTGAAGAATTAGCGTTTTATGGATGGTGTAAAGGTTAATGTGAAGAATTAGTGTTGTATGGATAGTGTAAAGGTTAATGTGAAGAATTAGTGTTTTATGGATAGTGTGAAGGTTAATGTGAAGAATTAGTGTTTTATGGATAGTGTGAAGGTTAATGTGAAGAATTAGTGTTTTATGGATAGTGTGAAGGTTAATGTGAAGAATTAGCGTTTTATGGATAGTGTGAAGGTTAATGTGAAGAATTAGTGTTTTATGGATAGTGTGAAGGTTAATGTGAAGAATTAGCGTTTTATGGATAGTGTGAAGGTTAATGTGAAGAATTAGTGTTTTATGGATAGTGTGAAGGTTAATGTGAAGAATTAGTGTTTTATGGATAGTGTAAAGGTTAATGTGAAGAATTAGTGTTTTGTGGATAGTGTGAAGGTTAATGTGAAGAATTAGTGTTTTATGGATGGTGTAAAGGTTAATGTGAAGAATTAGTGTTTTATGGATGGTGTAAAGGTTAATGTGAAGAATTAGCGTTTTATAGATAGTGTAAAGGTTAATGTGAAGAATTAGCGTTTTATAGATAGTGTAAAGGTTAATGTGAAGAATTAGTGTTTTATGGATAGTGTAAAGGTTAATGTGAAGAATTAGCGTTTTATGGATGGTGTAAAGGTTAATGTGAAGAATTAGTGTTTTATGGATAGTGTAAAGGTTAATGTGAAGAATTAGCGTTTTATGGATGGTGTAAAGGTTAATGTGAAGAATTAGTGTTTTATGGATGGTGTAAAGGATAATGTGAAGAATTAGCGTTTTATAGATAGTGTAAAGGTTAATGTGAAGAATTAGCGTTTTATGGATAGTGTAAAGGTTAATGTGAAGAATTAGCGTTTTATAGATAGTGTAAAGGTTAATGTGAAGAATTAGCGTTTTATGGATAGTGTAAAGGTTAATGTGAAGAATTAGTGTTTTCTGGATAGTGTAAAGGTTAATGTGAAGAATTAGTGTTTTATGGATAGTGTGAAGGTTAATGTGAAGAATTAGTGTTTTATGGATGGTGTAAAGGATAATGTGAAGAATTAGCGTTTTATAGATAGTGTAAAGGTTAATGTGAAGAATTAGCGTTTTATGGATAGTGTAAAGGTTAATGTGAAGAATTAGTGTTTTATGGATAGTGTGAAGGTTAATGTGAAGAATTAGTGTTTTATGGATGGTGTAAAGGTTAATGTGAAGAATTAGCGTTTTATAGATAGTGTAAAGGTTAATGTGAAGAATTAGTGTTTTATGGATAGTGTAAAGGGTAATGTGAAGAATTAGTGTTTTATGGATGGTGTAAAGGTTAATGTGAAGAATTAGCGTTTTATGGATAGTGTAAAGGTTAATGTGAAGAATTAGTGTTTTGTGGATAGTGTAAAGGTTAACGTTAAGAACTAGTGTTTTATGAATGGAGTAAAGGTTAAAGTGCAGGATGAGTGTTTTGTGGATAGTGTGAAGGGTAATGTGAAGAATTCGTGTTTTGTGGATAGTGTAAAGGTTAACGTTAAGAACTAGTGTTTTATGAATGGTGTAAAGGTTAATGTGCAGGATTAGTGTTTTGTGGATAGTGTAAAGGTTAATGTGAGGAATTAGTGTTTTATGAATGGAGTAAAGGTTAAAGTGCAGGATGAGTGTTTTGTGGATAGTGTAAAGGTTAATGTGAAGAATTCGTGTTTTGTGGATAGTGTAAAGGTTAACGTTAAGAACTAGTGTTTTATGAATGGAGTAAAGGTTAAAGTGCAGGATGAGTGTTTTGTGGATAGTGTAAAGGTTAATGTGAAGAATTAGTGTTTTGTGGATAGTGTGAAGGGTAATGTGAAGAATTCGTGTTTTGTGGATAGTGTAAAGGTTAACGTTAAGAACTAGTGTTTTATGAATGGAGTAAAGGTTAAAGTGCAGGATGAGTGTTTTGTGGATAGTGTAAAGGTTAATGTGAAGAATTAGTGTTTTGTGGATAGTGTGAAGGGTAATGTGAAGAATTCGTGTTTTGTGGATAGTGTAAAGGTTAACGTTAAGAATTAGTGTTTTATGAATGGTGTAAAGGTTAATGTGAAGAATTCGTGTTTTGTGGATAGTGTAAAGGTTATCGTTAAGAACTAGTGTTTTATGAATGGTGTAAAGGTTAATGTGAAGAATTAGTGTTTTATGGATAGTGTAAAGGTTAATGTGAAGAATTAGTGTTTTATGAATGGAGTAAAGGTTAAAGTGCAGGATGAGTGTTTTCTGGATAGTGTAAAGGATAATGTGAAGAATTAGCGTTTTATGGATAGTGTGAAGGTTAATGTGAAGAATTAGTGTTTTATGGATAGTGTGAAGGTTAATGTGAAGAATTAGCGTTTTATGGATAGTGTGAAGGTTAATGTGAAGAATTAGTGTTTTATGGATCGTGTGAAGGTTAATGTGAAGAATTAGTGTTTTATGGATAGTGTAAAGGTTAATGTGAAGAATTAGTGTTTTGTGGATAGTGTGAAGGTTAATGTGAAGAATTAGTGTTTTATGGATGGTGTAAAGGTTAATGTGAAGAATTAGTGTTTTATGGATGGTGTAAAGGTTAATGTGAAGAATTAGCGTTTTATAGATAGTGTAAAGGTTAATGTGAAGAATTAGCGTTTTATAGATAGTGTAAAGGTTAATGTGAAGAATTAGTGTTTTATGGATGGTGTAAAGGTTAATGTGAAGAATTAGTGTTTTGTGGATAGTGTAAAGGTTAATGTGAAGAATTAGTGTTTTATGGATAGTATAAAGGTTAATGTGAAGAATTAGTGTTTTATGGATAGTGTAAAGGTTAATGTGAAGAATTAGTGTTTTGTGGATAGTGTAAAGGTTAATGTGAAGAATTAGCGTTTTATGGATAGTGTAAAGGTTAATGTGAAGAATTAGCGTTTTATGGATGGTGTAAAGGTTAATGTGAAGAATTAGTGTTTTGTGGATAGTGTAAAGGTTAATGTGAAGAATTAGCGTTTTATGGATGGTGTAAAGGTTAATGTGAAGAATTAGCGTTTTATGGATAGTGTAAAGGTTAATGTGAAGAATTAGCGTTTTATGGATAGTGTAAAGGTTAATGTGAAGAATTAGTGTTTTGTGGATAGTGTAAAGGCTAATGTGAAGAATTAGTGTTTTATGGATAGTGTGAAGGTTAATGTGAAGAATTAGTGTTTTATGGATAGTGTGAAGGTTAATGTGAAGAATTAGTGTTTTATGGATAGTGTAAAGGTTAATGTGAAGAATTAGCGTTTTATGGATAGTGTAAAGGCTAATGTGAAGAATTAGTGTTTTATGGATGGTGTGAAGGTTAATGTGAAGAATTAGTGTTTTATGGATGGTGTGAAGGTTAATGTGAAGAATTAGTGTTTTATGGATAGTGTGAAGGTTAATGTGAAGAATTAGTGTTTTATGGATGGTGTAAAGGTTAATGTGAAGAATTAGTGTTTTATGGATAGTGTAAAGGTTAATGTGAAGAATTAGTGTTTTATGGATGGTGTAAAGGCTAATGTGAAGAATTAGTGTTTTATGGATAGTGTGAAGGTTAATGTGAAGAATTAGTGTTTTATGGATGGTGTAAAGGTTAATGTGAAGAATTAGTGTTTTATGGATGGTGTAAAGGTTAATGTGAAGAATTAGCGTTTTATGGATAGTGTAAAGGTTAATGTGAAGAATTAGTGTTTTATGGATAGTGTAAAGGTTAATGTGAAGAATTAGTGTTTTGTGGATAGTGTGAAGGTTAATGTGAAGAATTAGTGTTTTATGGATAGTGTGAAGGTTAATGTGAAGAATTAGCGTTTTATGGATGGTGTAAAGGTTAATGTGAAGAATTAGTGTTTTATGGATGGTGTAAAGGTTAATGTGAAGAATTAGTGTTTTATGGATAGTGTGAAGGTTAATGTGAAGAATTAGCGTTTTATGGATGGTGTAAAGGTTAATGTGAAGAATTAGTGTTGTATGGATAGTGTAAAGGTTAATGTGAAGAATTAGTGTTTTATGGATAGTGTGAAGGTTAATGTGAAGAATTAGTGTTTTATGGATAGTGTGAAGGTTAATGTGAAGAATTAGTGTTTTATGGATAGTGTGAAGGTTAATGTGAAGAATTAGCGTTTTATGGATAGTGTGAAGGTTAATGTGAAGAATTAGTGTTTTATGGATAGTGTGAAGGTTAATGTGAAGAATTAGCGTTTTATGGATAGTGTGAAGGTTAATGTGAAGAATTAGTGTTTTATGGATAGTGTGAAGGTTAATGTGAAGAATTAGTGTTTTATGGATAGTGTAAAGGTTAATGTGAAGAATTAGTGTTTTGTGGATAGTGTGAAGGTTAATGTGAAGAATTAGTGTTTTATGGATGGTGTAAAGGTTAATGTGAAGAATTAGTGTTTTATGGATGGTGTAAAGGTTAATGTGAAGAATTAGCGTTTTATAGATAGTGTAAAGGTTAATGTGAAGAATTAGCGTTTTATAGATAGTGTAAAGGTTAATGTGAAGAATTAGTGTTTTATGGATAGTGTAAAGGTTAATGTGAAGAATTAGCGTTTTATGGATGGTGTAAAGGTTAATGTGAAGAATTAGTGTTTTATGGATAGTGTAAAGGTTAATGTGAAGAATTAGCGTTTTATGGATGGTGTAAAGGTTAATGTGAAGAATTAGTGTTTTATGGATGGTGTAAAGGATAATGTGAAGAATTAGCGTTTTATAGATAGTGTAAAGGTTAATGTGAAGAATTAGCGTTTTATGGATAGTGTAAAGGTTAATGTGAAGAATTAGCGTTTTATAGATAGTGTAAAGGTTAATGTGAAGAATTAGCGTTTTATGGATAGTGTAAAGGTTAATGTGAAGAATTAGTGTTTTCTGGATAGTGTAAAGGTTAATGTGAAGAATTAGTGTTTTATGGATAGTGTGAAGGTTAATGTGAAGAATTAGTGTTTTATGGATGGTGTAAAGGATAATGTGAAGAATTAGCGTTTTATAGATAGTGTAAAGGTTAATGTGAAGAATTAGCGTTTTATGGATAGTGTAAAGATTAATGTGAAGAATTAGTGTTTTATGGATAGTGTGAAGGTTAATGTGAAGAATTAGTGTTTTATGGATGGTGTAAAGGTTAATGTGAAGAATTAGCGTTTTATAGATAGTGTAAAGGTTAATGTGAAGAATTAGTGTTTTATGGATAGTGTAAAGGGTAATGTGAAGAATTAGTGTTTTATGGATGGTGTAAAGGTTAATGTGAAGAATTAGCGTTTTATGGATAGTGTAAAGGTTAATGTGAAGAATTAGTGTTTTGTGGATAGTGTAAAGGTTAACGTTAAGAACTAGTGTTTTATGAATGGAGTAAAGGTTAAAGTGCAGGATGAGTGTTTTGTGGATAGTGTGAAGGGTAATGTGAAGAATTCGTGTTTTGTGGATAGTGTAAAGGTTAACGTTAAGAACTAGTGTTTTATGAATGGAGTAAAGGTTAAAGTGCAGGATGAGTGTTTTGTGGATAGTGTAAAGGTTAATGTGAAGAATTAGTGTTTTGTGGATAGTGTGAAGGGTAATGTGAAGAATTCGTGTTTTGTGGATAGTGTAAAGGTTAACGTTAAGAACTAGTGTTTTATGAATGGAGTAAAGGTTAAAGTGCAGGATGAGTGTTTTGTGGATAGTGTAAAGGTTAATGTGAAGAATTAGTGTTTTGTGGATAGTGTGAAGGGTAATGTGAAGAATTCGTGTTTTGTGGATAGTGTAAAGGTTAACGTTAAGAATTAGTGTTTTATGAATGGTGTAAAGGTTAATGTGAAGAATTCGTGTTTTGTGGATAGTGTAAAGGTTATCGTTAAGAACTAGTGTTTTATGAATGGTGTAAAGGTTAATGTGAAGAATTAGTGTTTTGTGGATAGTGTGAAGGGTAATGTGAAGAATTAGTGTTTTGTGGATAGTGTAAAGGGTAATGTGAAGAATTAGTGTTTTATGGATAGTGTGAAGGTTAATGTGAAGAATTAGTGTTTTATGGATAGTGTAAAGGGTAATGTGAAGAATTAGTGTTTTATGGATAGTGTAAAGGGTAATGTGAAGAATTAGTGTTTTATGGATAGTGTAAAGGGTAATGTGAAGAATTAGTGTTTTATGGATAGTGTGAAGGGTAATGTGAAGAACTAGTGTTTTATGGATAGTGTAAAGGTTAATGTGAAGAATTAGTGTTTTATGGATAGTGTAAAGGGTAATGTGAAGAATTAGCGTTTTATGGATAGTGTGAAGGTTAATGTGAAGAATTAGTGTTTTATGGATAGTGTGAAGGTTAATGTGAAGAATTAGTGTTTTATGGATAGTGTAAAGGGTAATGTGAAGAATTAGTGTTTTATGGATAGTGTAAAGGGTAATGTGAAGAATTAGTGTTTTATGGATAGTGTAAAGGGTAATGTGAAGAATTAGTGTTTTATGGATAGTGTGAAGGTTAATGTGAAGAATTAGTGTTTTATGGATAGTGTAAAGGGTAATGTGAAGAATTAGTGTTTTATGGATAGTGTGAAGGTTAATGTGAAGAATTAGTGTTTTGTGGATAGTGTGAAGGGTAATGTGAAGAATTAGCGTTTTGTGGATAGTGTGAAGGGTAATGTGAAGAATTAGTGTTTTATGGATAGTTTAAAGGTTAATGTGAAGAATTAGTGTTTTATGGATAGTGTAAAGGGTAATGTGAAGAATTAGCGTTTTATGGATAGTGTGAAGGTTAATGTGAAGAATTAGTGTTTTATGGATAGTGTGAAGGTTAATGTGAAGAATTAGTGTTTTATGGATAGTGTAAAGGGTAATGTGAAGAATTAGCGTTTTATGGATAGTGTAAAGGGTAATGTGAAGAATTAGTGTTTTATGGATAGTGTGAAGGGTAATGTGAAGAATTAGCGTTTTGTGGATAGTGTGAAGGGTAATGTGAAGAATTAGTGTTTTATGGATAGTTTAAAGGTTAATGTGAAGAATTAGTGTTTTATGGATAGTTTAAAGGTTAATGTGAAGAATTAGTGTTTTATGGATAGTGTGAAGGGTAATGTGAAGAATTAGCGTTTTGTGGATAGTGTGAAGGGTAATGTGAAGAATTAGTGTTTTATGGATAGTTTAAAGGTTAATGTGAAGAATTAGCGTTTTCTGGATAGTGTAAAGGTTAATGTGAAGAATTAGTGTTTTATGGATAGTTTAAAGGTTAATGTGAAGAATTAGTGTTTTATGGATAGTTTAAAGGTTAATGTGAAGAATTAGTGTTTTATGGATAGTTTAAAGGTTAATGTGAAGAATTAGCGTTTTATGGATAGTGTAAAGGTTAATGTGAAGAATTAGTGTTTTATGGATAGTTTAAAGGTTAATGTGAAGAATTAGCGTTTTATGGATAGTGTAAAGGGTAATGTGAAGAATTAGCGTTTTATGGATAGTGTGAAGGGTAATGTGAAGAATTAGCGTTTTATGGACAGTGTAAAGGTTAATGTGAAGAATTAGTGTTTTGTGGATAGTGTAAAGGTTAATGTGAAGAATTAGTGTTTTATGGATAGTGTGAAGGGTAATGTGAAGAATTAGTGTTTTGTGGATAGTGTAAAGGTTAATGTGAAGAATTAGCGTTTTATGGATAGTGTGAAGGGTAATGTGAAGAATTAGCGTTTTATGGATAGTGTAAAGGCTAATGTGAAGAATTAGCGTTTTATGGATAGTGTAAAGGTTAATGTGAATAATTAGCGTTTTATGGATAGTGTAAAGGCTAATGTGAAGAATTAGTGTTTTATGGATAGTGTGAAGGGTAATGTGAATAATTAGTGTTTTATGGATAGTGTAAAGGCTAATGTGAAGAATTAGTGTTTTGTGGATAGTGTAAAGGCTAATGTGAAGAATTAGTGTTTTATGGATAGTGTGAAGGCTAATGTGAAGAATTAGTGTTTTGTGGATAGTGCAAAGGCTAATGTGAAGAATTAGTGTTTTGTGGATAGTGCAAAGGCTAATGTGAAGAATTAGTGTTTTGTGGATAGTGTGAAGGGTAATGTGAAGAATTAGTGTTTTGTGGATAGTGTAAAGGCTAATGTGAAGAATTAGTGTTTTGTGGATAGTGTGAAGGGTAATGTGAAGAATTAGTGTTTTGTGGATAGTGTAAAGGCTAATGTGAAGAATTAGCGTTTTATAGATAGTGTAAAGGTTAATGTGAAGAATTCGTGTTTTGTGGATAGTGTAAAGGTTAAAGTGCAGGATGAGTGTTTTGTGGATAGTGTAAAGGTTAAAGTGCAGGATGAGTGTTTTGTGGATAGTGTAAAGGTTAAAGTGCAGGATGAGTGTTTTGTGGATAGTGTAAAGGATAATGTGAAGAATTAGTGTTTTATGGATAGTGTGAAGGTTAATGTGAAGAATTAGCGTTTTATAGATAGTGTAAAGGTTAATGTGAAGAATTAGTGTTTTATGGATGGTGTAAAGGATAATGTGAAGAATTAGCGTTTTATAGATAGTGTATAGGTTAATGTGAAGAATTAGCGTTTTATGGATAGTGTAAAGGTTAATGTGAAGAATTAGTGTTTTATGGATAGTGTGAAGGTTAATGTGAAGAATTAGTGTTTTATGGATGGTGTAAAGGATAATGTGAAGAATTAGCGTTTTATAGATAGTGTAAAGGTTAATGTGAAGAATTAGCGTTTTATGGATAGTGTAAAGGTTAATGTGAAGAATTAGTGTTTTATGGATAGTGTGAAGGTTAATGTGAAGAATTAGTGTTTTATGGATGGTGTAAAGGTTAATGTGAAGAATTAGCGTTTTATAGATAGTGTAAAGGTTAATGTGAAGAATTAGTGTTTTATGGATAGTGTAAAGGGTAATGTGAAGAATTAGTGTTTTATGGATGGTGTAAAGGTTAATGTGAAGAATTAGCGTTTTATGGATATTGTAAAGGTTAATTTTTTTTAAAATTTAGTGTTTTGTGGATGGTGTAAAGGTTAATGTGAAGAATTAGCGTTTTATAGATAGTGTAAAGGTTAATGTGAAGAATTAGTGTTTTATGGATAGTGTAAAGGTTAACGTTAAGAACTAGTGTTTTATGAATGGAGTAAAGGTTAAAGTGCAGGATGAGTGTTTTGTGGATAGTGTAAAGGTTAATGTGAAGAATTCGTGTTTTGTGGATAGTGTAAAGGTTAATGTGAAGAATTAGTGTTTTATGGATAGTGTGAAGGTTAACGTTAAGAACTAGTGTTTTATGAATGGTGTAAAGGTTAATGTGCAGGATTAGTGTTTTGTGGATAGTGTAAAGGTTAATGTGAGGAATTAGTGTTTTGTGGATAGTGTGAAGGGTAATGTGAAGAATTCGTGTTTTGTGGATAGTGTGAAGGGTAATGTGAAGAATTAGTGTTTTGTGGATAGTGTAAAGGTTAATGTGAGGAATTAGTGTTTTATGAATGGAGTAAAGGTTAAAGTGCAGGATGAGTGTTTTGTGGATAGTGTAAAGGTTAATGTGAAGAATTCGTGTTTTGTGGATAGTGTAAAGGTTAACGTTAAGAACTAGTGTTTTATGAATGGAGTAAAGGTTAAAGTGCAGGATGAGTGTTTTGTGGATAGTGTAAAGGTTAATGTGAAGAATTAGTGTTTTGTGGATAGTGTGAAGGGTAATGTGAAGAATTCGTGTTTTGTGGATAGTGTAAAGGTTAACGTTAAGAACTAGTGTTTTATGAATGGAGTAAAGGTTAAAGTGCAGGATGAGTGTTTTGTGGATAGTGTAAAGGTTAATGTGAAGAATTAGTGTTTTGTGGATAGTGTGAAGGGTAATGTGAAGAATTCGTGTTTTGTGGATAGTGTAAAGGTTAACGTTAAGAATTAGTGTTTTATGAATGGTGTAAAGGTTAATGTGAAGAATTCGTGTTTTGTGGATAGTGTAAAGGTTATCGTTAAGAACTAGTGTTTTATGAATGGTGTAAAGGTTAATGTGAAGAATTAGTGTTTTGTGGATAGTGTGAAGGGTAATGTGAAGAATTAGTGTTTTGTGGATAGTGTAAAGGGTAATGTGAAGAATTAGTGTTTTATGGATAGTGTGAAGGTTAATGTGAAGAATTAGTGTTTTATGGATAGTGTAAAGGGTAATGTGAAGAATTAGTGTTTTATGGATAGTGTAAAGGGTAATGTGAAGAATTAGTGTTTTATGGATAGTGTAAAGGGTAATGTGAAGAATTAGTGTTTTATGGATAGTGTGAAGGGTAATGTGAAGAACTAGTGTTTTATGGATAGTGTAAAGGTTAATGTGAAGAATTAGTGTTTTATGGATAGTATAAAGGGTAATGTGAAGAATTAGCGTTTTATGGATAGTGTGAAGGTTAATGTGAAGAATTAGTGTTTTATGGATAGTGTGAAGGTTAATGTGAAGAATTAGTGTTTTATGGATAGTGTAAAGGTTAATTTGAAGAATTAGTGTTTTATGGATAGTGTAAAGGGTAATGGGAAGAATTAGTGTTTTATGGATAGTGTAAAGGGTAATGTGAAGAATTAGTGTTTTATGGATAGTGTGAAGGTTAATGTGAAGAATTAGTGTTTTATGGATAGTGTAAAGGGTAATGTGAAGAATTAGTGTTTTATGGATAGTGTGAAGGTTAATGTGAAGAATTAGTGTTTTGTGGATAGTGTGAAGGGTAATGTGAAGAATTAGCGTTTTGTGGATAGTGTGAAGGGTAATGTGAAGAATTAGTGTTTTATGGATAGTTTAAAGGTTAATGTGAAGAATTATTGTTTTATGGATAGTGTAAAGGGTAATGTGAAGAATTAGCGTTTTATGGATAGTGTGAAGGTTAATGTGAAGAATTAGTGTTTTATGGATAGTGTGAAGGTTAATGTGAAGAATTAGTGTTTTATGGATAGTGTAAAGGGTAATGTGAAGAATTAGCGTTTTATGGATAGTGTAAAGGGTAATGTGAAGAATTAGTGTTTTATGGATAGTGTGAAGGGTAATGTGAAGAATTAGCGTTTTGTGGATAGTGTGAAGGGTAATGTGAAGAATTAGTGTTTTATGGATAGTTTAAAGGTTAATGTGAAGAATTAGTGTTTTATGGATAGTTTAAAGGTTAATGTGAAGAATTAGTGTTTTATGGATAGTGTGAAGGGTAATGTGAAGAATTAGCGTTTTGTGGATAGTGTGAAGGGTAATGTGAAGAATTAGTGTTTTATGGATAGTTTAAAGGTTAATGTGAAGAATTAGCGTTTTCTGGATAGTGTAAAGGTTAATGTGAAGAATTAGTGTTTTATGGATAGTTTAAAGGTTAATGTGAAGAATTAGTGTTTTATGGATAGTTTAAAGGTTAATGTGAAGAATTAGTGTTTTATGGATAGTTTAAAGGTTAATGTGAAGAATTAGCGTTTTATGGATAGTGTAAAGGTTAATGTGAAGAATTAGTGTTTTATGGATAGTTTAAAGGTTAATGTGAAGAATTAGCGTTTTATGGATAGTGTAAAGGGTAATGTGAAGAATTAGCGTTTTATGGATAGTGTGAAGGGTAATGTGAAGAATTAGCGTTTTATGGATAGTGTAAAGGTTAATGTGAAGAATTAGTGTTTTGTGGATAGTGTAAAGGTTAATGTGAAGAATTAGTGTTTTATGGATAGTGTGAAGGGTAATGTGAAGAATTAGTGTTTTGTGGATAGTGTAAAGGTTAATGTGAAGAATTAGCGTTTTATGGATAGTGTAAAGGTTAATGTGAAGAATTAGCGTTTTATGGATAGTGTAAAGGCTAATGTGAAGAATTAGTGTTTTATGGATAGTGTGAAGGGTAATGTGAAGAATTAGCGTTTTATGGATAGTGTAAAGGTTAATGTGAAGAATTAGCGTTTTATGGATAGTGTAAAGGCTAATGTGAAGAATTAGTGTTTTATGGATAGTGTAAAGGCTAATGTGAAGAATTAGTGTTTTGTGGATAGTGTAAAGGCTAATGTGAAGAATTAGTGTTTTATGGATAGTGTGAAGGCTAATGTGAAGAATTAGTGTTTTGTGGATAGTGCAAAGGCTAATGTGAAGAATTAGTGTTTTGTGGATAGTGCAAAGGCTAATGTGAAGAATTAGTGTTTTGTGGATAGTGTGAAGGGTAATGTGAAGAATTAGTGTTTTGTGGATAGTGTAAAGGCTAATGTGAAGAATTAGTGTTTTGTGGATAGTGTGAAGGGTAATGTGAAGAATTAGTGTTTTGTGGATAGTGTAAAGGCTAATGTGAAGAATTAGTGTTTTGTGGATAGTGTGAAGGGTAATGTGAAGAATTAGTGTTTTGTGGATAGTGTAAAGGATAATGTGAAGAATTAGCGTTTTATAGATAGTGTAAAGGTTAATGTGAAGAATTCGTGTTTTGTGGATAGTGTAAAGGTTAAAGTGCAGGATGAGTGTTTTGTGGATAGTGTAAAGGATAATGTGAAGAATTAGTGTTTTATGGATAGTGTGAAGGTTAATGTGAAGAATTAGCGTTTTATAGATAGTGTAAAGGTTAATGTGAAGAATTAGTGTTTTATGGATGGTGTAAAGGATAATGTGAAGAATTAGCGTTTTATAGATAGTGTAAAGGTTAATGTGAAGAATTAGCGTTTTATGGATAGTGTAAAGGTTAATGTGAAGAATTAGTGTTTTATGGATAGTGTGAAGGTTAATGTGAAGAATTAGTGTTTTATGGATGGTGTAAAGGATAATGTGAAGAATTAGCGTTTTATAGATAGTGTAAAGGTTAATGTGAAGAATTAGCGTTTTATGGATAGTGTAAAGGTTAATGTGAAGAATTAGTGTTTTATGGATAGTGTGAAGGTTAATGTGAAGAATTAGTGTTTTATGGATGGTGTAAAGGTTAATGTGAAGAATTAGCGTTTTATAGATAGTGTAAAGGTTAATGTGAAGAATTAGTGTTTTATGGATAGTGTAAAGGGTAATGTGAAGAATTAGTGTTTTATGGATGGTGTAAAGGTTAATGTGAAGAATTAGCGTTTTATGGATAGTGTAAAGGTTAATGTGAAGAATTAGTGTTTTGTGGATAGTGTAAAGGTTAACGTTAAGAACTAGTGTTTTATGAATGGAGTAAAGGTTAAAGTGCAGGATGAGTGTTTTGTGGATAGTGTGAAGGGTAATGTGAAGAATTCGTGTTTTGTGGATAGTGTAAAGGTTAATGTGAAGAATTAGTGTTTTATGGATAGTGTGAAGGTTAACGTTAAGAACTAGTGTTTTATGAATGGTGTAAAGGTTAATGTGCAGGATTAGTGTTTTGTGGATAGTGTAAAGGTTAATGTGAGGAATTAGTGTTTTGTGGATAGTGTGAAGGGTAATGTGAAGAATTCGTGTTTTGTGGATAGTGTAAAGGTTAATGTGAAGAATTCGTGTTTTGTGGATAGTGTGAAGGGTAATGTGAAGAATTAGTGTTTTGTGGATAGTGTAAAGGTTAATGTGAAGAATTCGTGTTTTGTGGATAGTGTGAAGGTTAACGTTAAGAACTAGTGTTTTATGAATGGTGTAAAGGTTAATGTGCAGGATTAGTGTTTTGTGGATAGTGTAAAGGTTAATGTGAAGAATTCGTGTTTTGTGGATAGTGTAAAGGTTAACGTTAAGAACTAGTGTTTTATGAATGGTGTAAAGGTTAATGTGCAGGATTAGTGTTTTGTGGATAGTGTAAAGGTTAATGTGAGGAATTAGTGTTTTATGAATGGAGTAAAGGTTAAAGTGCAGGATGAGTGTTTTGTGGATAGTGTAAAGGTTAATGTGAAGAATTCGTGTTTTGTGGATAGTGTAAAGGTTAACGTTAAGAACTAGTGTTTTATGAATGGAGTAAAGGTTAAAGTGCAGGATGAGTGTTTTGTGGATAGTGTAAAGGTTAATGTGAAGAATTAGTGTTTTGTGGATAGTGTGAAGGGTAATGTGAAGAATTCGTGTTTTGTGGATAGTGTAAAGGTTAACGTTAAGAATTAGTGTTTTATGAATGGTGTAAAGGTTAATGTGAAGAATTCGTGTTTTGTGGATAGTGTAAAGGTTATCGTTAAGAACTAGTGTTTTATGAATGGTGTAAAGGTTAATGTGAAGAATTAGTGTTTTGTGGATAGTGTGAAGGGTAATGTGAAGAATTAGTGTTTTGTGGATAGTGTAAAGGGTAATGTGAAGAATTAGTGTTTTATGGATAGTGTGAAGGTTAATGTGAAGAATTAGTGTTTTATGGATAGTGTAAAGGGTAATGTGAAGAATTAGTGTTTTATGGATAGTGTAAAGGGTAATGTGAAGAATTAGTGTTTTATGGATAGTGTAAAGGGTAATGTGAAGAATTAGTGTTTTATGGATAGTGTGAAGGGTAATGTGAAGAACTAGTGTTTTATGGATAGTGTAAAGGTTAATGTGAAGAATTAGTGTTTTATGGATAGTGTAAAGGGTAATGTGAAGAATTAGCGTTTTATGGATAGTGTGAAGGTTAATGTGAAGAATTAGTGTTTTATGGATAGTGTGAAGGTTAATGTGAAGAATTAGTGTTTTATGGATAGTGTAAAGGGTAATGTGAAGAATTAGTGTTTTATGGATAGTGTAAAGGGTAATGTGAAGAATTAGTGTTTTATGGATAGTGTAAAGGGTAATGTGAAGAATTAGTGTTTTATGGATAGTGTGAAGGTTAATGTGAAGAATTAGTGTTTTATGGATAGTGTAAAGGGTAATGTGAAGAATTAGTGTTTTATGGATAGTGTGAAGGTTAATGTGAAGAATTAGTGTTTTGTGGATAGTGTGAAGGGTAATGTGAAGAATTAGCGTTTTGTGGATAGTGTGAAGGGTAATGTGAAGAATTAGTGTTTTATGGATAGTTTAAAGGTTAATGTGAAGAATTAGTGTTTTATGGATAGTGTAAAGGGTAATGTGAAGAATTAGCGTTTTATGGATAGTGTGAAGGTTAATGTGAAGAATTAGTGTTTTATGGATAGTGTGAAGGTTAATGTGAAGAATTAGTGTTTTATGGATAGTGTAAAGGGTAATGTGAAGAATTAGCGTTTTATGGATAGTGTAAAGGGTAATGTGAAGAATTAGTGTTTTATGGATAGTGTGAAGGGTAATGTGAAGAATTAGCGTTTTGTGGATAGTGTGAAGGGTAATGTGAAGAATTAGTGTTTTATGGATAGTTTAAAGGTTAATGTGAAGAATTAGTGTTTTATGGATAGTTTAAAGGTTAATGTGAAGAATTAGTGTTTTATGGATAGTGTGAAGGGTAATGTGAAGAATTAGCGTTTTGTGGATAGTGTGAAGGGTAATGTGAAGAATTAGTGTTTTATGGATAGTTTAAAGGTTAATGTGAAGAATTAGCGTTTTCTGGATAGTGTAAAGGTTAATGTGAAGAATTAGTGTTTTATGGATAGTTTAAAGGTTAATGTGAAGAATTAGTGTTTTATGGATAGTTTAAAGGTTAATGTGAAGAATTAGTGTTTTATGGATAGTTTAAAGGTTAATGTGAAGAATTAGCGTTTTATGGATAGTGTAAAGGTTAATGTGAAGAATTAGTGTTTTATGGATAGTTTAAAGGTTAATGTGAAGAATTAGCGTTTTATGGATAGTGTGAAGGGTAATGTGAAGAATTAGCGTTTTATGGATAGTGTAAAGGTTAATGTGAAGAATTAGTGTTTTGTGGATAGTGTAAAGGTTAATGTGAAGAATTAGTGTTTTATGGATAGTGTGAAGGGTAATGTGAAGAATTAGTGTTTTGTGGATAGTGTAAAGGTTAATGTGAAGAATTAGCGTTTTATGGATAGTGTAAAGGCTAATGTGAAGAATTAGTGTTTTATGGATAGTGTGAAGGGTAATGTGAATAATTAGTGTTTTATGGATAGTGTAAAGGCTAATGTGAAGAATTAGTGTTTTGTGGATAGTGTAAAGGCTAATGTGAAGAATTAGTGTTTTATGGATAGTGTGAAGGCTAATGTGAAGAATTAGTGTTTTGTGGATAGTGCAAAGGCTAATGTGAAGAATTAGTGTTTTGTGGATAGTGCAAAGGCTAATGTGAAGAATTAGTGTTTTGTGGATAGTGTGAAGGGTAATGTGAAGAATTAGTGTTTTGTGGATAGTGTAAAGGCTAATGTGAAGAATTAGTGTTTTGTGGATAGTGTGAAGGGTAATGTGAAGAATTAGTGTTTTGTGGATAGTGTAAAGGCTAATGTGAAGAATTAGTGTTTTGTGGATAGTGTGAAGGGTAATGTGAAGAATTAGTGTTTTGTGGATAGTGTAAAGGCTAATGTGAAGAATTAGCGTTTTGTGGATAGTGTGAAGGGTAATGTGAAGAATTAGTGTTTTATGGATAGTTTAAAGGTTAATGTGAAGAATTAGTGTTTTATGGATAGTGTAAAGGGTAATGTGAAGAATTAGCGTTTTATGGATAGTGTGAAGGGTAATGTGAAGAATTAGTGTTTTGTGGATCGTGTAAAGGCTAATGTGAAGAATTAGTGTTTTATGGATAGTGTGAAGGGTAATGTGAAGAATTAGTGTTTTGTGGATAGTGTGAAGGGTAATGTGAAGAATTAGTGTTTTGTGGATAGTGTGAAGGGTAATGTGAAGAATTAGTGTTTTGTGGATAGTGTAAAGGCTAATGTGAAGAATTAGTGTTTTATGGATAGTGTAAAGGTTAATGTGAAGCATTAGTGTTTTATGGATAGTTTAAAGGTTAATGTGAAGAATTAGTGTTTTATGGATAGTGTAAAGGCTAATGTGAAGAATTAGTGTTTTATGGATAGTGTAAAGGTTAATGTGAAGAATTAGCGTTTTATGGATAGTGTGAAGGTTAATGTGAAGAATTAGCGTTTTATGGATAGTGTAAAGGCTAATGTGAAGAATTAGTGTTTTATGGATAGTGTAAAGGCTAATGTGAAGAATTAGTGTTTTATGGATAGTTTAAAGGTTAATGTGAAGAATTAGTGTTTTATGGATAGCGTAAAGGCTAATGTGAAGAATTAGTGTTTTATGGATAGTGTAAAGGTTAATGTGAAGAATTCAGCGTTTTATGGATAGTGTGAAGGTTAATGTGAAGAATTAGCGTTTTATGGATAGTGTAAAGGCTAATGTGAAGAATTAGCGTTTTATGGATAGTGTAAAGGCTAATGTGAAGAATTAGTGTTTTATGGATAGTGTGAAGGGTAATGTGAAGAATTAGTGTTTTATGGATAGTGTGAAGGGTAATGTGAAGAATTAGCGTTTTATGGATAGTGTAAAGGCTAATGTGAAGAATTAGTGTTTTATGGATTGTGTGAAGGTTAATGTGAAGAATTAGTGTTTTATGGATAGTGTAAAGGCTAATGTGAAGAATTAGTGTTTTATGGATAGTGTGAAGGCTACTGTGAAGAATTAGCGTTTTATGGATAGTGTAAAGGCTAATGTGAAGAATTAGTGTTTTATGGATAGTGTGAAGGTTAATGTGAAGAATTAGTGTTTTGTGGATAGTGTGAAGGGTAATGTGAAGAATTAGTGTTTTATGGATAGTGTAAAGGCTAATGTGAAGAATTAGTGTTTTGTGGATAGTGTGAAGGGTAATGTGAAGAATTAGTGTTTTGTGGATAGTGTAAAGGCTAATGTGAAGAATTAGTGTTTTGTGGATAGTGTGAAGGGTAATGTGAAGAATTAGTGTTTTATGGATAGTGTGAAGGCTAATGTGAAGAATTAGTGTTTTGTGGATAGTGTGAAGGGTAATGTGAAGAATTAGTATTTTGTGGATAGTGTAAAGGCTAATGTGAAGAATTAGTGTTTTGTGGATAGTGTGAAGGGTAATGTGAAGAATTAGTGTTTTGTGGATAGTGTAAAGGCTAATGTGAAGAATTAGTGTTTTGTGGATAGTGTGAAGGGTAATGTGAAGAATTAGTATTTTGTGGATAGTGTAAAGGCTAATGTGAAGAATTAGTGTTTTGTGGATAGTGTGAAGGGTAATGTGAAGAATTAGTGTTTTGTGGATAGTGTAAAGGCTAATGTGAAGAATTAGTGTTTTATGGATAGTGTAAAGGTTAATGTGAAGAATTAGCGTTTTATGGATAGTGTAAAGGTTAATGTGAAGAATTAGCGTTTTATGGATAGTGTAAAGGCTAATGTGAAGAATTAGCGTTTTATGGATAGTGTAAAGGGTAATGTGAAGAATTAGCGTTTTATGGATAGTGTAAAGGCTAATGTGAAGAATTAGCGTTTTATGGATAGTGTAAAGGCTAATGTGAAGAATTAGTGTTTTATGGATTATGTGAAGGGTAATGTGAAGAATTAGTGTTTTATGGATAGTGTGAAGGGTAATGTGAAGAATTAGCGTTTTATGGATAGTGTAAAGGCTAATGTGAAGAATTAGTGTTTTATGGATTGTGTGAAGGTTAATGTGAAGAATTAGTGTTTTATGGATAGTGTAAAGGCTAATGTGAAGAATTAGCGTTTTATGGATAGTGTAAAGGCTAATGTGAAGAATTAGTGTTTTATGGATAGTGTGAAGGTTAATGTGAAGAATTAGTGTTTTGTGGATAGTGTGAAGGGTAATGTGAAGAATTAGTGTTTTATGGATAGTGTAAAGGCTAATGTGAAGAATTAGTGTTTTGTGGATAGTGTGAAGGGTAATGTGAAGAATTAGTGTTTTGTGGATAGTGTAAAGGCTAATGTGAAGAATTAGTGTTTTGTGGATAGTGTGAAGGGTCATGTGAAGAATTAGTGTTTTGTGGATAGTGTAAAGGCTAATGTGAAGAATTAGTGTTTTATGGATAGTGTGAAGGCTAATGTGAAGAATTAGTGTTTTGTGGATAGTGTGAAGGGTAATGTGAAGAATTAGTATTTTGTGGATAGTGTAAAGGCTAATGTGAAGAATTAGTGTTTTGTGGATAGTGTGAAGGGTAATGTGAAGAATTAGTGTTTTGTGGATAGTGTAAAGGCTAATGTGAAGAATTAGTGTTTTATGGATAGTGTAAAGGTTAATGTGAAGAATTAGCGTTTTATGGATAGTGTAAAGGTTAATGTGAAGAATTAGCGTTTTATGGATAGTGTAAAGGCTAATGTGAAGAATTAGCGTTTTATGGATAGTGTAAAGGGTAATGTGAAGAATTAGTGTTTTATGGATAGTGTAAAGGCTAATGTGAAGAATTAGCGTTTTATGGATCGTGTAAAGGGTAATGTGAAGAATTAGTGTTTTATGGATAGTGTAAAGGTTAATGTGAAGAATTAGTGTTTTATGGATAGTGTAAAGGCTAATGTGAAGAATTAGCGTTTTATGGATCGTGTAAATGGTAATGTGAAGAATTAGCGTTTTATGGATAGTGTAAAGGTTAATGTGAAGAATTAGTGTTTTATGGATAGTGTAAAGGCTAATGTGAAGAATTAGCGTTTTATGGATCGTGTAAAGGGTAATGTGAAGAATTAGTGTTTTATGGATAGTGTAAAGGCTAATGTGAAGAATTAGCGTTTTATGGATAGTGTAAAGGTTAATGTGAAGAATTAGTGTTTTATGGATAGTGTAAAGGCTAATGTGAAGAATTAGCGTTTTATGGATTGTGTGAAGGTTAATGTGAAGAATTAGTGTTTTATGGATAGTGTAAAGGCTAATGTGAAGAATTAGCGTTTTATGGATAGTGTAAAGGTTAATGTGAAGAATTAGTGTTTTATGGATAGTGTAAAGGCTAATGTGAAGAATTAGCGTTTTATGGATCGTGTAAAGGGTAATGTGAAGAATTTGTGTTTTATGGATAGTGTAAAGGCTAATGTGAAGAATTAGCGTTTTATGGATAGTGTAAAGGTTTTTTTTTTTTTTTTTTTTTTTTTTCTGTATACAAGATCGAGGCTCGTGAAAGAGCGAACATTAATCACACAGAAAGACAAACCGACACATAAAACATATAACATCGGGAGCGGTAGACAAGATGGGGAGAGAGGGGGAAGGACACAAACACAACATTTGAGAGCAGGGACCGAGAGACATGGAGACATCGAGAGATCTGAGAGAGGGCGAGGGCTTTGGGGGGGGGGGGGGCATGGGAAGGGGGTGGTGGGAGAAGTATAAAACATATGGACACTGCCAGGACTTCCAGGAAAGAAGTTGGAATTTCAAACAAGGTGGATCTGGGGTGAATTAGCGGGGGTAGAAAAGATCAAGGTTTTGGATGGGGGAAGATAAGAGATGGTGGTGAACAGCTGTTTTAAAGACCTGGAGGGAGGAGTGGGATTGAAGGGAGTGAGGGAGTTTGTTCCAGAGGCGGGAGAAAAGAGGAATGAAAGAGTGAAGGTGAGCAGAGAGCCGAGATTTCGGCAGTTTAACCATCAGAGGGTTGCTGGCAGATCTTGTGCGACCTGTAGGAATATTTGGGGGACAGACCACAGAGAGAGCTGGGGGTGCAAGGCCGGAGAGGAGTCGGTAGAAGACAGAAAGACCACCTACCTGCCTGCGGTGAGTGAGTGAAAGGCCCTCAGAGATAGCTTCATCGCGGGAGATTCCAATAATTCTGAAAGCTTTGGTTTCAACAGCGTGAAGCCGAGCTAGGTGTGAGGCAGGAGCACCGGCCCATAGGGGAGAACAGTATTCCATTGAGCTGCGGATGAAAGCCTTGTATGTGGTGAGGAGCTCAGGTGTGCCGAGGAAGGACTTCGCACGACGGAGGATGCCCAGTCGGCGACTGGCTTTGGAGGCCAGCTTGGAAATGTGGTTTTCCCAAGAAAGATCATGGCAGATAGTGAGACCCAAAATCTTGAGCGACAGAACTTCTTGGAGAGGATTTTTGAGAAAGTAGATGGGAGGGTTGTCCAGTCGATCTTTTCGGAGAGACATAGTAAGAGTGTGAGATTTGTCAGGATTGAAAGACATGTTCCACTTGTTTGACCAGTCTGTGATTTTGTCCAGGTCTTCAGAGAGTGAGGAGGCAGCAGACTGCCGATCTGAGGGAAGAGGAATGGAGCGGCAGAGAGTGGAGTCATCAGCAAAGAGATAGAGAGGATTTTCGAGAGAGTCAGAGAGATCATTGATGAAGACCAGAAAAAGCACGGGGCCCAGAACACTGCCTTGGGGAACTCCAGCCTGAACAGGAAGAGGAGATGAGAGAAACCCATTCAGGGCCACACGTTGACGACGACTAGAGAGGAAGTCCGCCAGCCATGCGTGGAGATTTCCATGGATACCAAAGGAGGAGAGTTTGGTGAGCAGAGCGGGGTGCCAGACCGTGTCGAAGGCACGTGATATGTCGAGGGAGACAGCTCTAATTTCCTGTTTGGCATTGAGGACCTCCATCCATTGTTGAGACAGCAGAAGCAGCATGTCCAGAGTAGAGTGACCTGGTCTGAAACCAAATTGATGATCAGAGATCAAGCCATTGGAGAAGAGGAAAGATTTCATATCCGAAGCAATGATGGATTCCATGACTTTGCTGATAATTGGGAGAAGGCTGATTGGTCTGTAGTTGCTAGGATCTGTTTTTGCACCTTTTTTGTGCAAAGCAGTGATGTTGGCTGATTTCCAAGCAGATGGCAGTTGACCTTGAGCAAAAGAGAGGGTGAAGAGAACAGAGAGAGGGTGAGATAGAGCAGCAGAGCAGGATTTTAGGACCCGTGGGCTGATGCCGTCGGGTCCAGTTGCAGAATCAGAGTCGAGGGTTGACAGAAACTTTTCCACCTTGTCAGGAGGAAAGGACACGGAGTCCAGGAGCAGCAGGGTACGACTGGGTATGGTGGGTACAGAGAGGGATGGGTTTGGGACACAAGATTTAGAGGCAAACACAGAGTTGAGGCATTCAGCTTTTTCACGTGCGGAGTCAGCTGTGTAGCCGTTTGAGGTAAGGGAGGGGATGGAGGGGGAACAAACACCAGAAACGGATTTGACCAGACGCCACCAGGATTTGGAAGAGGGAGACAGATAAGAGAGTTCGGTCTTGAGAACGGAGAGATATTGTTTCCTGGCTCTCCTGAGGGTGGACACACACTTGTTTCGGGCTTTGTGAAAGGAAATGAGATTTCCTTCCGTTGGATTTGCTTTCCAGGAGACGAAGGCAAGTTGTTTCTGGGCAACAGCCTCACCACAAGATTCCGTGTACCATGGAAGGGAGGAAGGGTATGACAACTGAAGACGAGATGGGATAAATCTGTGCATGAGAGAGAGCAATTTACTTTGGAAGAATTCCCAGGATGAGTTGATGTCAGAGGTGGTAGAGATGGGAGACCAGTCCAGATGATTGATGGCTGCTTGAAGACCGTGCCAGTTGGCCTGAGTGAAATGCCAGACTCGTCGACGCTGAGCAGGCTCCCTGAGGATGGTCAGAGAGATGTCCACTTTAACAAGGACATGATCAGATGATCCGATCGGAGCAGAAGAAGAGCAGCAGACATTTTCAGGGAAGTTAGTCATAACCAAGTCCAGAAGAGAAGATGTTCCGTTGACTGAGATCCGGGTCGGGAAATTGACAGATTGTGTCAGTCCCAGTGAGTCGCAGAAGCCCTTTGCTGAAGAGCCATGGCTGGTGAGAGAGGTACCCACACCCAGCCAACTGGCATGGTGACAATTGAAATCACCACATATGAGGAAGAGAGAGTTGGGATGAGTAGATAGAAGTTGGTCCATATCATCAGACAGCGAGATGTAGATAGAGTCATCACTGTTTGGTGGACGGTACAACACACATATGAACAAGAGGTGGGAGCGAAGGGGAAGCCGTAGCCAGAGGTATTCCTGGGGGTGAGGTGGAGAGAGTGCAGTGCAGGGCGAGTGAGGAAGAGAGTTTTTGATAAAGATAGCAACCCCGCCTCCAGGACGAGGCTCAGATCTATCATACCGGAGGAGGGAGTAGCCCGGGAGAGATACTATGGAATCAGAGACATCATAAAGGAGGAAAGTTTCTGTTAAGCAGATCACGTCTGGTTTGACAGAAGCAACCTGTATGGAGAGATCAGTTAAGTTTGAACGAAGGCCCCGGATGTTTGAGGTCCATACCGTTAATGAAGAGGAAGGGGGAGCATCAGATACTGAACAGGGGGGAGGAGGGGTAGGGTAAGATGTGGAAGAGGTGGAAGAGATAGGGAGAGCTGTTGAAGGTGTGTCAGAGATTTCAGAATAGCTCGGAGAAAGGGAAGGATGGGGCGGACAAAAGGTTTGATGGTGATTGGGTGAGCCACAATGAGGTGTTATTTGAGGAGGGGGAAGAGCGAGGCAGAAGGTTGGGGGAGATGGAGGTGAGAGTTTGAAGGGGGAAGAAGCGGGGAGGACGCTTTGAGGAAGGGGAGTGAGAGGGGGGAAATTGAGAAGCAATGAGGGTGGGGAGATTTGAAGGGGAGGGGTGAGGGGGGAGTTTGGGAGGGAAGGGACAAGGGGAGGGATTTGAAAGGGATGGGATATGGGGGAGATTTGGAGGGGAGGGGTGAGGCAGGAGTCTAGGAGGGGAGGGGCGAGGAGGCGTCTTGGCGGGGAGGGGTGAGGGGGTAGTTTAGGAGGGAGGGGGCAAGGGGGGAGATTTGAAAGGGATGGGTGATGGGGAAGATTTGGAGGGGAGGGGTGATGGGGAAGATTTGGAGCGGAGGGGTTATGGGGAAGATTTGGAGGGGAGGGGTGAGATTGGATTTTTGAAAGTGTACGATTTATGGGAAACGAACATTTATTGCAAAATGAGTTTCTTGTGACCTTCGAGTTAAAAATACGTTTAAGGACGCTGGATGGAGGATGGAGTGCAGGAGAGTTTAGGGAATGTAGAAAAAAGGCACTATAGGAGATGGATATTTTTTTTGGGATGAATTGATTTGGTGAGCAAGTCGAAAGCAGCCTTTTAAAGAAGAAGAAGAAAAAGGTGTTATAAAATATGACGGAATACATAACTTGAGGGGAAAGTGTAAACATTGAAGGTTAATGAGTGAAAACTATCTGGGGAAATGGGGGAGAAACACGTGGTCGAAGAACGAACGAACGAATAAGAATGAATAAACGAATGAGAATAGAGAAGGAAATGTTTTTTTTTTTTTTTTTTTTTTTTTTTTTTGAGTTGAGATTTACACAAGGAAGTAGGCTATGGGTGAAAAGACTGGGAATACAGAGAACGAAAGTTATTGGATCACAAACGACGGACCGCTGAGAGAAAAACAAAGCCTCAAGGTTGTACAGTGCACACTGTACAAGGCCTCAAGACACGACACGGCAAACAGACGATCAATTTATGAAAGATAAACACCGAGAAACAACCAAAGTTGCACACAATAACTTCACACACCGAAAGATAAATACAGTTTCGACAAAATACAATTGTGAACAGACTTAACTTCGAAAAACGTGGAGACCGTGTGGAGCTTCGAAAATCCCTCCCACCGTCCAAGTGTATGGATAGTGTGAAGGTTAATGTGAAGAATTAGTGTTTTATGGATAGTGTAAAGGCTAATGTGAAGAATTAGTGTTTTATGGATAGTGTGAAGGTTAATGTGAAGAATTAGCGTTTTATGGATAGTGTGAAGGGTAATGTGAAGAATTAGTGTTTTATGGATAGTGTGAAGGGTAATGTGAAGAATTAGTGTTTTGTGGATAGTGTAAAGGCTAATGTGAAGAATTAGTGTTTTATGGATAGTGTAAAGGTTAATGTGAAGAATTAGCGTTTTATGGATAGTGTAAAGGCTAATGTGAAGAATTAGCGTTTTGTGGATAGTGTGAAGGGTAATGTGAAGAATTAGTGTTTTATGGATAGTGTAAAGGTTAATGTGAAGAATTAGCGTTTTATGGATAGTGTAAAGGCTAATGTGAAGAATTAGCGTTTTATGGATAGTGTAAAGGTTAATGTGAAGAATTAGTGTTTTATGGATAGTGTGAAGGCTAATGTGAAGAATTAGCGTTTTATGGATAGTGTAAAGGTTAATGTGAAGAATTAGTGTTTTATGGATAGTGTAAAGGCTAATGTGAAGAATTAGTGTTTTATGGATAGTGTGAAGGTTAATGTGAAGAATTAGCGTTTTATGGATCGTGTAAAGGGTAATGTGAAGAATTAGCGTTTTATGGATCGTGTAAAGGTTAATGTGAAGAATTAGTGTTTTATGGATAGTGTGAAGGTTAATGTGAAGAATTAGCGTTTTATGGATATTGTGAAGGGTAATGTGAAGAATTAGTGTTTTATGGATAGTGTGAAGGGTAATGTGAAGAATTAGTGTTTTGTGGATAGTGTAAAGGCTAATGTGAAGAATTAGTGTTTTATGGATAGTGTAAAGGTTAATGTGAAGAATTAGCGTTTTATGGATAGTGTAAAGGCTAATGTGAAGAATTAGCGTTTTGTGGATAGTGTGAAGGGTAATGTGAAGAATTAGTGTTTTATGGATAGTGTAAAGGTTAATGTGAAGAATTAGTGTTTTATGGATCGTGTGAAGGTTAATGTGAAGAATTAGCGTTTTATGGATCGTGTAAAGGTTAATGTGAAGAATTAGTGTTTTATGGATAGTGTGAAGGTTAATGTGAAGAATTAGCGTTTTATGGATAGTGTGAAGGGTAATGTGAAGAATTAGTGTTTTATGGATCGTGTGAAGGTTAATGTGAAGAATTAGTGTTTTATGGATCGTGTAAAGGTTAATGTGAAGAATTAGTGTTTTATGGATCGTGTGAAGGTTAATGTGAAGAATTAGCGTTTTATGGATCGTGTAAAGGTTAATGTGAAGAATTAGCGTTTTATGGATCGTGGAAAGGGTAATGTGAACAATTAGCGTTTTATGGATCGTGTAAAGGTTAATGTGAAGAATTAGTGTTTTCTGGATAGTGTGAAGGTTAATGTGAAGAATTAGCGTTTTATGGATAGTGTGAAGGGTAATGTGAAGAATTAGTGTTTTATGGATCGTGTGAAGGTTAATGTGAAGAATTAGTGTTTTATGGATCGTGTAAAGGTTAATGTGAAGAATTAGTGTTTTATGGATCGTGTGAAGGTTAATGTGAAGAATTAGCGTTTTATGGATAGTGTAAAGGTTAATGTGAAGAATTAGCGTTTTATGGAAAGTGTAAAGGTTAACGTTAAGAACTAGTGTTTTATGAATGGAGTAAAGGTTAAAGTGCAGGATGAGTGTTTTAGGGTTCGTGTAAAGGCTAATGTGAAGAATTAGCGTTTTATGGATAGTGTGAAGGGTAATGTGAAGAATTAGTGTTTTATGGAAAGTGTAAAGGTTAACGTTAAGAACTAGTGTTTTATGGATAGTTTAAAGGTTAATGTGAAGAATTAGCGTTTTATGGAAAGTGTAAAGGTTGACGTTAAGAACTAGTGTTTTATGAATGGAGTAAAGGTTAAAGTGCAGGATGAGTGTTTTAGGGTTCGTGTCAAGGCTAATGTGAAGAATTAGCGTTTTATGGATAGTGTGAAGGGTAATGTGAAGAATTAGTGTTTTATGGATAGTGTAAAGGTTAATGTGAAGAATTAGCGTTTTATGGATAGTGTGAAGGGTAATGTGAAGAATTAGCGTTTTATGGATAGTGTAAAGGTTAATGTGAAGAATTAGCGTTTTATGGATAGTGTAAAGGTTAATGTGAAGAATTAGCGTTTTATGGATAGTGTAAAGGGTAATGTGAAGAATTAGCGTTTTATGGATAGTGTAACGGTTAATGTGAAGAAATAGCGTTTTATGGATAGTGTAAAGGTTAATGTGAAGAATTAGCGTTTTATGGTTAGTGTGAAGGTTAATGTGAAGAATTAGCGTTTTATGGATAGTGTGAAGGGTAATGTGAAGAATTAGTGTTTTATAGATAGTGTAAAGGTTAATGTGAAGAATTAGCGTTTTATGGATAATGTGAAGGTTAATGTGAAGAATTAGCGTTTTATGGATAGTGTGAAGGGTAATGTGAAGAATTAGCGTTTTATGGATAGTGTGAAGGGTAATGTGAAGAATTAGTGTTTTATGGATAGTGTAAAGGTTAATGTGAAGAATTAGCGTTTTATGGATAGTGTAAAGGTTAATGTGAAGAATTAGCGTTTTATGGATAGTGTGAAGGTTAATGTGAAGAATTAGCGTTTTATGGATAGTGTAAAGGTTAATGTGAAGAATTAGCGTTTTATGGATAGTGTGAAGGTTAATGTGAAGAATTAGCGTTTTATGGATAGTGTGAAGGGTAATGTGAAGAATTAGCGTTTTATGGATAGTGTAAAGGTTAATGTGAAGAATTAGCGTTTTATGGATAGTGTGAAGGTTAATGTGAAGAATTAGCGTTTTATGGATAGTGTAAAGGTTAATGTGAAGAATTAGCGTTTTATGGATAGTGTAAAGGTTAATGTGAAGAATTAGCGTTTTATGGATAGTGTGAAGGTTAATGTGAAGAATTAGCGTTTTATGGATAGTGTGAAGGGTAATGTGAAGAATTAGTGTTTTATGGATAGTGTAAAGGTTAATGTGAAGAATTAGCGTTTTATGGATAGTGTGAAGGTTAATGTGAAGAACTAGCGTTTTATGGATAGTGTGAAGGGTAATGTGAAGAATTAGTGTTTTATGGATAGTGTGAAGGTTAATGTGAAGAATTAGCGTTTTATGGATAGTGTGAAGGGTAATGTGAAGAATTAGCGTTTTATGGATAGTGTGAAGGTTAATGTGAAGAATTAGCGTTTTATGGATAGTGTGAAGGTTAATGTGAAGAATTAGCGTTTTATGGATAGTGTGAAGGGTAATGTGAAGAATTAGTGTTTTGTGGATAGTGTGAAGGTTAATGTGAAGAATTAGCGTTTTATGGATAGTGTAAAGGGTAATGTGAAGAATTAGCGTTTTATGGATAGTGTGAAGGGTAATGTGAAGAATTAGCGTTTTATGGATAGTGTAAAGGGTAATGTGAAGAATTAGCGTTTTATGGATAGTGTGAAGGGTAATGTGAAGAATTAGCGTTTTATGGATAGTGTAAAGGGTAATGTGAAGAATTAGCGTTTTATGGATAGTGTAAAGGGTAATGTGAAGAATTAGCGTTTTATGGATAGTGTGAAGGGTAATGTGAAGAATTAGCGTTTTATGGATAGTGTAAAGGTTAATGTGAAGAATTAGCGTTTTATGGATAGTGTGAAGGTTAATGTGAAGAATTAGCGTTTTATGGATAGTGTGAAGGTTAATGTGAAGAATTAGCGTTTTATGGATAGTGTAAAGGTTAATGTGAAGAATTAGCGTTTTATGGATAGTGTGAAGGTTAATGTGAAGAATTAGCGTTTTGTGGATAGTGTGAAGGTTAATGTGAAGAATTAGTGTTTTATGAATGGAGTAAAGGTTAAAGTGCAGGAGGAGTGTTTTATGGATAGTGTGAAGGGTAATGTGAAGAATTAGCGTTTTATGGATAGTGTAAAGGTTAATGTGAAGAATTAGCGTTTTATGGATAGTGTGAAGGTTAATGTGAAGAATTAGTGTTTTGTGGATAGTGTGAAGGTTAATGTGAAGAATTAGTGTTTTATGAATGGAGTAAAGGTTAAAGTGCAGGAGGAGTGTTTTATGGATAGTGTGAAGGGTAATGTGAAGAATTAGCGTTTTATGGATAGTGTAAAGGTTAATGTGAAGAATTAGCGTTTTATGGATAGTGTAAAGGGTAATGTGAAGAATTAGCGTTTTATGGATAGTGTAAAGGTTAATGTGAAGAATTAGCGTTTTATGGATAGTGTAAAGGTTAATGTGAAGAATTAGCGTTTTATGGATAGTGTAAAGGGTAATGTGAAGAATTAGCGTTTTATTGATAGTGTAAAGGTTAATGTGAAGAATTAGCGTTTTATGGATAGTGTAAAGGTTAATGTGAAGAATTAGCGTTTTATGGATAGTGTAAAGGGTAATGTGAAGAATTAGCGTTTTATGGATAGTGTGAAGGGTAATGTGAAGAATTAGCGTTTTATGGATAGTGTAAAGGTTAATGTGAAGAATTAGCGTTTTATGGATAGTGTGAAGGGTAATGTGAAGAATTAGCGTTTTATGGATAGTGTAAAGGTTAATGTGAAGAATTAGCGTTTTATGGATAGTGTAAAGGTTAATGTGAAGAATTAGCGTTTTATGGATAGTGTAAAGGTTAATGTGAAGAATTAGCGTTTTATGGATAGTGTGAAGGGTAATGTGAAGAATTAGCGTTTTATGGATAGTGTAAAGGTTAATGTGAAGAATTAGCGTTTTATGGATAGTGTGAAGGTTAATGTGAAGAATTAGCGTTTTATGGATAGTGTGAAGGGTAATGTGAAGAATTAGTGTTTTATGGATAGTGTGAAGGGTAATGTGAAGAATTAGTGTTTTATGGATAGTGTGAAGGGTAATGTGAAGAATTAGTGTTTTATGGATAGTGTGAAGGGTAATGTGAAGAATTAGCGTTTTATGGATAGTGTAAAGGTTAATGTGAAGAATTAGCGTTTTATGGATAGTGTAAAGGGTAATGTGAAGAATTAGCGTTTTATGGATAGTGTAAAGGTTAATGTGAAGAATTAGCGTTTTATGGATAGTGTAAAGGTTAATGTGAAGAATTAGCGTTTTATGGATAGTGTAAAGGGTAATGTGAAGAATTAGCGTTTTATGGATAGTGTAAAGGGTAATGTGAAGAATTAGCGTTTTATGGATAGTGTAAAGGTTAATGTGAAGAATTAGCGTTTTATGGATAGTGTAAAGGTTAATGTGAAGAATTAGCGTTTTATGGATAGTGTAAAGGGTAATGTGAAGAATTAGCGTTTTATGGATAGTGTAAAGGTTAATGTGAAGAATTAGTGTTTTATGGATAGTGTGAAGGTTAATGTGAAGAATTAGCGTTTTATGGATAGTGTGAAGGGTAATGTGAAGAATTAGTGTTTTATGGATAGTGTGAAGGGTAATGTGAAGAATTAGTGTTTTGTGGATAGTGTAAAGGCTAATGTGAAGAATTAGTGTTTTATGGATAGTGTAAAGGTTAATGTGAAGAATTAGCGTTTTATGGATAGTGTAAAGGCTAATGTGAAGAATTAGCGTTTTGTGGATAGTGTGAAGGGTAATGTGAAGAATTAGTGTTTTATGGATAGTGTAAAGGTTAATGTGAAGAATTAGCGTTTTATGGATAGTGTAAAGGCTAATGTGAAGAATTAGCGTTTTATGGATAGTGTAAAGGTTAATGTGAAGAATTAGTGTTTTATGGATAGTGTGAAGGCTAATGTGAAGAATTAGCGTTTTATGGATAGTGTAAAGGTTAATGTGAAGAATTAGTGTTTTATGGATAGTGTAAAGGCTAATGTGAAGAATTAGTGTTTTATGGATAGTGTGAAGGTTAATGTGAAGAATTAGCGTTTTATGGATCGTGTAAAGGGTAATGTGAAGAATTAGCGTTTTATGGATCGTGTAAAGGTTAATGTGAAGAATTAGTGTTTTATGGATAGTGTGAAGGTTAATGTGAAGAATTAGCGTTTTATGGATAGTGTGAAGGGTAATGTGAAGAATTAGTGTTTTATGGATCGTGTGAAGGTTAATGTGAAGAATTAGTGTTTTATGGATCGTGTAAAGGTTAATGTGAAGAATTAGTGTTTTATGGATCGTGTGAAGGTTAATGTGAAGAATTAGCGTTTTATGGATCGTGTAAAGGTTAATGTGAAGAATTAGTGTTTTATGGATCGTGTGAAGGTTAATGTGAAGAATTAGTGTTTTATGGATCGTGTAAAGGTTAATGTGAAGAATTAGTGTTTTATGGATCGTGTGAAGGTTAATGTGAAGAATTAGCGTTTTATGGATCGTGTAAAGGTTAATGTGAAGAATTAGTGTTTTATGGATAGTGTGAAGGTTAATGTGAAGAATTAGCGTTTTATGGATAGTGTGAAGGGTAATGTGAAGAATTAGTGTTTTATGGATCGTGTGAAGGTTAATGTGAAGAATTAGTGTTTTATGGATCGTGTAAAGGTTAATGTGAAGAATTAGTGTTTTATGGATCGTGTGAAGGTTAATGTGAAGAATTAGCGTTTTATGGATCGTGTAAAGGTTAATGTGAAGAATTAGCGTTTTATGGATCGTGGAAAGGGTAATGTGAACAATTAGCGTTTTATGGATCGTGTAAAGGTTAATGTGAAGAATTAGTGTTTTATGGATAGTGTGAAGGTTAATGTGAAGAATTAGCGTTTTATGGATAGTGTGAAGGGTAATGTGAAGAATTAGTGTTTTATGGATCGTGTGAAGGTTAATGTGAAGAATTAGTGTTTTATGGATCGTGTAAAGGTTAATGTGAAGAATTAGTGTTTTATGGATCGTGTGAAGGTTAATGTGAAGAATTAGCGTTTTATGGATAGTGTAAAGGTTAATGTGAAGAATTAGCGTTTTATGGAAAGTGTAAAGGTTAACGTTAAGAACTAGTGTTTTATGAATGGAGTAAAGGTTAAAGTGCAGGATGAGTGTTTTAGGGTTCGTGTAAAGGCTAATGTGAAGAATTAGCGTTTTATGGATAGTGTGAAGGGTAATGTGAAGAATTAGTGTTTTATGGAAAGTGTAAAGGTTAACGTTAAGAACTAGTGTTTTATGGATAGTTTAAAGGTTAATGTGAAGAATTAGCGTTTTATGGAAAGTGTAAAGGTTGACGTTAAGAACTAGTGTTTTATGAATGGAGTAAAGGTTAAAGTGCAGGATGAGTGTTTTAGGGTTCGTGTCAAGGCTAATGTGAAGAATTAGCGTTTTATGGATAGTGTGAAGGGTAATGTGAAGAATTAGTGTTTTATGGATAGTGTAAAGGTTAATGTGAAGAATTAGCGTTTTATGGATAGTGTGAAGGGTAATGTGAAGAATTAGCGTTTTATGGATAGTGTAAAGGTTAATGTGAAGAATTAGCGTTTTATGGATAGTGTAAAGGTTAATGTGAAGAATTAGCGTTTTATGGATAGTGTAAAGGGTAATGTGAAGAATTAGCGTTTTATGGATAGTGTAACGGTTAATGTGAAGAATTAGCGTTTTATGGATAGTGTAAAGGTTAATGTGAAGAATTAGCGTTTTATGGTTAGTGTGAAGGTTAATGTGAAGAATTAGCGTTTTATGGATAGTGTGAAGGGTAATGTGAAGAATTAGTGTTTTATGGATAGTGTAAAGGTTAATGTGAAGAATTAGCGTTTTATGGATAATGTGAAGGTTAATGTGAAGAATTAGCGTTTTATGGATAGTGTGAAGGGTAATGTGAAGAATTAGCGTTTTATGGATAGTGTGAAGGGTAATGTGAAGAATTAGTGTTTTATGGATAGTGTAAAGGTTAATGTGAAGAATTAGCGTTTTATGGATAGTGTAAAGGTTAATGTGAAGAATTAGCGTTTTATGGATAGTGTGAAGGTTAATGTGAAGAATTAGCGTTTTATGGATAGTGTAAAGGTTAATGTGAAGAATTAGCGTTTTATGGATAGTGTGAAGGTTAATGTGAAGAATTAGCGTTTTATGGATAGTGTGAAGGGTAATGTGAAGAATTAGCGTTTTATGGATAGTGTAAAGGTTAATGTGAAGAATTAGCGTTTTATGGATAGTGTGAAGGTTAATGTGAAGAATTAGCGTTTTATGGATAGTGTAAAGGTTAATGTGAAGAATTAGCGTTTTATGGATAGTGTAAAGGTTAATGTGAAGAATTAGCGTTTTATGGATAGTGTGAAGGTTAATGTGAAGAATTAGCGTTTTATGGATAGTGTGAAGGGTAATGTGAAGAATTAGTGTTTTATGGATAGTGTAAAGGTTAATGTGAAGAATTAGCGTTTTATGGATAGTGTGAAGGTTAATGTGAAGAACTAGCGTTTTATGGATAGTGTGAAGGGTAATGTGAAGAATTAGTGTTTTATGGATAGTGTGAAGGTTAATGTGAAGAATTAGCGTTTTATGGATAGTGTGAAGGGTAATGTGAAGAATTAGCGTTTTATGGATAGTGTGAAGGTTAATGTGAAGAATTAGCGTTTTATGGATAGTGTGAAGGTTAATGTGAAGAATTAGCGTTTTATGGATAGTGTGAAGGGTAATGTGAAGAATTAGTGTTTTGTGGATAGTGTGAAGGTTAATGTGAAGAATTAGCGTTTTATGGATAGTGTGAAGGGTAATGTGAAGAATTAGTGTTTTATGGATAGTGTGAAGGGTAATGTGAAGAATTAGCGTTTTATGGATAGTGTAAAGGTTAATGTGAAGAATTAGCGTTTTATGGATAGTGTGAAGGTTAATGTGAAGAATTAGCGTTTTATGGATAGTGTGAAGGGTAATGTGAAGAATTAGTGTTTTGTGGATAGTGTGAAGGTTAATGTGAAGAATTAGCGTTTTATGGATAGTGTGAAGGGTAATGTGAAGAATTAGTGTTTTATGGATAGTGTGAAGGGTAATGTGAAGAATTAGCGTTTTATGGATAGTGTAAAGGTTAATGTGAAGAATTAGCGTTTTATGGATAGTGTAAAGGGTAATGTGAAGAATTAGCGTTTTATGGATAGTGTGAAGGGTAATGTGAAGAATTAGCGTTTTATGGATAGTGTAAAGGTTAATGTGAAGAATTAGCGTTTTATGGATAGTGTGAAGGTTAATGTGAAGAATTAGCGTTTTATGGATAGTGTGAAGGTTAATGTGAAGAATTAGCGTTTTATGGATAGTGTAAAGGTTAATGTGAAGAATTAGCGTTTTATGGATAGTGTGAAGGTTAATGTGAAGAATTAGTGTTTTGTGGATAGTGTGAAGGTTAATGTGAAGAATTAGTGTTTTATGAATGGAGTAAAGGTTAAAGTGCAGGAGGAGTGTTTTATGGATAGTGTGAAGGGTAATGTGAAGAATTAGCGTTTTATGGATAGTGTAAAGGTTAATGTGAAGAATTAGCGTTTTATGGATAGTGTGAAGGTTAATGTGAAGAATTAGTGTTTTGTGGATAGTGTGAAGGTTAATGTGAAGAATTAGTGTTTTATGAATGGAGTAAAGGTTAAAGTGCAGGAGGAGTGTTTTATGGATAGTGTGAAGGGTAATGTGAAGAATTAGCGTTTTATGGATAGTGTAAAGGTTAATGTGAAGAATTAGCGTTTTATGGATAGTGTAAAGGGTAATGTGAAGAATTAGCGTTTTATGGATAGTGTAAAGGTTAATGTGAAGAATTAGCGTTTTATGGATAGTGTAAAGGTTAATGTGAAGAATTAGCGTTTTATGGATAGTGTAAAGGGTAATGTGAAGAATTAGCGTTTTATTGATAGTGTAAAGGTTAATGTGAAGAATTAGCGTTTTATGGATAGTGTAAAGGTTAATGTGAAGAATTAGCGTTTTATGGATAGTGTAAAGGGTAATGTGAAGAATTAGCGTTTTATGGATAGTGTGAAGGGTAATGTGAAGAATTAGCGTTTTATGGATAGTGTAAAGGTTAATGTGAAGAATTAGCGTTTTATGGATAGTGTGAAGGGTAATGTGAAGAATTAGCGTTTTATGGATAGTGTAAAGGTTAATGTGAAGAATTAGCGTTTTATGGATAGTGTAAAGGTTAATGTGAAGAATTAGCGTTTTATGGATAGTGTAAAGGTTAATGTGAAGAATTAGCGTTTTATGGATAGTGTGAAGGGTAATTTGAAGAATTAGCGTTTTATGGATAGTGTAAAGGTTAATGTGAAGAATTAGCGTTTTATGGATAGTGTGAAGGTTAATGTGAAGAATTAGCGTTTTATGGATAGTGTGAAGGGTAATGTGAAGAATTAGTGTTTTATGGATAGTGTGAAGGGTAATGTGAAGAATTAGTGTTTTATGGATAGTGTGAAGGGTAATGTGAAGAATTAGTGTTTTATGGATAGTGTGAAGGGTAATGTGAAGAATTAGCGTTTTATGGATAGTGTAAAGGTTAATGTGAAGAATTAGCGTTTTATGGATAGTGTAAAGGGTAATGTGAAGAATTAGCGTTTTATGGATAGTGTAAAGGTTAATGTGAAGAATTAGCGTTTTATGGATAGTGTAAAGGTTAATGTGAAGAATTAGCGTTTTATGGATAGTGTAAAGGGTAATGTGAAGAATTAGCGTTTTATGGATAGTGTAAAGGGTAATGTGAAGAATTAGCGTTTTATGGATAGTGTAAAGGTTAATGTGAAGAATTAGCGTTTTATGGATAGTGTAAAGGTTAATGTGAAGAATTAGCGTTTTATGGATAGTGTAAAGGGTAATGTGAAGAATTAGCGTTTTATGGATAGTGTAAAGGTTAATGTGAAGAATTAGCGTTTTATGGATCGTGTAAAGGTTAATGTGAAGAATTAGCGTTTTGTGGATAGTCTGAAGGTTAATGTGAAGAATTAGTGTTTTGTGGATAGTGTAAAGGTTAATGTGAAGAATTAGCGTTTTATGGATAGTGTAAAGGTTAATGTGAAGAATTAGCGTTTTATGGATAGTGTAAAGGTTAATGTGAAGAATTAGCGTTTTATGGATAGTGTAAAGGTTAATGTGAAGAATTAGCGTTTTATGGATAGTGTAAAGGTTAACGTTAAGAACTAGTGTTTTATGGAAAGTGTAAAGGTTAATGTGAAGAATTAGCGTTTTATGGATAGTGTAAAGGTTAATGTGAAGAATTAGCGTTTTATGGATAGTGTAAAGGTTAACGTTAAGAACTAGTGTTTTATGGAAAGTGTAAAGGTTAATGTGAAGAATTAGCGTTTTATGGATAGTGTAAAGGGTAATGTGAAGAATTAGCGTTTTATGGATAGTGTAAAGGTTAATGTGAAGAATTAGCGTTTTATGGATAGTGTAAAGGTTAATGTGAAGAATTAGCGTTTTATGGATAGTGTAAAGGGTAATGTGAAGAATTAGCGTTTTATGGATAGTGTAAAGGGTAATGTGAAGAATTAGCGTTTTATGGATAGTGTAAAGGGTAATGTGAAGAATAAGCGTTTTATGGATAGTGTAAAGGTTAATGTGAAGAATTAGCGTTTTATGGATAGTGTAAAGGGTAATGTGAAGAATTACCGTTTTATGGATAGTGTAAAGGGTAATGTGAAGAATTAGCGTTTTATGGATAGTGTAAAGGGTAATGTGAAGAATTAGCGTTTTATGGATAGTGTAAAGGGTAATGTGAAGAATTAGCGTTTTATGGATAGTGTAAAGGTTAATGTGAAGAATTAGCGTTTTATGGATAGTGTAAAGGGTAATGTGAAGAATTAGCGTTTTATGGATAGTGTAAAGGTTAATGTGAAGAATTAGCGTTTTATGGATAGTGTAAAGGGTAATGTGAAGAATTAGCGTTTTATGGATAGTGTAAAGGTTAATGTGAAGAATTAGCGTTTTATGGATAGTGTAAAGGTTAACGTTAAGAACTAGTGTTTTATGGAAAGTGTAAAGGTTAACGTTAAGAACTAGTGTTTTATGGAAAGTGTAAAGGTTGACGTTAAGAACTAGTGTTTTATGAATGGAGTAAAGGTTAAAGTGCAGGATGAGTGTTTTAGGGTTCGTGTAAAGGTTAATGTGCAGGATTAGTGTTTTGTGGATAGTGTAAAGGTTAATGTGAAGAATTAGTGTTTTATGAATGGAGTAAAGGTTAAAGTGCAGGAGGAGTGTTTTAGGTTTCGTGTAAAGGTTAATGTGCAGGATTAGTGTTTTATGAATGGAGTAAAGGTTAAAGTGCAGGAGGAGTGTTTTAGGGTTCGTGTAAAGGTTAAAGTGCAGGAGGAGTGTTTTATGGATAGTGTAAAGGTTAATGTGAAGAATTAGTGTTTTATGAATGGAGTAAAGGTTAAAGTGCAGGAGGAGTGTTTTAGGTTTCGTGTAAAGGTTAATGTGCAGGATTAGTGTTTTATGGATAGTGTAAAGGTTAATGTGCAGAATTAGTGTTTTTATGGATAGTGTAAAGATTAATGTGCAGGATTAGTGTTTTATGGATAGGGTAAAGGTTAATGTGCAGGAGGGGGTTTTCGGGTTAGTGTAAAGGTGAAGGTATAGGATTTGTGTTTTAGGATTAGTGTTTTATGGATAGTGTAAAGGTTAATGTGCAGGATTAGTGTTTTGTGGATAGTGTAAAGGTTAATGTGAAGAATTAGTGTTTTTATGGATAGTGTAAAGGTTAATGTGCAGAATTAGTGTTTTTATGGATAGTGTAAAGATTAATGTGCAGGATTAGTGTTTTATGGATAGGGTAAAGGTTAATGTGCAGGAGGGGGTTTTCGGGTTAGTGTAAAGGTGAAGGTATAGGATTTGTGTTTTAGGATTAGTGTTAGTTATAAATGTGCTTAGAGTGCCTACTGTACAAAACAAATATAGTCTGATCACCTCTGAGTCATAGGAGCAGAATGACATCATGTCTCTGAAATGTTGTACACCGCTCCTTTCCTATGCCACCTCCAGGCATTGCAAATCGTCATTGCCGGGCACCGAAGGGGGCTCGGCAGTGACGCACGCTGAAAGAGAGTACTCAGTTTTCACTCTGGTTTCTTGTTGTACACCGCACCTTTCCTATGCCATCTCCAGGCATTGCAAATCGTCATTGCTGGGCACCGAAGGGGGCTCGGCAGTGACGCACGCTGAAAGAGAGTACTCAGTTTTCACTCTGGTTGATTTCTTGTTTTCTTTCTTTCTTGGTTGTCCGGACGATATCTCAGCCATCCTTTGAGCTAGGAAGCTGAAATTTCGGCACAGTAGTGAGCAAGTCCTTTGTCAAATACGGTATTTTTTGTTTTTTGAATAATCAATTAATTGAGGAGTTATTTAATTATTAGCGTTTAATTAAGTACTTATTTAATTAATTAAATTTCATTTATCTTCTGACCATTATTAACTCAGGCACCTTTTGAGTTAGGAAGCTGATATTTGGACATGCCAATGACCAGGTGATTTGGCTGCAAAGGATATTTTTGATTTATTAATTAATCAATTAATCGATTAATTATTTAATTATTCGATTAATGACAAAAAATTTTTTTTTTTTTAAGTTACAGATTCTGATGAAATAGTGGTAGTTTATGTGTTCTCTGACCAAATTGATTAATAATTTAATTTTTTTATGATTATTATTTATTTATTTTCATTATTAATCATTTATTTATTTTCTTTCTCATTTGGCCAATATCTCAGGCACCTTTTGAGCTGGGAAGCTAATATTTGGACATGAGTGACCAAGTGATGTGGCTATCAAGGATATTTTTGATTTATTGATTAATCATTTCATCTATTAAGTATTTATTGATTAATCGATTAATTATTTATTGAGTAATCAATTAATTATTTAATTTTTTATAAATGACTTATTTAATTAAATTTCTAAAAGATACATCTTCGGATGAAGCACTAGTGCTTTAGGTATGCTATTAGCCAATTGATTAAGAAAATATTTTGTGATAATCTTTTATTGATTTTAATTATACAATTAATCAATCAATTAGTGTACACCTCTCCCTCCCAATGCAGCCTCAATGAGCTGCACTGCGGTATTGCCGGGCGCCGGAGGCGCCCCGGCAATGCCGCGCTGCAGCATATTTAATTATTTGGCATGGGGCGGTGTACTTTGAATGTATGTGTACTTGTTTTCTTTCTTTCTTGGTTGTCCGGACGATATCTCAGCCATCCTTTGAGCTAGGAAGCTGAAATTTCGGCACAGTAGTGAGCAAGTCCTTTGTCAAATACGGTATTTTTTGTTTTTTGAATAATCAATTAATTGAGGAGTTATTTAATTATTAGCGTTTAATTAAGTACTTATTTAATTAATTAAATTTCATTTATCTTCTGACCATTATTAACTCAGGCACCTTTTGAGTTAGGAAGCTGATATTTGGACATGCCAATGACCAGGTGATTTGGCTGCAAAGGATATTTTTGATTTATTAATTAATCAATTAATCGATTAATTATTTAATTATTCGATTAATGACAAAAAAAATTTTTTTTTTTAAGTTACAGATTCTGATGAAATAGTGGTAGTTTATGTGTTCTCTGACCAAATTGATTAATAATTTAATTTTTTTATGATTATTATTTATTTATTTTCATTATTAATCATTTATTTATTTTCTTTCTCATTTGGCCAATATCTCAGGCACCTTTTGAGCTGGGAAGCTAATATTTGGACATGAGTGACCAAGTGATGTGGCTATCAAGGATATTTTTGATTTATTGATTAATCATTTCATCTATTAAGTATTTATTGATTAATCGATTAATTATTTATTGAGTAATCAATTAATTATTTAATTTTTTATAAATGACTTATTTAATTAAATTTCTAAAAGATACATCTTCGGATGAAGCACTACTGGTTTAGTTATGCGATTAGCCAATTGATTATGAAAATATTTTGTGATAATCTTTTATTGATTTTAATTATACAATTAATCAATCAATTAGTGTACACCTCTCCCTCCCAATGCAGCCTCAATGAGCTGCACTGCGGTATTGCCGGGCGCGAGGCGCCCCGGCAATGCCGCGCTGCAGCATATTTAATTATTTGGCATGGGGCGGTGTACTTTGAATGTATGTGTACTTGTTTGTTTTCTTGTTTGTTTTCTTGGTTGTCCGGACGATATCTCAGCCATCCTTTGAGCTAGGAAGCTGAAATTTCGGCACAGTAGTGAGCAAGTCCTTTGTCAAATACGGTATTTTTTGTTTTTTGAATAATCAATTAATTGAGGAGTTATTTAATTATTAGCGTTTAATTAAGTACTTATTTAATTAATTAAATTTCATTTATCTTCTGACCATTATTAACTCAGGCACCTTTTGAGTTAGGAAGCTGATATTTGGACATGCCAATGACCAGGTGATTTGGCTGCAAAGGATATTTTTGATTTATTAATTAATCAATTAATCGATTAATTATTTAATTATTCGATTAATGACAAAAAATTTTTTTTTTTTTAAGTTACAGATTCTGATGAAATAGTGGTAGTTTATGTGTTCTCTGACCAAATTGATTAATAATTTAATTTTTTTATGATTATTATTTATTTATTTTCATTATTAATCATTTATTTATTTTCTTTCTCATTTGGCCAATATCTCAGGCACCTTTTGAGCTGGGAAGCTAATATTTGGACATGAGTGACCAAGTGATGTGGCTATCAAGGATATTTTTGATTTATTGATTAATCATTTCATCTATTAAGTATTTATTGATTAATCGATTAATTATTTATTGAGTAATCAATTAATTATTTAATTTTATATAAATGACTTATTTAATTAAATTTCTAAAAGATACATCTTCGGATGAAGCACTACTGGTTTAGTTATGCGATTAGCCAATTGATTATGAAAATATTTTGTGATAATCTTTTATTGATTTTAATTATACAATTAATCAATCAATTAGTGTACACCTCTCCCTCCCAATGCAGCCTCAATGAGCTGCACTGCGGTATTGCCGGGCGCCGGAGGCGCCCCGGCAATGCCGCGCTGCAGCATATTTAATTATTTGGCATGGGGCGGTGTAATTTGAATGTATGTGTACTTGTTTCTGTTGTGGTTACAAAATAGTACAAAGCCTCCCATAAATCAATAATTAATTAGTTAAACAATATTTTGGAAGCTTTTATTTATATTTACCTGAGAAGCCTCGAAGGCGTCATACATTTATTACATATGCACGGAGGAAAAGAGGGGTCAGGCCAGTGTGTATATATTGGGTATATAGAGAGGAAAAGGAGCTTGGTGGTAGGAGGAGGGCATTTCAGAATGTTTGTGTCCATGATTAATATAGATGGCAGTCAAGGAACCAGTCATCAATGTGCAATCACTTGGAGTGATACTATTACTTTACTATTCTTATCATGACAAGAAAATTGTGTGTTTTGTTAATAACTTTCACTTTGTATAATGCACAATGTAAGCACAAGAAGCACGAGAAGCACGCGGAGCGGCCAGGGGGGTCATGTTATTATCCTTATGATTATGAATATCATGTCGGCCCAACTTCCGTGGGCAATTTAAAGTGGTGATATTTTCACAAAGTAATACTTTCTTTTGGAACACCACAAATGATAGCACACACACCACCATCACAGAGTGTGGTGTTCACTTCTGGGCACATACACTACAAATTTTAGCACACACACCACCAGGTGGCACTACTTCCGTCACATACATGCAGACATACATACATACACACATACATAATTACATGCATATGCCATAGAAACATTATATAAGCAGAGTACTCACACTACGGGGGAAATTGTTCGAAGCATGCAACACGTTCTTCTGCCATATCCTTTATTTGGGCGGTGTATAGGCAACAGAACGCTACGTCAATCATTCCTAAAAATAAAGATAACCCGGGTTACATACAACAACCAAACCGGGTTACATACATGAAGCAAAAACATGCATACTGATTATGTGCATCTTATTATAATGTAGCAAACGTATATGCTTGTGTATGTATAATACATTGTATATATATATGTATTATACATACACATACAATATATGGCCTCCATATCCGCTTGTTTTTGAATTTGAATTTGGCCTCCATATCCGCTTGTAAATATTCCCCTATTTTCTCCAATACTCCCCAACTTTCCCCGATCCCCCATTCCCTAGTCCCATTGCATGTAAATAACAATCAGTAGAGCCGACCTTCCCCTTATTCCCCCATTAAATGTCGTGCCCAGGTCCACCGCACCACACGTAGCCAACTTTCGGACATCTTCCTAGTTATTCTTAATCTATGTCAGTTAAGGCCTCGTTTCCATTAATTATGACTCTTCGTTGCACCAGAATGTGATTATATGGCATCAGTAGTGAGTTTAGGACCTTTCCCATACCTCCTCCCATCTTCTTCCCCAAACAACAACAATAACAACAACTACAACAACAATTACAACAACAACAGAGGAGATGGCGGCGGAGCGGGGGAGGATGCGTCCTCACACCGGCTCGATTAGCTCCAGACCATGCGCTCCACGGGGTTACCACGAAGGGGCTCCTTGTCAGCTCCTCGTCAAGGGCGGAGCCTGGTAAACCCCCCGCACGCACCCAATGAGAAGCAACGTGCCGATTCCACGAGGCGGAGCTAACGAGCCGAGGGCGTGTCACTCCCCGCCGGATATACGTGGCCCCGCGCCGGATGTGACGTGAGATGCGCACCCAGCTTGGAGAAGGAAAGCCACCTGCGAGCGCTGAGTGAGATGCGCCCCCAGCTGGAGAAAGAAGGACCTGCGAGCGCTGAAACAGATGCGCCTGAGTTTGGAGAGGCCTGAGAAAGAACGTCACCTCTGAGCGCTGCGACGAGACCTCCCCGCATCTCTGGACCGAACCGTGTACCCTGCTTTGAGCCAAGAGTGCACCTTGAGCCATCGCTACCCGCCTGTCCTTTCCATCAATCCCCGTGTGAGTCAGCATTTTGTCCCGTTTATCTGTCGTCTGTTGGGGTTAATATAAGAGTGTGTCTAAGTGCTTGTCTTTCTATGCTGTCCCTCTTGTAGTTGTAATCTAACCTTCCGCCTTAATATAACCTCCTCCGGAGGTCTTGAGAACTGAACCCCTGGTGTCGTATTGTGTCATTATAACCCAGCCGGGTGTCTTCTTTTTCTTATTGAGCCAGCATCGCGCGACTTCGTCAACGTCGAGTATAGTCGGGTAATTTGTGCGGACACGACGGCCATTCCGCCTGGCCCACTTTAACATCAAAGTCGTGTCTGTAACAATTGGTTGTCAGGAGCTGGATTCGAACCTGGGACTAAATTTATTTAGCCCAAATTTTGGAACACCAATTGTACTATTAGAGTAACAATTGGTGTCGAGGAGTGAGATTCGGACCCGGGACTAAATTAGTTAGGCCCAAATTTTGGGAGGGAAAATCGATTCGGAGCGCGTACTGCGCTCGACAAAATCGATCCGGAGCGCGGTCCCGCGGTTACTGCGCTCGACGAAATTATAACAGCAAAATTTGGATTTGTGTTACGAAACTCGAATTTTGAAAGTCGCGCTATGGCGGATCAAGACGGCTGGGGTCCGGTAGGGGAGAGTGAAGCAGGGTCGGTCCAGGACCAAATTGAGGGACATGAGGGACAGGAGGAGAGCGAAGCAGTGAGGGCGGCAGGGTCGCAAAATAGCGTTGTCACGCACGAGGTGGCCACGGCGTCCACGCCCGCGACCGTAGCAGTGACGCTGGTGGATTGGAACCTTTTTTTTATACAAATGAAGGCCCTTATGGCCCAGACTAGTGAGCAAATGAGGGCTGATAGTGAGCGATTGGAGGGCCAAATGGGGGTAATGAGGGACGAAGCGAGGGCTCAGAGTGAGCAAATGGGGGTAATGGGAAACCAAATGGGGGTAATGAGGGACGAAGCGAGGGGTACCAGTGAGGGGTTAGACAATAATTTTGAGGAGTTAGACAAGAAATTTGGGAAGTTAGACAATAATTTTGAGGGGTTAGACAACGGGATAAAAGAGGTGAGAAATGGGTTAATGGGGGTAGAAAACAGAATGGCTGCCCAGGAGAATCAGATAGAGGGAGTGAAAAATGGGTTAGAGGGGTTAGAAAACAGGATGGAAGGCAAATTGAGGGACATGAGGGACCAAGCGGAAAGGGAAGTTAACCAAATGGGGCAGCAGATAGAGGGGGTCAGAATGGGGGTAGAAACCAAACTGGATGCTCACAGGGAGGAAATGGAGCAGATGAGGGTGGCATCTGGGCAGGAGATGCAAGTGATGGGAGAGGAGATCAGAAGAGGAGTGAGTGAGGAGGTCGGAGGAGTGCGCGAGGAGGTGAGGCACTGTAAGGAGCACATGGAGAAGGAGGTGAGAAAGGGGACTGTAAAGTTACAGGGGGGCATAGAGGTCCTGACGCAGGAGGTGGAACAGCTGACGGAGGGACAAAAAGAACTAACGGAGCAGGTTCAAAGGAACACTGCGGTATTAGGAGGGTTAAAAGTGACACAGAAAGAACTAAAAGACGACTTGATAGCGACGAAGAGGGAATGTCAGATGGTACGTGAGGGACTGACAACGAGGTTGGACGAGGTGGTAGAGGTTATGGAGACGAAGGACCGGCAGGTGAGGACGCACATGGAAACGGTCAAGGTAGCCTTGGAGGATGAGCTTGAGGAGACGTACCGGGGAATAAAAGAGGTGAAGCACAAATTAGAAGAAGTGGAAGAAGGGATGAGCGAAATTAAGAAGCGACGGAGAGGGGATAAGAAAGAGATAAAAGAGGAGATAAAAGAATTGGTCCAAAGTCTGTGTTTGGATCGTGATGATGTGCTCATTAACCGGATGAGGGATTCGCAGGTGATGGAGGAGAAGCGAAGAGGAAGAGGACCCGGTGTAAGTGGTGACCAATATGGTCGTGCGTATGATGCGCCAGGGGATTTAAGAAGCTTGGGGGTCGAGATAGACCCGGGTGTTCGTGAGAGGCCGTTGGTGAAGTGTGCGACAGGTCTGGTGTGCGAAAGAGGAGGTGTGCGAGAAAGTCCGACTCTGGGGTGTGTGAGGAAAAAGTGTGTGCCAAGGAGTGAGGGTGCTGGCGAGAATGAGTCGGTCGTAGCGCGTGTGCGAGGGGGCACATGGAAGCGCGGTGTGGTGAGTGTTACAGAGGGTGTAACGGGAGAGTGTGCGCGAGAAAGGTGTGTGACGGACAGGTGCATGAGGAAAGAGTGCGCTGTCAGAAGTAAGGAAGAGTGTCCACCTGTGGTGAGTGTTACAGAGGGTGTGACGGGAGAGTGTGCGCAGGAGTGTGCGCGAGAAAGGTGTGTGACGGACAGGGGCACGAGGAAAGAGTGCGCTGTCAAGAGTAAGGGTGAGTGCGCTGTCAAGAATGGAGGTGAAAGTAGTGAGAGTGACAAGGAGCGTGAGTTAGTTGTGACAGGTGAGCGAGGATGTACACCTGGGATGGAAGGATGCACACCTGGAATGGTAGAGCGTGAGTGGGAATGCACGCTGGAATTGGTAGTGAGGCACGTGGTTGGGTGTGCGAATGAGGGCACACCTGTGATTGTCACAGAGGAGGTGACAGAGGAGGGGGCGCGAAGAGGTGTATTAGTGAGGTGTGCTACCAACGAATGTGTGCCAAAGTGTTCGGTGGTCAGGTGTGTGACCAAGGCTGTGACTGGAATGGGTGCGCCTGGGTGTGTAAGGAACGGTACGAGGAGCATGGAAACGGCTGGATGTGTGAGCAAGGAACGGGCTGCGGGGTGTAAGCGTCCAGGTGAAGCATCGACGTTAGACGGGATAGAGTTTAGAACGACTTATAGCCGAATCGGGCCCTCGGTACGTGCTGGGCCTCGCTTTGAACGGCCGCGTCCGTGCTCCACTAGGCGGAGCTGGCAGCCCGATAGAAAGGGTCGTCATGGCGACCACTTTTTGGTGAGACGTGCCGGCAGGTCTAGATCGGGGCATTGGATGGCTCCACGCCGAGGTGGTGTGTGGGATCTCGGCACGGGTAAGCCCCCGTCCCTGCACCGAGTGCCGGACGCATCCAGCCGCTGGCACAAGACAACCAGCATCCATTGCTTGGCTTTACGAAGCCAGGCTTTGGACGGGAATTGGCGCACCGAGAGGCAGTAGTGAGTAGACTGGGTGATGAGGTTAGTGTTTTGGACCCAAAATTAGAGAAAAAACAAAATTTGATGATTGGCAGAGTGATGATTGGTAATGGTACAGTGATTGGCAGATGATGGGCAGTGATTGGCAAATTTTTAATTTGTTGAAATTTGACGTGCAAAATTGATAGTGAGAGACCCCCGATGTGGTGGGATGGCAAATCCACCATCCTTCCCATGTGGGGGGCAAAGGAGCAATAGCTTATGGGGTGTATGGCAGTGAAAACTAGCCCGGGTGGGTTAGGATATGGTGTGTAGGGATCTAGAGAAGATGACCTTAGGTAACGTTAAGTTTAGTTAGTGACTGATACCTGTAGTGGGGACGCAGGTAGATTAGTATGGATGATAATGACGTGGGAGCGCAATAGTTTAAAGGGACGACTGGGAAGCGCAAGTTTCAGAAGGGAGTAGTTAGCTGAGATGATGCTGTGTGTGTGAGGATTGAACAAGTGTGATTGCACAGGTGTGCAACTGGACAGGTGTGTGGAGCAGTGTATGAGTAGTGAGTGTGTGGATCAGCGCGAATGCGCTTGGGGAGAGAAGGGTGCAGGTGGCACCAGGTGTGAGAGCACAGGTGTGCAAGTACAGGTGTGTGGAGAGAGTTGGAGTAAGTGGTACGGAGTGGTGTGCATGGTGCGAAGGTGTGGATGGGGGAAGAGTGGACCCCTTTCACGAATACCCGGGGCGGGTAGTGTAAGTGTTAGGTAGAGGGTATAGGTAAGTTGTGGTTGGATATTGGCATTTGTGGTGCGGTTGCAGAATGGTATTGTGGATGGGTGCATTAGTGTTGTGGAAATGGCTGGGCGTGTAGCCTGTTAGTGTGTGTAGTTGGTTGGGCACTCCACCACTGTGAGGATGTCGGCCAGGTGAGGCCGCAGGTGGGCTCTGGGAGCCGGTAGTTGTGAGTGGGTGCCTGAGGATCCCGGGTGTGGATCGGGCAGCCCAGTGCCAGAGAGGGCACGGAGTGGGGAGAGAGCCAGAGGGCCTTCCCCTGGTAGTTAGGTTAGGGTAAGGAGCAGGTAAGCTCGGAGGCAACTGCAGTGGTGGAGGTGTGCAGGTGGGTAGACCCACTGGGAGAGGTACACGTCGCAGCCCAGAAATTGTACGAGGGCACCGGGAGATGAATCGGGGGAGTGAGACCCCAAATTGAAGAGCACCACAGTTTGGCCAATGGGAATTGGTTTTTAGAACCCATAGTGTAAGAGGGCCAATGGTTTGGCCGGAGAAAGACCCCGGGTAGTGTAAAGTTGTTAAAGTCATTTAGGAGATAGTTAGGATTGATGAACCTGTCGCACCATACGCAGCCACTTACCTGTGGTGATGATGATGACTCCACACCTGTGTTTTCTTTGTTTTGTCGCAGGAAATGAGATTGCTGTGGATTTGTGAGACGCATCACGACGTGGATGAGACATTGGGGTGATTCCATCTCTCCCTCCCTAGGAGGGACTGATGATGAATTGGTAATGGCAAATTTTGATGTGCAGTTGGAGATGGCAAATTTTGATGAGAGTTGAAAATGGCAAATTTGATTGGTTAGGAGGGAGAGAAGACGAATTTGGTTTATGGGAGGAACGGGGAAGACAGTAGGGATGTTTGTTGATTTGTAAAGTAGATGTTTATGAGTAGTGTTGTGTTTTGTGGATGCAGTAAGGGGTAAGGGAGGGGCCATGTAGGTTACCTGGTGGGGGGGGGCGTACGATAGGAACGTACCTGTCTCACCTGGTTCCCATGTGCCCCCAGTGTGCATCACCTTACATTGCGTGCACTTTTGCGCCCTTACCACCTTACTCACTTGTCTGCTTCTTTTGTCTCCCACCTCCGAGGATCTGGCTTTGGGGTAGAGAGAGAGGAGAGAGAGGTGCTGGCTGCGCAGTTGTGGGCCTGCACTTTCGCTGTTTGCTGCCGGGATCGATACACCATATGGACCGCAATGTTTGTGGCCACCCACAATGGACCGCAGTTCGTTTGCGGCCGAGCACCACCCGGGGATGGACCTATGGGTCAACGTGGCACCTATGCCATACAGGTGAACCACTAATAGTTAACACCACCAAGTGCACCACAAGAAGAGCAAGAGACACCTGCAGGGTTAGGGGTTGTCGAATTTATTTTTATTCCAATGAACAATGGTGACTGCACCGATTGGTGGTGGGGTGGTGCTTTTGATGCTGGGATGGGGTGCTCTGCACGTTATTAAAGGCCGTCGGCCACAGAGCACTCGTGGGTTGGTGTATCGATGTTGGCAAGCGCGCTCTCTCTATGCATAACATCTGCATGTGTTCCTCCAAAAACAGGTCCTGGATCGTAGTGTAAATAGCAGCGTAGTCGTGTAAATAATGCTCCCTACCGGCTGTATGTGTAGTTTGCGAATTCTTTCCGGATTCGGTTATCCTGTGGGTGTGTTTCTGTGAGGAGAAGGGTGCAACGTCGCAGGGGGACATATTTACTCATTTGTGAATATCTGTAAAACTGTCGCACTCAGGGTAGAGTTAATAGTAGAGGGAACTACATTGCGTGCCACACTAAAGTAGGTAAAAATTTATCGGGTCGGGACGCCCCGAGGGTAGAGAAGGGTGCAATGTTGCGAATATGGAATTTGGCCTCCATATCCGCTTGTAAATATTCCCCTATTTTCTCCAATACTCCCCAACTTTCCCCAATCCCCCATTCCCTAGTCCCATTGCATGTAAATAACAATCAGTAGAGCCGACCTTCCCCTTATTCCCCCATTAAATGTCGTGCCCAGGTCCACCGCACCACACGTAGCCGACTTTCGGACATCTTCCTAGTTATTCTTAATCTATGTCAGTTAAGGCCTCGTTTCCATTAATTATGACTCTTCGTTGCACCAGAATGTGATTATATGGCATCAGTAGTGAGTTTAGGACCTTTCCCATACCTCCTCCCATCTTCTTCCCCAAACAACAACAATAACAACAACTACAACAACAATTACAACAACAACAGAGGAGATGGCGGCGGAGCGGGGGAGGATGCGTCCTCACACCGGCTCGATTAGCTCCAGACCATGCGCTCCACGGGGTTACCACGAAGGGGCTCCTTGTCAGCTCCTCGTCAAGGGCGGAGCCTGGTAAACCCCCCGCACGCACCCAATGAGAAGCAACGTGCCGATTCCACGAGGCGGAGCTAACGAGCCGAGGGCGTGTCACTCCCCGCCGGATATACGTGGCCCCGCGCCGGATGTGACGTGAGATGCGCACCCAGCTTGGAGAAGGAAAGCCACCTGCGAGCGCTTAGTGAGATGCGCCCCCAGCTGGAGAAAGAAGGACCTGCGAGCGCTGAAACAGATGCGCCTGAGTTTGGAGAGGCCTGAGAAAGAACGTCACCTCTGAGCGCTGCGACGAGACCTCCCCGCATCTCTGGACCGAACCGTGTACCCTGCTTTGAGCCAAGAGTGCACCTTGAGCCATCGCTACCCGCCTGTCCTTTCCATCAATCCCCGTGTGAGTCAGCATTTTGTCCCGTTTATCTGTCGTCTGTTGGTGTTAATATAAGAGTGTGTCTAAGTGCTTGTCTTTCTATGCTGTCCCTCTTGTAGTTGTAATCTAACCTTCCGCCTTAATATAACCTCCTCCGGAGGTCTTGAGAACTGAACCCCTGGTGTCGTATTGTGTCATTATAACCCAGCCGGGTGTCTTCTTTTTCTTATTGAGCCAGCATCGCGCGACTTCGTCAACGTCGAGTATAGTCGGGTAATTTGTGCGGACACGACGGCCATTCCGCTCGGCCCACTTTAACATCAAAGTCGTGTCTGTAACAATATGTATATATATATATGTATATATATGTATGTATATATATGTATATATATATATGTATATATATATATATATATATATATGTATATATATATATATATATATGTATATATATATATATATATATATATATGTGTGTATATATATATATATATATATATATATATATATATATATATATATATATATTTATATATATATATATATACATATGTAACGGGTGCCGCTGAACATACACAATCGCCTTACACCTGCCGAGGACGCAACCACGGAGCGATCGCTGTGCCGGGCTCGCCCGGCCCGTCCGGCGACACCCAGTCTCGCCGTTCCCGGGCATGTCCAGGCACGCCCGGCCCGTCCGGCGAAGTCTCGCCGTTCCCGGGCATGTCCAGACTCGCCCAGGTCTCCCGGACACGCCCAGTCGCGCCTTTTAAGGGCAAACGCTCCGGCATGAGATATTCGAGTGCTTGTATATAATGCTGCCCGATAAACGGGCTTTTCAGTTTACCCGAGTTGATTTGATGCAATAAAGAAACTCGGACGAATTCCAGCTTTTTGTCGCGTCCATTCTTTCGATTCGAGTTGGAGCACAGCTCCTTTATTGGTGACCTACCGACATGGACACGGCAGTTGCCCTCAAACTGCCTACCTTCTGGGAGGCTCACGTGGCGGTTTGGTTCGCTCAGGCGGACTCCCAGTTCGCCCTGCGAGGCATCACCGCCGACGACACCCGCTTCCATCATGTGGTAGCAGCACTCGGCTCAGCCACCGCGGCCCACGCCCTCAGCCTCCTCCAGCACCCGCCAGCCGCTGACAAGTACGGCGCGATCAAGAAGCTCCTCCTCGACGCTTTTGCCCTCTCATCGGCGGAACGCGCACGGCGGCTGCTCGACCTGCCCGAGCTCGGCGACACGCGCCCGTCCGAGCGAATGGATTACATGCTCTCGTTGCTCGGGGAGCATGCCCCGGATTTTCTTTTTCAAGAGCTGTTCCTCCGTCAGCTGCCTAGCCAGGTACGCCTCGCCCTGACAAGCACGCATATCACAGATCCCCGCGCCCTCGCCAGGGAAGCCGACAAGATCTCCTCGGCAGGCCAACGCATCGGGGCAGCGACCTGGAGCCCGCCGCCGTCCGAAGCAACACCCATGGCGCCCGAGCACCCGGCACGGTCGGCGGCCGAACTGCCGGCGCAATTGGCGGCGGCTACGCCGCGCCAACCGCCTCCAACACGCCGACCGGGGCCTCCACCTGACCAGGCATGGTGTTACTACCATGCCAGGTTTGGACAAAAGGCCCGGACATGCCGACCCCCGTGCACTTTCGGCAAGTCGGGAAACGGCCGGGCCGGCATTCATTACCAGCTATGAGCGCCGGCCACATGGGCAACTTACTTTTTATCAGAGACAAAGCATCTGGACGGCGCTTCCTGTGTGACACCGGCGCCCAACTGAGCGTCATACCCGCCTCCGATCAGGACAGGCAGTCCGCGGTTTGCGGCCCCTCCTTGGTGGCGGCCAACGGATCGGCCATCCGCACCTTCGGCCCGCACAACGTCACCCTCTGCTTCGGCAGCCAGCGCTTTCATTGGACTTTTGTGACCGCAAGCGTGCCCATGGCTCTGCTGGGCGCCGACTTCCTCTGCGCACACGGGCTGCTGGTTGACGTCAAATGGCGTCGCCTCGTCAACGCCGAGACCTTCAGCTCCCTGGCATGCACGTTGAGCAGCTCCGCGCCGACCGAGCTAGCATGCGCCCTCCTGGCGGCGAACGAGTTTGCTCGCCTGCTCGCGGAGTTCCCGGCCCTCACACGGCCGACGTTTTCGGCCGTCGCGGTACGACATGGTAACGAGCACCACATACCAACTACGGGCCCGCCGGTCTATGCCAGAGCCCACCGCCTCGACCCAGCCAAGCTCGCCGTGGCCAAAGCCGAGTTCGACGCTTTGGAACACCTCGGCATCGTGCGGCGCTCCGATAGAGCGTGGGCTTCGCCACTACACATCGTACCGAAGCCGGGGGGCGGCTGGTGCCCATGTGGCGACTACCGCTGCCTTAACCACGTTACCACCCCCGACAGGTATCCGATCCCACACATTCAAGACTTCGCCCGTTTGGCAGGACGGGTCATTTTTTCGAAGATCGATTTGATACGAGGATACCACCAGGTACCTGTCAGGCCGACCGATGTCCCAAAAACGGCCGTCATCACACCGTTCGGCTTATTCGAATTCCTTCAAATGCCATTTGGCCTCAAGAACGCGGCTCAGGCGTTCCAGCGCTTGATGGACGGCGTGCTGCGCGACCTGCCGTTCCTCTTCGTCTACCTGGACGACTTCCTCGTCGCCAGCGCGTCCCAGGCCGAGCACCTCCTCCACCTCCGAACACTGTTCGGGGCGCCTCAGCGAGCATGGCCTAGTTGTCAACCCGGCCAAATGCCACTTCGGCACGATGGCCGTTGATTTTTTGGGCCACCACATCACCAAGAACGGGGCCGTGCCGCTGCCTACGAAGGTCGAGGCCATCACCGCGTTTCCGCGTCCCCGCTCCATCAAGGCCCTGCAGGAGTTCCTCGGAATGGTCAATTTCTATCACCGCTTCGTGCCCCGCGCTGCTCAGCTCATGCGGCCCCTCTATGAAGCCCTCCGGGGCAAGCCGGCCAAACACGACGTCGTCTGGTCCGCAGCCATGGACGCGACATTTACAAGCTCAAAGCGGGCCCTCGCCGACGCAACACTGCTCGCTCACCCGGTGCTCAACGCTCCCATCGCCCTCACCACGGATGCCTCCGACTACGCGGTGGGCGCCGTACATGAGCAATGGGTGAACGGGGTTTGGCAGCCACTCGCTTTTTTCAGCCGGCAACTCCGGCCGAACGAGCTCAAATATAGCACGTTTGACCGCGAGCTCCTCAGTCTACACCTGGCCGTTCGCCATTTCCGCCATCTCCTGGAGGGCCGACCCTTCACGGCATTCGTCGACCACAAGCCGTTGGTTTACGCAATGGCCAAAGTCACGGAGCCGTGGTCGGCCCGCCAGCAGCGCCACCTCTCCGCCGTGTCGGAGTTTACCACGGACATCTGGCACGTCACCGGCAAAGACAACGCCATGGCTGACTGTCTTTCTTGGGCCAGCGCGAACGCGGTCCACCTCGGCGTGGACTTCGCGCTTATGGCGGCTGACCAGACCACCAACACCATGGTGCAGCCTCCGGGTGGCGGACACGGGCCTCCGCCTGGCCGACATCCCCTTCGCGGACACTGTCCTGCTCTGCGACGTCTCCCAAGGCCAACCTCGCCCCATCGTGCCCGTTACCTGGCAACGCCGCATCTTCCCCTCCCTCCACGGCCTTTCCCACCCGGGCCGGAAAGCTTCCCAGAAGCTGGTGTCGGCGCGATTCGTCTGGCACGGCCTTCGATGGGATGTCCGCGATTGGACCAGCACCTGCACGGCCTGCCAACAGGCCAACAGGCCACCTGGTGGACAGGACCACCAGGTGGCCGGAGGCCGTTCCCCTCGTCTCCACCACCACCGCCGACGTGGCGCAGACTTTCATCGCCACCTGGGTCGCCCGTTTCGGCGCACCGGCGGACATCTCTTCGGACCGCGGGCCGCAGTTCACCTCCGAGCTATGGTGCGCGGTCGCCCGCAACCTGGGGGTCAGGCTCCACTGTACCACGGCCTACCGCCCCCAAGCCAACGGGTTGTGCGAGCGGTTCCACCGTTCCATGAAGCCGCGCTTATGGCCGGCCTTCCGGACGGCGGCAGGACCGACCGGCTACCATGGGTCCTTTTGGGCCTCCGCACGGCCCCCAAGGAGGACCTCCGGGTGTCCACCGCCGAGCTGGTCTACGGGCAGCCGCTACGCGTCCTGGGCGAATTCGTGCCCGACGCAACCAGTCTCTGGTCCGCAGCTCGCCAGCGCTCGGACCTCCAGGAGACCGCCGGACGGTTTGCCCCCGTGCCAACGTCCCACCACGGTGACCCCCAGTCCTACGTCCCCCCAGCGCTTCGCACAGCGGAGTACGTTTTTGTGCGTCATGACGCACACCGGGGGTCACTCAGGCCACTGTATGACGGACCCTTCCGGGTCCTGCGACAGGACGACAAGTCCTTCGTCATCGACGTCGGCGGCAGGTCGGACCGGATTTCGGTGGACCGCCTCAAGCCGGCGCACATGGACATCGACCAATGAGCGCCGCTGAATTCCAGCTTTTTGTCGCGTCCATTCTTTCGATTCGAGTTGGAGCACAGCGCCTTCACATATATATATATATATATATATATATATATATATATATATATATATATACATATACTGTATATATATATATATATATAATTATATATATATATACACGTATATATATATCCACGTATATATATATCCATATATATATATATATATATATATATATATATATATATATATATATATATATATATATATATATATATATAGATAGATATATATTGTTATGGACCACGGACAAGATGTTGTTTGGCCGAGCGGATGGCACCGCGGCCCTAACAGTTACCCCGACTAACCCGATTCCTGAACGTTGGCCGAATCGCGCCACAGATATTCAATGGGGAAAAGACTAAAGCGAAGGATGTGAAGAAGAAGAAAGACAAAGGGTAAGGAATACAAATATAATTTATTTACTATATACAGGACCAAAAAAACCAAGGAGAAGGAAAGATAATAAAATAATATACAGAAGAACTCAGAGACACAGTGCAATGCTAGCTTACCTACAGTCTTAATTAAACCCAGGACAGAACAAACAAAAGACAGACTCACGCGGGGAATGATGATAGGAATGGCAGGAGGTGGATGGCTGGAGGGGGGAGGAAGGTTCAGTTGGACCCGCAGCACGGTCGGGTCGGGGATTAGCAGCCGCCGCCCTTTCTCGATCGGCGCGTTTAGCAGCCGCCGTTCCTTCGCGGCCCTGCTAAAAACTGCCGTCAAGGCCCCGAAGCTGCTGGGGCTGAAGCTGCGGTGGCTGAAGCTGCGCTTCCAAGGATCCCTTACTCAACTCTTCCTCAACTCAACTCAACTCAACAACTCTTGCTTAGTCCAACCACACCTTCTCTCTTGCTTGGTCCAACCACTTCTTTCTCTCTTTGCACGTCCCTCCTCTTGCACGTCTCTCCTCTTGCACGTCTCTTTGCACGTCTCTCTGTCCCACCACAACTCGGCTCTTGCGCGCGCGCTTTTATAGCGCCTCAGGCGATCAAGCCGCTGGTGTCCAGGACACGCCCATCGGTGAGTTCACCTCGGCCCTGGTTGGTCGCGCGACCTCCCGACCCCGCCCTTAGAGGAGGCGTTGGCACGGCCACGCCTTGTTCCCGGCGCTGGGCCGACTCCTCCCACCTTCGGCTCCGAGATCACCTCGTGGCCAATGGAGTCCCGGGGTGAAACCAACAACCCACAGCTGTAGCAAACCTGACAAACTGCCCAGCGCAGCTGGCAATTGAGGCTTGGAGGGGATGTAGTTGGCAATTGACTATAAGGGAATGTGAACGGAATCTACTCTTATTTCACCTGGTGCAATGGAGTGTCATCTTAATGGAAGACAAGGCCTTAACCTAATACACAGAATAAGGAAATAAACTACTAAACAGGGATAGTATGGTGTCCTTCATGTATGCTTTATGGAACTAACTACGGGAACGCCCTTTGACCTTTATACAACACTGGAGCAAGGAGGGCGATATTTTAACAACAATTTACTATACAATAAAAACACAATAAAAAAAACACAATCCTCATATCCACAACAATATATATATATATATATATATATATATATATATATATATATTGTTACAGATCTCGGGGGTCGGCTCTCCCCTTATCAAGGGGGGGTTAATCCCCTTGTCCTTTTAGCTGGCCGTCCCGAGGCCTGGGAAGCTATAATGTCCTTCCCGGCGTGGCGTTAGGTAGGGTTTGCTAGGCCTAGGGATTCGTTGCTACCTAAGTACTAACGCTAGCCTGAAATGAGGGAATAACTCCCACTCAAACCACGGATATGATGAATAATGCCGAACGGTTAGAAATCCGCAATCCGAGCTATTAACAAAGACTAAACCCGATTCTGAGTGGTTCCTAATCGTGCCACACGTACTCAATTGAGAGAAAGGATGGATGCGATTGGATTAGAGAAAACCAAGAAAGAACAAGGTAATTTATTACAAATATACAGGAGGAAAGAGGAAACAAAAGGATGTACAGGAAGAAGAAGAAGAAGCAGGACACAGGGCAGTCTTATTAGTCTTATTCTATACCCCAGACAAACAGACACACTCACACGGGGATTGTAGCTGGTAGGGTGGAAGGTCCGGGTGGATGGTCCAGGCTCCAGTCGACTCCGTCCAGGCTCCGGTTCCGCGGGCGGAACCCGGCAGGCAGCTCTGTGCGTAGTTGGATGCGAGCACACCTTACATATAGCGGGGGGGGGGGGGGGGGGGGGTGTCCTTCAGCGTACGTAATAACTGCACCAGCGTGCCAAACGCACCCTCTCCAAGGTTCTCTTAAAAGCGCCAGCGAGTGAGTCCTCCTTCGCAAATGTGCGCGCCTCCAACAGGTCCTCCCAAGTTCGTTTGCAATGAGCGCCGCTGAATAGTCCCTCACAATCCGCGCTCTCCCACCAGTCCTTTCGCCACTGCCGTGTGCACGAGAGTCCTGTGAAAGGGCTTTTCGTTCGCGCTTATATTACGCGAGCCAAGATCACTCCGCACCTCATAAAGCCACGCCCGCCGGTGATATTCCCTCAGCCCTGGTTGGCTGGTGAGGGCTTACCGGCCACGCCTTTGACGGCTGGTTGACAGGCCACACCTTGTTCTTGGCGTTCCGCCCCCTTCTTCCTCGGGCCGACCGCATGGTTAATGGCGGCGCTTGAGCGAGCGCTAAGGCAGCGAACGCTGCTGGCAAGGCACGTAACGGCGGTGCTTGGAGAGGGAGGTCGCAAAATGGACGAAATGAAATGGGACCTACTCCTTATTTGATTGACCCAACGCAGATTCAACTATTGGAAACACGGCCTTAACTAAAACACATAATAATGAAATAACTGGAATTTCTAAGGTGGCCTATGTGTTGCTGTGGCCTAACTAAGGGTGCTACCTTTAACCTTTAATGTCATATTTACAAGTGATTATTTATTTACAAAAGTGTGGGTTCTAAAACTGCAACAATATATACATATATATATATATATATATATATGCATGTACATTTGTGATCAAAACGCCTTCTTCTTCTTCAAAATATATAAAACCGTAAAACACGGTCCATGACGCTGTGAGGTGGTGAGGCCATAAAACCTGGTGACTATATATTTATTAATTGTGTACTGTTTGAACGACGGTTGCATCCTGTCTATTAATTATGTACCTCTATGAATTATGCACTGTTGGCATATACCTTTCGACCCTGAAGACAGCTGAGACCCCTTCGACCTTTGAAGACCCTTTAAGTACTCCAAGACCCTTAAGACCACCAAGACCCCCAAAAGACCCCCACCCCCCCCCCCTCCCCAAGATCATTAAAGAACGAAAAGACATAGAAGACCCAAAATAACCCGAAGACCCAAAAACCACTGAAGACCCATAATGACCCCAAAGACCCAAGCGACCCCGAAGATCCAGAAGACTCAGAAGACCCAAAAGACCCTTAAATATACCAAAGAACCAAAATACCCCGAACACCCTTAAAGACGTTTATTACTAAAATCTTCTTTATTTACTTCAGGAAGCCCGAAGACCCAAAATACCCCAAACACCCAAAATGGCCAAACAACCCCCACAACCCAGAGGACCCCGAAGACTATTAAAGACTACGAAGACCCTTACGACCTCAAATACCCAAATAAGATGCCTTAGACTCATTCAACCAGCATGGATCCTTGACCATTTCGTTTTAGAGATTCATAATATCACCAATACAAATTTACAAATAAATTACAAATTAAATAATACCACAAATATTACAAATACATTTATACAAAACTAATGTTTGTATTATGATTGATGTAAATCATGACAATTCAGCAACTCAAGTTCAGTCAGGTCATTATCCTCAGTTAAAACAAGCCTGTGCTTCTGTAGCGACATGTGGTAAGGCATATATATATATATACAGTATATTGTGGAGCTGTGCTCTCACGTCGAACTCCAACAATATGGACGCGACAACGAGCTGATTTTCACTGAGCTGTTTATTACGAGCTCGGCACGAATAAACTGAAAAAGGCTACGCCGAGCGGCAATATATCTTTCAAAAATCAAACAGTAAGCCATGCCTCTCAACGGGGCGTGGTATGAAACCCGAGTGACCGCCCGCTGATTACGTCACCGGCCGGGACAAGAGAATTGTGTCCGGTAACCGCTACATGCGCCCCCCCCCCCAGAATTCACTTGTACAGGGAGAGTCAGTTTGTGGGGGGCCTTAATGACCCGGCTGAAACGACCCCTGGCGATTCGTGTGGGGGTGGGAGGCAGCTTGGCGGCGGATGGTCGGGCGTGGGGCTTGGTCGACGGGGGACGGCCCGGCCATGGAGGAAGGGCCAACTGTGGAGGTTGGTCGAGGTCCAAATGGGCCGACTTGAGGCGGTCCACGGAGATATGGTCCGGTTTGCCGCCAATGTCGACGACGAACGACTTGTCGCCCCTCCTCAAGACTCGAAAAGGCCCATCGTACGGCGGCCGGAGTGGTCCCCGGTGCGCGTCGTGGCGCACAAAAACATACTCCGCTGTGCGAAGCGCTGGGGGGACATGGGGTTGAGGACAGCCATGATGAGACATGGGCACCGGGGCAAATCTCCTGGCGGCCTCCTGGAGGACCGAGCGTTGGCGAGCCGCGGACCACGGGCCGGTGGCGTCAGGGATGGACTCCCCCGGCACGCGCAGTGGTTGGCCGTAGACCAGCTCGGCGGTAGAAGCCTGGTGGTCTTCTTTAGGGGCCGTCCGGAGGCCCAATAGCACCCACGGGAGCCTGTCAGCCCAACCGTCGTCCTGGAGGCTGGCCCTGAGAGCGGCCTTCATTGAGCGGTGAAACCTCTTGCACAAGCCGTTGGCCTGGGGGTGGTAGGCCGTGGTGCGGTGAAGTTTGACTCCCAAGGCCTGAGCGACCACGCCCCAAAGCTCAGAGGTGAACCCTGGGCCTCTGTCAGAGGAGATGTCCGAGGGGGCGCCGAAACGAGCGACCCAGGTGCCGATGAAGGCCTGCGCCACATCGGCGGACGTCATTGACGTCAGCGGGACGGCCTCCGGCCACCTGGTGGTCCTGTCCACCATCGTGAGGAGATGGGTGAAGCCCCGCGAGGGGGGAAGGGGTCCCACCAGGTCCACATTGACGTGGTAAAAACGCCGCGCGGGCACGTCGAATGGTGCCAACGGGGCCTGGGTGTGCCGGTGGACCTTCGCACGCTGGCAGTCGACACAGGCATTGGCCCAGTCGCGGACGTCCTTCCGGAGCCCGTGCCAGACGAATTTCGCTGCCACGAGCTTCTGCGACGCTTTCCGGCCTGGGTGGGAAAGGCCGTGGATGGCGTCAAAAACGAGCCGTTGCCATCCAGCGGGCACAATGGGACGAGGTTGGCCCAGGGAAACGTCGCACAGGAGAACTGTGCCTGTGTCCTTGAAGGGGACGTCGGACAACCGCAGGCCCGTGTCCGCTGTCCAGAGGGCTTGCACCGCGGGGTCGGAGACCTGGTCGGCCGCCATGCGGGCGTAATCCACGCCGAGGTGGACGGCGCCTGTGACGGACCGGGAGAGGCAATCAGCCACAGCATTGTCCTTGCCCGCGACGTGCAGGATGTCCGTCGTGAATTCGGACACGGCAGAGAGGTGGCGCTGCTGACGAGCCGACCACGGCTCTGAGACCTTGGCCATGGCGAAGCCCAGGTGTTTGTGGTCCACAAACGCCGTGAATGGGCGGCCCTCTAAAAGGTTACGGAAGTGGCGAACCGCCAGGTAAAGGCCGAGGAGCTCGCGGTCGAACGTGCTGTATTTGCGCTCTTTAGGGCGGAGCTGCCGGCTGAAGAAGGCCAGCGGTTGCCAAACCCCGTGAACCCACTGCTCGTGTACGGCACCCACCGCGTAGTCGGAAGCGTCCGTGGTAAGGGCAATGGGTGCGTCGAGCGCCGGGTGCGCCAGCATGGTGGTGTTGGCGAGGGCCAGCTTAGCGCCCGTGAATGCCCCGTCCATCTCCTCGGTCCAGGCAATGTCGTGCTTGGCCGGCTTACCCCTGAGGGCCTCGTACAGGGGGCGCATGAGTTGGGCGGCACGAGGCACGAACCGGTGGTAGAAGTTTACCATACCCAAAAACTCTTGCAGGGCCTTGACGGAGCGGGGGCGCGGGAAACCTTTGACGGCCTCCACCTTGGTCGGCAGCAGAACGGCCCCACGCTTCGTGATGTGGCGTCCCAGGAAGTCGACGGCAGCCATGCCAAACTGGCATTTCGCCGGGTTGATGATGAGGCCGTGCTGGCTGAGGCGCGCAAAAAGCGTGCGCAGGTGAAGGAGGTGCTCCGCCCGGGAAGTGCTGGCGATGAGAATGTCATCCAGGTAGACGAACAGAAAGGTGAGATTGCGCAGCACACTGTCCATCAGCCGCTGGAAGGCCTGGGCCGCGTTCTTAAGGCCGAACGGCATTCGGAGGAACTCGACGAGGCCAAAAGGTGTAATTACAGCCGTCTTCGGAACGTCGGCCAGCCGGACAGGTACCTGGTGGTAGCCCCGAATAAGGTCGACCTTGGAGAAGATCACCCGCCCCGCCAAACGGGCGGGAAAGTCCTGGATATGCAGTATCGGGTACTGGTCGGGGGTGGTGGCATCGTTGAGGTGGCGATAATCGCCGCACGGTCGCCATCCGCCACCCGGTTTGGGTACGATGTGCAGGGGCGAGGCCCACGCGCTGTTCGAGCGCCGCACAATGCCCAACCGCTCCAGCGCATCGAATTCCGCCTTGGCCACGGCGAGTTTGGCAGGGTCAAGGTGACGAGCCCTGGCGTAGACCGGTGGACCAGTGGTCGGAATGTGGTGTTCGACGCCGTGTTTGACGGCGACGGCCGAAAACGTCGGCAGAGTGAGTGCGGGGAACTCAGCGAGGAGGCGGGTGAAGTCGTCCGCGGCCGGGAGCATGCAGGCTAGCCTGGTCAGTGCGTAGCCGCTCAACGAACAAGCGAGAGAGCTGAAGATCTCCGCATTGACGAGCCGACGACGTTTTACGTCAACCAAAAGTCCGTGGGCACAAAGAAAATCTGCACCCAACAAAGCCATGGGCACGTTTGCCGTGATGAAATCCCACTTGAAACGCTGGCCCCTGAAGCAGAGTGCGACGCTGCATGAACCGAAGGTGCGGATAGAGGAGCCGTTTGCGGCAACCAAGGCGGGGCCGCAAAGCGCGGCCTGCTTGTCCTGCCCCGAGGCGGGTATAACGCTCACCTGCGCTCCCATATCGCACAGGACACGCCGCCCGGACACGGTGTCCGTGATGAACAAAGGGTTGCCAGAATGGCCGACGCTCATGGCAGGAAGCGAGCGCCGGCCTGGTAGTTTCCCGACCTGCCGTAAGTGCACGGTGGGCAACACGTTCTGATCTTCTGCCCGAACCTGGCGTGATAGTAACACACGGTCCGCCACGGTGGTGGCTGCGGCGCCGGTCGTGGCGAGTGTGGCCGACAGGGTGTCATGGCGGCCACGGCCGCAAGGGGCGCTGAATCGGCCGGTGGCAGTGCCAGTCGTGGCAGGGGCGTTGCCTCGGCCGGGCCAGGTTTCCAGGCGGCCGCTTCGAAGTACCGCCCGGCCGAGAAAAAATTGTCGGCTTCCTTAGCCAGGGCGCGAGGATCCTCAATTGCCAAGTTAGCCAAAGCTAAGCGTTCCTGCCCGGGTAGCTGTCGGAGAAACAGCTCGCGAAAGAGGAAATCTGGGCGGTGTTCGCCGAGCAGGGAGAGCATGTGGTCCATGCGCTCGGATGGTCGAGCCTCCCCGAGCTCAGGCAGATCGAGCAGCTGTCGCGCGCGTTCAGCCTCAGTGAGGTCAAACGTACCGAGGAGTAGTCGTTTGAGTGCGCCGTACTTGTCATTGGCCGGCGGGCTCCGTAGAAGGCTCAAGACCCGGGAGGCGGTGGCGGCATTTAGCGCGGAGACCACGTGGTGGAAGCGAGTCTCGTCCGCCGTGATGTGCCGCAGAGCGAACTGGGACTCTGCTTGGGCACACCAGACGGCCGCGTGCGATTCCCAGAAGCCAGTGAGCTTCAAAGCAACGGTCGACTCCATTGCCGTGTTCGTAAAAGGGGTCACCAATGTGGAGCTGTGCTCTCATGTCGAACTCCAACAATATGGACGCGACAACGAGCTGATTTTCACTGAGCTGTTTATTCCGAGCTCGGCACGAATAAACTGAAAACGGCTACGCCGAGCGGCAATATATCTTTCAAAAATCAAACAGTAGGCCACGCCTCTCAACGGGGCATGGTATGCAGCCCGAGTGACCGCCCGCTGATTACGTCACCGGCCGGTACAAGAGAATTGTGTCCGGTAACTGCTACAATATATATATATATATATATATATATATATATATATATATATATATATATATATATATATTGTTACGGGTCGCGGACAAGATGTTACTTTGGGCCGAGCGGATGGTCAACCGCGACCGTTACAGGATCCCCGATTAGCCCGACTCCCCCAACGTTGACCAATCGCGCCACAGGTATTCAATCGGGAAACCTCTAAAGCGACCGAATGTAAAGAGGAAGAGAGAAGAAGACAGAGTACGGAGGAATAACAGGATTTATTATACACACAAGCAAAAAGAAAGCAGTCACGTTTATTTACAACACATAAGACGCAGGTGACACAGTGCAAATACTAGCTTACCTACAGTCTTAATTAACCCAGGACAGAACAAACAAAAGACAGACTCACGCGGGGAATGATGACAGGAATCGCAGGAGGTGGATGGCTGGAGGTGAACGCTTGGTGGAGCCTTGGTGGAGGTGAACGCTTGGTGGAGCCAACGCGGAGCTTGGTGGAGCCTTGGTGGAGGTGAACGCTTGGTGGAGCCAACGCGGAGCTTGGTGGAGGGTTGGTGTGACGGGTTCTCTCTCCTTCCCTCACAAGCTTCAGGACTCTTTCTCTCTCTTTCTTAGTCCCACCCAGTCCAACAACTTCCTCTCTTGCTTAGTCCAACTCAAGGCCTTCCTGTCTTCTGATCTCCTCCCTCCTCGACTCTACCAAAGCGCATCTCCTTTCGGAAACGCCCTGCCGTGGGTTATATAGGCCCCGCCCCTCAACCTTTGCGAACCTCCCCCAAACGTTCTCTCTCCGCCCTCTCAAGCCAAACCCCTTGTTCTGGGTTGGTCGGCAAGGGCTGGTTCACTCCTCCCCTCTATGACGAGGTGGGGACCCGCCTTTCTTCCCCAACCCTGCCTCGTGGTCAATGGCGGATGAAGGGAAAACCACCCAAAATGCAGTTGGCAATTGGAAGGGAGGTAATTGGCAATGGCACTCGAGGCCTGGCAAAGACGAAAGGGGAAATGGAAGTTTTGGGAGTGGGAATGAAGGGAATCTATCTCTTTCACTGGTGCAATGGAGTATTTCTATTAATGGGAGACACAGCCTTATCCTAAAACACAGAATAAGATATAACTATCGAACAGGGGTATTCTATTATTGGCTGACGTGTATGCTTGTGGACTAATTATGGGACGCCCTTTTGACCTTTACACAGCTCCAGAGGCAGGAGGTGCAGAATAATCAATAATAATAATAATAAAGCACACAATCAAAAAAAACAGTCCTCATATCCGCAACACTGCACCCTCCTCCTCTTAGGCACGTCCCGGGCCTACAACTTTTATTTAGTGTGACACGTAGGTGTAGTTCCCTCTGCTTTTAACCTGACCCTGAGTGCGACAGTTTTTAAAACATAAATAAATGTGTCCCGCTGCTCCATTGCACCCTGCCTAACAGACTTACGCCCACAGTTAACCGAATTGCGGAATGGTCTTCAAACTATACATTGACGGTGGGGAGCATTATTTACAATGACTCTGCTTTTATTTACAAGACTAACCCAGGACCTGTAATTGTTCTTTCTGGGGGGGAGACAGTCTGCTCTGCATCAATGCACCATTAAAGCACTCAAAAACGCACCAATACACACCCAAGCACCAATCGGTGCAGTCACCATTGTTCAAGAAAATTAAAACCAACAACCCCTAACCCTGCAGGTGATCTCTTGCTCTTTGGCTCCCTCTGCTGGTTATTATTATTGTCTTCCAGTTGTTGTCATTCTTTCATTTTCTTATTGGCGGCCTATTTGTATTAAAACTTGCACCCAATGTGTCCTTTTTATTTTATTTTATTTATGGCCCACAGGGCCGACTACGTGTGGTTCACCTGTGGGGCATCGGTGCCCTGTGGCCCAGGTCCGCCAGCAAGATTTCGGGCCCTCATGGCCGGTTCCAGCAGAGGGGCCATGCCCCAACCCATTGGGTCCATCAGTGGTGCTCGGCCACAGGCATGTGGTCCATAATGTGGTGCATCGATGCAGACAGCTGGTTCTGGGAATTTCGGGCGCACAATGGCCGACCCACGCACGCTCCCCTCGGCGCCCAATGGCGCACAGGTCATGTGGGAGACAAAAGAGACAAATGAGCGAGGGGTAAGGTCACAAGGGTACACATCAATAAGGCAATGCAAGGCGAAATGCGTACGGAGAGCGAAATGAGAAAGCTCGTCCCTACCATACGTCACCCCCCCCTGTCACCTACACTACCCTTGCCCTTACCCCATATTTACAAAATCTACACATTTACAAATTCGTCGCTAATGTCTCGTCTCCCCATATTTCTTCTACACCAAATTCGTCTCCACAATCCCTCTAGCCAAAATTTGCCATCATCAATTCATCATCAATCCTCATAAGGAGGAAGAGATGGAACACAAAGCACAATGTCACACCCACGTCATGATGCGTCTCACATTCCAAACATTTGCACAGTACAAAATAATCAAAACATGGCATGGTGTGGAGTACCTGTCACCTCAGGTGAGTGGATGCAGATGGTGCGAGGAGATCCTTCTTCCTAACTATCCTCTAAATGACTTTAGCACACTTTACACTACCCGGGGTCTTTCCCTGCCAATCCATTGGCCACTTACACTATGGGTTCTAAAAACCAATTCCCATTGACCAAACTGTGGTGCTTCTCAATTTGGGGTCTCACTCCCCCGATTCCTCTCCCGGTGCCCTTGCACAATTTCTGGGCTGTGACGTGTAGCTCTCCCAGCAGGTCTACCCACCTGCACACCTCCACCACTGCAGTTGCCACCCGAGCTTACCTAGCTCCTCACCCTAACCTAACTAACTGGGGAAGGCCCCTCCTGGCTCTGTCACCCCTTGGTGCCCTCTGGCACTGGGCTACCCGGGTCCGTCCTCTGGATCCTCGGGCCCCATCCACAACTACCGGCTCCCAGAGCCCACCTGCGGCCTCACCTGGCCGACATCCTCACAGTGGTGGAGTGCCCAAACCAACTACACACACTAACAGGCTACACGCCCAGCCATTTCCACAACACTAATGCACCCATCCACAATACCATTCTCTCACCCGCACCACAGATGCCAATATCCAACCACAATTTACCTGTACCCTCTACCTAACACTTACACTACCCGCCCCGGGTATACGTGATGGGGGTCCACTCTTCCCCCATTCACACCTCCGCACCATCCACTCCACTCCATAGTTTCCACCATACTCACTCCACGACCATCCATTCCAATACTCCATACCATTTATTCCATACACCTGTTCTCCATTCACCTGTCGTTGCACACCTGTGCAATCATACCTGGTGCCACCTGCACCCTCCTCCTCTTCCTGGACCATTGGGTCAGCACAATACACAATCACCTTCACTGACTCATACACTGCTCCACACACCTGTTCAGTTGCACACCTGTGCAATCCTCACCTGTTCAATCACACCTGTTCCTCACACACTTTCAATCCTCACACGGCATCATCTAAACTACCTGTTGCCCTGCTAACTTAGTGCTCCCCATCTTCCCTTTAAACTAAGCACATACCACGTCATTATCATCGACTCTAATCTACCTGCGTCCCCACTACAGGTATCATTGTCACTAACTAATCTTAACGTTACCTAATGTCATCTTCTAGGGCCCTACACACAATATCCTAACCCACCCGGGCTAGTTTTCACTGCCATAAACCCCATAAAACTAGTGCTCCTTTGCCCCCCTGCTGTGAGGGATGGCAAGGTTGCCATCCCACCACATCGGGGAGGTCCCACTATCAATTTTGCTCATCCAAATTCAACAAATCAAAAATTTTCTATTTACTGCCAATTCTATTCACTTCTCTAAATTTCGGATCAAAACACTATCACTATCACTATCACCATCATCACAGTCCGCTATATCCTAGCCTCGGTGCGTCATGACATCATTAAACTCGGCTTCGTACAGCCGAGCAATGAATGCGGGTTGTTTTGTGCCAGCGGCTGGATACGTCCCGCATTCGGGGCCGGGACGGGGGCTTACCCGGGCCGAGATCCCACGCACCATCTCGGCACCGAGCCGTCCAATGGCCCGATCTCGACCTGCCGGAACGTCTCAATAAAAAGTGGTCGCCATGACGACCCTTCCTATCGGGCTGCCCGCTCTGCCTAGTGGAGCACAGACGCGGCCGTTCCAAGCGAGGCCCAGCGTGGATCGCGTACGGCGGTCCTTTCGAACCCGCCGTGGCTCGGATCCCCGCTGGTTCTCGCGGCACGCGAAGCTGCCCGGCGCGCACCGAGGGCCCGATTCAGCTAAAAGTCGCTCTAACTGCTAACCCGGTTACCGTCGATGCCTCACCTGCATGCTTACACGCATACGCTACCCCTTTCTTGCTCATACATCCAGCTGTTCCCATGCTCCTTGTCGTACCTTCTCTTACACACCTCGGTACACTCATTCCACTCACTGACTTGGTCACACAACTGACCACCGAACACCTTGGCACACATTCGTCGCTCGCACACCTCACCAACACACCTCTTCGCGCCCCCTTCTCGGTCACCTCCTCTGTGACTATCACAGGGGTGCTCTCACTCGCACACCCAACCACGTGCCTCACTACCAACTCAAGTGTGCATTCCCACACACGCTCTACCATTCCAGGTGTGCATCCTTCCATGCCAGGTGTACATCTCGCTCACCTGTCACAACCAACTCACGCTCCGTGTCACTCTCACTACTTTCACCTCCACTCTCGGTCGCGCACTCACCCTTACTCTTGACAGCGCACTCTTTCCTCATGCACCCGTCCGTTACACACCTTTCTCGCGCACACTCTTGCGCACACTCTCCCGTTACATCCTCTGTAACACTCACCACAGGCGTACACTTTCTCGTTACATCCTCTGTAACACTCACCACAGGCGTGCATTCCCCCTTACTCTTGACAGCGCACTCTTTCCCCATGCACCTGTCCGTTACACACCTTTCTCGCGCATCCTCTTGCGCACACTCTTTCGTTACTTCCTCCGTAACACTTCTCACTACGCGCTTCCATGTGCTCCCTCGCACACGCGCTACTACCGACTCACTCTCGACAGCACACTCACTGGTCGGCGCGCACTTTTTCCTCACACACCCCATGGTCGGACATTCTCACACACCTCTTTTTTCGCACACCAGACCTGTCGCCCACTTCACCAACGGCCTCTCATGAACACCCGGGTCCACAACAACCCCCAAGCCGACTGAAGCTCCCCTCACATCATGTACATTTCCGATTATATCGCCACTCACCTTGGCACCTCTTCGTCGCACCTCCTCTGCCACCTGCACACTCTTTATTTGGTTAGTGAGCAGCACATCATGAGTTGAGCACCGACCTTGTACATATTCCATTACTTCCTCCTTTATCTCCCTCTTAGTTTCTGTCCGTCCCTTCTTAATTTCACTCACCTCTTCTTCCACTTCCTCTAATTTTTGCTTCACCTCTTTTATTTCCCGGTGCGTCTCCTCAAGTTCGTCCTCTAAGGCTACCGTGACCGTCTCTATGTGCATCCTCACCTGCCGGTCCTTTGTCTCCATTACCTCTGTCACCTCGTCCAACCTCATTGTCAGTCCCTCACGTACCATCTGACATTGCCTCTGTGTCGCTATCAAGTCCTCCTTGATGTCTTTTGGTGTCGCCTTTAACCCTCCTAGTACCGCAGTGTTCCTTTGAACCTGCTCCGTCAGTTATTTTTGTCCCTCCGTCAGCTGTTCCACCTCCTCCGTCAGATCTTCTATTCCCCCTGTAACCTAGCCGTATTATTCCTCACCTCTTTCTCCATACGCTTCTCACCTCGCTTTACCTCCTCGCGTAGCCCCGAAACCTCCTCACTTACACCTCGTCGTATCCCCTCTTTCATCTCCTCCATCTCTTTTGTAGATGCCACCCTCATCTGTCCCAATTCATCCCTCTGAGCATCCAGTTTACTTTCTAACCCGATTTGCACCTCCTCTATCTGGTTCCCCATTCGTTTGATTTCCCTGGCAGATTGTTCCCCTACTTCCCGCAATCTGTCTTCCATCCTATTTTCTAACCCCATTAACCCATTTTTCACCTCTTTTATCCCATTGTCTAACCCCTCAAATTTTTTTTCTAATCCCTCTATTCTACTCCCTAACCCTCCGATCTGGGCCCCCATGTCCTCCCTCAATTTCTCGCTATTGGACCCCATCCTTTGTTCTAACCGTTGGCTATTGGCCCCCATGTCCTCCCTCAATTTCTCGCTATTCTGGGCCATAAGGGCCTTCATTTGTATAAAAAAAAGGTTCAAATCCACCAGCGGCGCTGCTACGGTTGTGGGCGCCGTGGCCATGTGTGAGGCGCCATTTTGCGCGCCCGTAACCTCGTGCGCGAGGCCGCCATTTTGTGCGCCTGATACTCCCTCAACCACATTGCCATTGCTCTCCTTCTCCCTTTCCTCCACATACATTTCCCTGAGGTCCTGGGTTACCCCTAACCCGTCTATCTCCCCCACCGACATCCGATCGCCTTGATTGTCCATGGCGCGATCTCAAAATTTGGGTTTTATAAAACAACAAAATTTCGGCAGCTTGTAATTTTGACCAAATTTTTTTCTACACGTTTTAAAAATTTGGTTCGGGCCTCGTATCCCACTCCGAGACACCAATTGTTACGGGTCGCGGACAAGATGTTACTTTGGGCCGAGCGGATGGTCAACCGCGACCGTTACAGATCCCCGATTAGCCCGACTCCCCCAACGTTGACCAATCGCGCCACAGGTATTCAATCGGGAAACCTCTAAAGCGACCGAATGTAAAGAGGAAGAGAGAAGAAGACAGAGTATGGAGGAATAACAGGATTTATTATACACACAAGCAAAAAGAAAGCAGTCACGTTTATTTACAACACATAAGACGCAGGTGACACAGTGCAAATACTAGCTTACCTACAGTCTTAATTAACCCAGGACAGAACAAACAAAAGACAGACTCACGCGGGGAATGATGACAGGAATCGCAGGAGGTGGATGGCTGGAGGTGAACGCTTGGTGGAGCCTTGGTGGAGGTGAACGCTTGGTGGAGCCAACGCAGAGCTTGGTGGAGCCTTGGTGGAGGTGAACGCTTGGTGGAGCCAACGCGGAGCTTGGTGGAGGGTTGGTGTGACGGGTTCTCTCTCCTAGTGTGACTAGATATGTCCCGCCTGCTGCGTTGCATTCTACCTAACAGATTCACGCCCACAGAATAACCGAATTACGGAATTAATTTTCAAGCTAAACATTGACGTTGGGGAGCATGTTATTTACAAAGACTACTATTTTGGTATTTACACGCTACACCCAGGACCTGTCTTTTGGGAAACAAAAGACGAACTTTTGGAAAGAGGAAAGGCATACACTGCACTGCACCGATACCACCAGCACCAATAAGCACCAATATGCAAAAAGCACCAAAAGCACCACAGTCAGCACCATCCATTGCACAGTCATACATTTCAAAAATAAACGATGCCTTGTGACGTCTTCTCTGCTGGGCCGATGTTTCTGGATGTTTTCTTTTCTTGCTGCCTATTTGATAATAAAACAAAAAGGGCACAAAACGCGTCCACTTTTTAAAATTATGGCCAGCAGGGGCCAACTAAGGGTGGTCCACCTGCATGGCTTAGGTGCCACCTCAACCATGGTCCGTAAGCAAGATCTCGCTGGCCACAATGGCCGGTTCCCAGCAGAGGTGCCAGGCCCCAAAACGTGGGGTCCATGAGTGGTGCTCGGCCACAACCGTGTGGTCCATAAGGTGCTAGGCCGCAAGACGTGCGGTCCATAAGTGGTGTTCCGGTCCAGGCAGGCAGCAGCGAGGGTGCGGGCACACAACTGCGGACACCTGCGCACTCCCCCCAGGCCAATCCCTCTATTCCGAATTTACCATCAATCCCTCATAAGGAGGAAGAGATGGAACACAAGCACAATGTCACCCCCACGTCATGATGCGTCTTACATCCCAGACATTTGCAAAAAACGGTGGTGTGGAGTCCTGTCACCTTGGTGAGTGGATGCAGATGGTGTGAAGAGACTTTCAATCCTAATTACCTTCTAATTGACATTAACACTTTCCTCTACCCGGGGTCTGTCCCTGCCAAACCATTGGCCATTTTTACTCTATGTGGTTCTAAGAACCGAACTCCCATTGACCAAACTGTGGTGCTCACCAATTTGGGGTCTCACTCCCCCGATTCTTCACCCTGTGCCCTCGCACAATTTCAGGGCTGGGTTGTGTGGCTCTCCCAGCAGGTCCGCTCACCTGCACACCTCCGCCACTGTAGTTGCGTCCCGAGCTTACCTGCTCCTCACCCTAACCTACCTGGGGAAGGCCCTCTGGCGCTCTCACCCCCTACCGCCCTCTCTGGTGTCGGGCTACCCGGGTCTGTCCTCCGGATCCTTGGGCCCCATTGAACACTACTGGCTCCCAGAGCCTACCTGTGGCCTCACCTGGCCGACAGACTAACAGTGGCGGAGTGCCCATTTAATCACATGTACTAACAGGCCACACGCCCAGCCAATTTACTGTACTAATGCACCCAACACAACACTCCTGTGCAACTACCCACACCACAGATGCCAATATCCAACCACAATTTACCTACTCCCTCTGCCTACTTTTAAACTACCCTACCCGGGTACTCGTGAAGGGGTCCATCCTTCCCCATCCACTCCTTTCGCACCATACACTCCACTCCACATATTCCACAATACTCACTCCACACCATCCATTCCATACTCCATTGATTCCATCCTCCATTCACTCCAGACCATCTATTCCATACCATCTATTCCACACAACCATGCTCCATACACCTGCACTTCACTTGCACATCTGGTGGCACTTGCACACCTGGTGGCACCCTCCTTTCCTCCAGGACCATTCACTCAATACACTACACTCAACTCAATGCACATCATGCTCGCCAAAAAGAACTTCCATACCAATTCCTCATTTCACCAAGCCCAAGCACACGGTGGTTCCCATCCAATTCCTCATTTCACCAAGCCCAAGAGGCACCCACACAATTTCTCCACACTACTACACACACACACTGCATCATCTAACTAACTACTCCCTTCTGAAACTCGTGCTCCCCGTCTTCCCTTATACTAAGCACTCCCTCGTCGTTAGCATCCATCTAATCTACCTATGTCCCCTACTACAGGTATCATGACGCTACTTAAATCTAAAGTTACCTATTGTCATTTCTAATTCCCTATACATTATAACCTAACCCTCCCTGGCTAGGTTTTCACCGCCATAACCCCATAAAACTATAGCTCCTTTGCCCCCATTTTGATGTGAGGGATGGTAAATTTACCATCCCTCTACACCGTATACCATTTGCCATCAATATTTCTAAAACAGTCACTGTACTATGAGCCTCGGTGCGTCAATGTATTTTCACAGCTCGGCTTCGAAAAGCCGAGCAATGCATACGAGTGGTTTGGTCTACTGTAGGTCGAGTCCGTCCGGCATTCGATTCAGGGGAGGAGGTTTACTCGGGCCAAGGTTCAAGGCACCATCCCTACGCAAGGCCTTGCGCTGCCAAGCGCGATGGCCCAGCCTTGCCCTGCCGAAACTTCGCCACCGCAAGGGGGCGCTGTTCCGACCCCTCCTACCTTCCCTCGAACCGGGCCGGTCGCCTTGCCCGGCAAAGCGCGGAATCGACCATACAGGGCGGGACCCGTCCCGGATCATGCACGGCGGTCCTTGCGAAACCACCGCAGCCACGATCCCCGCCGGTTCCCGCAGCACACAAAGAGCACCATGGACCGAGGGCTCGCGTCAGCTATCCGTCAGCCTAAACGCTGTCCTGGTTAACGTCGATGCTTTACTCGCATGCTCACACCACTCGTTCCTTCCCATACTCACAAATTCTCGCGCGCCAAAGCCTTTCGTACATCCCGCACATTCCTCTCGCGCATCCATTCTCCTCGAAAAACTCTGTTATCACGCACACCTCCGTTCCACACCTCTCCTCCGTTACATCCTCCGTAACACTCGTGGGTGTGCACTCTTCCACATAGCCACTCAGCGCACACTCCCGGTTACATCCTCTGTAACACTCACCACGGGTGTGCACTCTTCTGCACACCCAATCACCGCACACTCTCGCGCACACTCTTGCGCACACTCCCCGGTTACATCCTCTGTAACACTCACCATGGGTGTGCACTCTTCTGCACACCCAATCAGCGCGTACCTATCCACAGGTGTGCAATCCCCTGTCGCATACCCAATCACGCGCTCCTCAACCAACTCAGGTGTGAATTCTCGCACGCTCGCCACAACCAACTCACTCTCTGTATCACATTCGTCACACATACACTCCGATGTGCATTCATCCTCACTTTCACACTCTGTAACACACTCACTCTTCAATGCACACTTTTTTCTTACACGCTTGCCCTTTCCACTCACGCAGCGCACAAAGGACTTCCCACCAGCGCCCGGGTGCTTTCGCGATCCCAAGCGCGCGAAAAATCCTTTCGCACCAAACACAGCCCGACTCACCTGGGCACTTCCTCTTCTTCGTTCCTCCACCACCTGCAAACTTTCATTGGGGTTAACAAGCATGGCATCATGATGTGAACATGGACTTTGTACATGATCCATCTTTTCCTCCAATTCCTTTTCGAAATCTGCCGTCTCTCCCATTCCAATTTCCACTACAACCACGTCTTTTTCTTTATTCAGCTCGATGACCGCGGGCTCACATGAATTTGCCTTGTCCAATTCGGCAGCCGTCGGGTTTTTCACACCCTGTGTCGCGATTTCTATCCCGGTCCACCCGGCTGTGCCTTGCTCCAACTCGCTTCTCTCGCGCTCCTCTAGCGAGCTCCAACTCGCTTCTCTTACCTCGTCGCGTTCCCCCGCGACCTCTTTGCCCAATCTGCGGTCCACCTCCCTCTCAACTTCGCTCATCTCATACCTGGCTCTGTCCCTCGCCAACCCCTCATTCATTTCTTTGGCTTGGCCATTTACGTCCTCCATTTGGCCCCCTAATCCTCCCAATTTTCCTTCTAGCCCCCCCAATTTGGCTTTCTAATCGCTCCCCCATTCTATCTTCCAAATTACTCACCCCGTCTCTCAATCCCCCAATTTGGTTTCCTAATCCGCCAAATTTGCCGTCTAACTTCCCAATTTGGCTTCCCAATTGCTCCCCCATTCTATTTTTCATTCTCTCACTATCGGCCCTCATTTCTCCCATTTCTTTCCTTAATCCCCCAATTTGATTGCCCAATTGCTCTCCCATTTTATTCATTTCCCTGCTGGATTTGTCTGTCATCTATTCCATATACCCCATCATTTGTGCCATAAAGAGGTCCAGATTCACTGGTGCTGCGGGCTCGGCCCTCGCTGCCACGTGCGAGGCGCCACCATTTTGTGTGCCTGCAACCCCCTCTACCGCACCCTCTTCAACCTCCTCTTCCATTTCTCCCACCTCTTCCCTGGGGTCCTGGATTAACTCGAACCCCTCTTCTATCTCCCCCACCGGCATCCGATCGCCTTGATTATCCATGGCACGATTTTAATTTGGATGTTAATAATTATTTTGGCCGCTCGTAATTTTGACCAAATTTTTTTCAAGATGGATTAAAATTTGGTTCGGGCTTCAAATCCCACTCCTGACACCAATTGTTGCGGATCCGCGGTTGGCGCTCCCCTTACCAAAAGGGGGGGGGGGGGTTAATCCCCTTGTCTTTTACACTGGCCGATTCTCCCGGTCCTTTAGAAGATATTGCACTCCTTCCGGTCGGAAGCAGGGGGATACTCCTGCCCGAGCCACGGACAAGATGGAATATTGCCGAGCGGTTTTAGCAATCCGAAGCGCGAGCCGTTAGCGGCAGACTAAACCCGATTACAACGGTCGGCCAAATCGTGCCACGTATATCAATTGGGGATAGGACGAAAGCGATCGGATGAGAAGAAATCAGAGTTGGAAGAACAAATATGATTTATTACAAACAATAATGAAGAGGAAACGAAAGGAAAAGCATGTACAAGTAGAGGAAATAAAAGGACACAGGGCAACCTTATACAGTCTTATATAACACTCCCAGGACAGAACAAACACACTTACACGAAAGGATGGAATGGCAGGGATGGTGGGAAGGAAGAGAAGGTTCATGCAGATGGCAGGGAAGGAAGGCCCGGCAGATGGCACAGGCGTCGAGGTCCCGCTCCAAGCTCGCACTCCGGTCCACGCTTTGGGTTCGAGACGAAACCCGGCAACAGCTCCGCGTGCAGTTGAACGCGGCCGGACAATTATATCACGGGGGGAAGCCGGTACACTGCGTACGGAATATGTGCGCTCATCTGCTCGTTCGTCTCCTTGGCTCTCCCGGGCACATCTCTCATCTCCCGAAGTAGTCCCACGCAGCCACATATATTGGCTGCTCACGTATTAAGCCGCCTGCTTTTAGGATACGCCCACCGAGGCGCTGGGCTCGGCCCTGGTTGGGTGATGAGGGCTCCTTGGCTCCACCTTTGATGATGAGTCGACGGGGGGCCACGCCTCCTCCCCACGCTCCGCCCTTCTTCGCCAGCCAGACCGCGTGTGCAAAACGCGGCTGAGCGAGCAGAGGCGCGTAACCCAATTTGGAGAGTCAAGCTGCAAAATGAAGGGGATTTGAAAAGGGGCCTAGGTTATTTGATTAATGCAAACGCCGAGTCAACTAGTGGGAACAGATCCTTAACTAGAACACATACTAATGAGATATCTAAAGAGGTTTCTATGTGCCCTACGTGTTGCAATATGGCCTCACTAGGGTGCGACCTTTGACCTTTGACCTTTTACACAAAAATGGGAATATTTACAGGGGATTATTTATAAGGGATTATTACAAATATTTACAAAGTGGAGGGTTCTAAAAACCGCAACAATATACAGTATATATGCATGAAAAGCAGCCCAAACGGTCACCCCACCACCTCCAGCTTGGACTCTTGGCACTATACAATCTTTGTTGTAGGCTTCATGCACTTGTCTGCGCACTCGGACGCGGCCATCTTGACGATAGACCAGAAATCTAGACTCGTCACTGAAGATCACGTGATTCCAGTGTCCTGGCTGCCATTGACGGTGCTCTCTGGCCCACTGCAATCGGCGATGGCATTGTTGTCTGGTCAGGCGTGGCTTTCTCAGGGGACGCCTGGCACGATAGCCTGCTTGAACCAGTCGTTGGTTGACTAGCCTTCTGGATACAGGCACATTTGACAGTTGCTGCCACTCAGCCCTAAGCCGATTAGCTGACTTGGTACGGCCATTGTGGACTAACCGGTGCAGATGGCAATCATCCCTCCTTGTGGTTCTGCGCGGACGTCCTGGCCTCGGTATTGGAGTAGGGACACCCCTCTGAGCATTTCGTTTCAGGATCTTTGACACCTGACCTTGAGTGATGCCATACTGCCGAGCAACAGCACGCTGTTTCATGCCATAATTTCGTAAGGCCACCACTCCATGACAAACAGCATTGTCGAGTTGACGGACCATCTCCAGAGGAAGCGGCAATAACTTTTGGAGACGTGCAGCAGTTGTTTTCCACTAAAACAGAACGCAACAACCCTTGTATACCCGACTGTGAAGCCAATCTGTCGGTACATTTTGCACCTGTCCGTACATTTTGCCACGCCACCTGTGATATAATCCTGTTGTTGACTTCTTGCTGTGACAGACAATCAGTGACATGGTTCTTTTAACAAATAAATCACCAAAGTGTAAAAGAAACTCACCAGATTGATATACTGAGTTAAGAAAGTAAACCCAAGTCAAGAAAAAAAAAAATTCCATATTAAATGCCACGTCTGTATTAGTAAGGGAAACATATGAAAATCTGTTAACTAAATTGTTACCAAAAAATTTCTTCACCAATATGTTTGTAAAGGTGTGTAATAACATGTGTTAAAATGTTGAAGGTCAACTCCCGTGGGAAACCCAGAAAAAAAGCTGTTGAATTCGGGTACCGAAAAATTATTTTCGAGAATTTTTATTTTTTTTAATCGGCCCTTAAGTAACTTATGAGGGGTCAAATAAGGGTTTTTCATGATTCTGAGTTGATTGTTAACATTTATATTTCACAACAGACACTCCTTTGTGGAAAAATAATTTCTAAATATATCTCATTTTCTACTTTGCAGGACATGGAGTCTAGCAATATGGATGAAGACGTTACTCCACCTGTGCTCAATTGCTTCATCTGTGCACGCTCGGATACACCAGCTGAAAGGCTCATACAGGCAACTCCAAAGGGATACTCAACTTTATTGAAACAAGCAGAAACTGTCGAAAATGTTACTGTTGTGGAACGTATGAAGGAGGCTCAAAAGGAAGGAAAACTGAGGTACCACCAGAAGTGTAAAAATGATCTGTACAACAACTTTGTTGCAACCACCAAGAAGTCAGCTCAAGCATCAAAGGCAGAGAAAGAGTCATCAAAATTGAAGAGAAGACGCACTACTTGTGAGTTCAGTTCATCAACTGGCTGCAGTTCTAGAAGATCACAGTCAGTTGACCTCCTGTATAAGGATGTATGCATTCTTTGCAACCAACCAGCCCAGCTCTACAAAAATAATCCAGCACAAGCTAGAAAGAAATACAGAGTGCCAGATAATTTGACTGCAGATACACTGAAGGCAAGCTTGCTGAAGACAGCACGGAGTCGCGGGGATGACTGGGGCACTGAAGTCACTGGACGCCTGGAAGGGATCAACGACTTGGTAGCAGAAGAAACACTGTACCATTTGCGATGCAAACTTATGTTTGCGAGAGGTGACAGTTTGTCCAAGACTGATGAGGAAGGAAAAAGGAAGAGAGGACAGAGGAGTATTGATGAGGAGCGAGAGGCAGTTTTTATTGAATTCTGCGAATGGTTAGACTCAGAATTAGAGCATGGGGTAATGAACATGGACCAAGTCCATGAAAAGCTGCAGGAGTTTGATCAGTCACCAGAGAAGAGCCTTTCTTTTTCAAAGCATTGGCTAAAGATAAAACTTCTAGAGAAATACGAAGACACCTTGTATTTCACAACACAGGAAAGAAGGGCAGATGTACTCTGTCTCAAAGATGGCACCGACAATATTCTGCGAGGGCATCATGCTAATCTTGACCATGGAGATGAGAAGACTCAGATCATAAAGACGGCACTCAAGTTCATATCCAATGATATTGCCTTGATTGATTTAGGTCCAAAGTCATACCCCACCACACACAGTATGACTGACATCGATAATCAGCTGACACTTGTTCCTGCAAGCCTTCAGATGTTTTTGAGACCGATTGTCAAGACAGACGAAAGAGTTGCCGTTTGGGGGCAGAATTTTATTAAGGCCTGTCGACCTCGGTCTGGAGTATTGCCACACCAAATGGGGCTTGCCATACAACTTGATCATAGATTTGGGTCAAAATGGATGCTCAACAAGTTCCACCGGCTGGGATACACTGAGTCTTACACGGAGACACAAAACTACAAATACTGCTTCCTTAATAGTAGGAGTGGAGATGATGTTCCAGATACTTCTGGCACTCTTGACACCATTGTGGAGGAAACCGATGAACAGATCAATGATGAGGTTGCGGTTGATGCTGCGCTTGAGGATCAATCAGTGATGACAGCCAAAGTGCCAGCCAGTGAAAGTGAATTGTCAAGTAATGATCAGGTGGTCTTTATGGAGGTTGGGGAAACAAACAATGCAGTCACTCAGTTTGTTGGAGACAATATAGATTTAAACATTGTCTCTATTCACGGAAACACTCCCTTTCACTCAATGGGTTAGATCGAAGTCACCTCTCCGGCACCACCTTTGCCAGATCCACAGACAACAGCAGCTTTCCCCCGGGTGAAGTTGAAGGCACTCGACAAAGCTAAGATCCTGAGAGGAACTGAAGTAAAGATTATTCCATTTACGAACAGGAAACAGATAGGAACGAACGCGATCATGTTTCTCCCCCTCGCTGAGCTTTCCTCCTCCCTGGCTCATGATCAGCCACTCCTCACTCCAGGTGACACACTCTGGGCAGCGGGGTGGGTGATCAAAGCCAACGATCCTGAGTTCCCACACTCCAACTGTGGATGTGGACTATGGATGGACAATAGGTGTGCATGGGTATGAGCCAGTTCCAACACTGGACCCCACGGCTCCTGAGGAGCTATTGCAGTTCACGAGCTGTAATTGTCATGGAGATTGCAGCAACCGGCGATGCAGCTGCAAGAAGAATGGGGTCACGTGCATCTCGGCCTGTGGAGTCTGTAATGGCATTACATGCAGAAACTGCAGTCATGATGTTGTTGAGTCTGAAGAAGACATAGACAATGACTGTTGAAACTTCTGACATTGTGAATGAGAAATAACTCTTGAGTATTATATATGTATGTGAAAAAAAAGCTACTTTGTGTGTAAATGTAAAAGTGAAAATATAAATGTTAACAATCAACTCAGAATCATGAAAAACCCTTATTTGACCCCTCATAAGTTACTTAAGGGCCGATTAAAAAAATTAAAATTCTCGAAAATAATTTGTCGGTACCCGAATTCAACAGGTTTTTTTCTGGGTTTCCCACGGGAGTTGAACTTCAACATTTTAACACATGTTATTATACACCTTTACAAACATATTGGTGAAGAAATTTTTTGGTAACAATTTAGTTAACAGATTTGTGAAATATCTCATAAAATGCCCTTACTATATGTATGTATATATATATATATATATATATATATATATATATATATATATATGTACATATATATATATATATATATATATATTGTTGCGGATTTGAGAATCTTGTTGTAAATATCACCCTGAGTAGTGTAATGATTCCTTGTAAATATCTCCATTTTGTGTGTAAAGGTCAAAGGTTGTCCTCTTAGTTAGTCCATATACATGCACGTAGGCCACCATATGCCCTTATAAATAGTTATTTCCTTGTTATGTGTATTAGTTTCAGGCTGTGTTTCCCATTAATCGACTCTGCATTGCATCAGATGACATAAGATAGTTCCCTTTTCAAATTCCCAAAAACCTCCATTACCAACCGCATTTGCCAACTGCATTCGCCCCTCCATTAAGCACGCGGTCGGTTCGGAGAAGAAAGGCGTGTCTCCACCTCGTCATAGGAAGGAGGAGTGAGCCAACCCCGATCGACCAACCAAGCACGAGGGGTTTGGCTTGAGAGGGCGGAGAAAGAACGATGGGGCAGGTTCGCTAAGATTCGAGGGTGTGGCCCTATATAACCCGTCACGCGACGTCCCCACGAGAGAAGGGATGAGTTCACCTAAATTGACACCATTGTCAACGCAGCTTTGAACCGCAGCTTTGAACCGCAGCTTTGAACACCGCAGCTTTGAACCACCGCAGCTTTGAACAAACCGCAGCTTTGAACAAACCACAGCTTTGAACAAACCGCAGTTTTAACCACCGCAGCTTTGAGCGTCGACAGCGGTGACGGCAGTTGCGGCCACGAAGCAACGTCGCCGTGCGGAGATGATTGGGGAGAGTCGGCGGCTGCTCAACTCGAGCCGGGATCACACCCACCACATGCATCCTTCCCGCCTTGTGATCCGACCTCCTCGTCCGTCCAGCCATCCACCTCCAGCTGAACCTTCCTCCCCTTCAAGCCATTCGTTCCTGCCTTCATTCCCCATTTGTGTAAGTCTGATTGTCGTCCATCTTCTGTGTTGTCCTGGGGGTTAAGTAAGACTGAATAGGTAAGTTAATATTGCACTGTGTCTTCTGGTCCTTCCATCCTTCTGTAAATTATTTTCGTATCTTTCCTTCTCCTTGGTTCCTTTAATTGTGTAAATATTAGTAATAAATTATATTTGTTCTTCCTTACCTTCTGGTTTCCTCACATCCGTTCGTCCTTGTCTTTTCCCAATTGAATACCTGTGGCACGATTTGGCCAACGTTCAGAATCGGGTCTAGTTACTTGCTAATGGTTCGTGCCGCGGCTGCTAATCCACTCGGCAATTAACATCTTGTCCGCGGTCGCGAACGAGGTTGCTCACCTGCCTCTCCGGAGGGAGCCGAGCAGCTTCAGGACTCACGTCGGTCAGTCATAGACAAGGGGATTAATTCCCCCTTGGTAAGGGGAAAAGGGCCGACGTTGAGATCCGCAACAATATATATATATATATATATATATATATTTGTATATATATATATATATATGTATGTATATATATATATATATATATATATGTATATATATATATATATATATATATGTATATATATATATATATATATATATATATATATATATATATATATATATATATATATTGTTGTGGATTTGAGAATCCTGTGTTGTAAATATCACCCTCTGTAAATAGTGTCATGATTTCTTGTAAATACCTCCGTTAATTGTAAAGGTCAAAGGTCGTCCCCTTAGTTAATCCATCGCATGCACGTAGAAAATCATATAACCTTCTAAATAGTTATTTCTTATTCTATGTAGTTTAAGGCTCTGTTTCCCACTAGTTGACTCTGCATTGCACCAAATGACATCAGATAGTTCCCTTTTCAAATCCCCCAATCCTCTCTTCGAAGTGTCAGTGCATTGGGCAGTTTTCTTCACCCCAACCTCCATTACGCACGCGGTCAGCTCGGAGAAGAAAGGCGTGTCTCCACCTCGTCATGAGAAGGAGGAGTGAGCCAGCCCCCGATCAACCAAACAAGGATGAGGGGTTTGGCCTGAGAGGGCGGAGAGAGAGCATTCGAGGAGGTTCGCGAAAGTTCCATGGGCGTGGTTATATAACCCGTCGCCCGGAGCCTCCCACCCGCAGTCCACCGGAGCCTCCCCCCGCAGTCCATCGGAGCAGTCCATCGGAGCAGTCCACGGGAGCCCAGTTGAGTCCAGTCCAGTTAAGGAGGAGCTGTGAGTCCAGTTGGAGCAGATAACCGAGGAAGCCCCCACAGCAGATGAGGAAGGAATCCACTGCAGCTGAATCCACCGCAGCTGGGTGGAGTTGAGCTTTAACGGTGGTTCGACCCGCGGCCGCAAAGCAACGCCGCCGTGCGAACGGAAGTGTGGAGAGTCGTCGGCTGCTCACTCCCGGGCCCGGCCGTTCTCCTGCGTCCAGCTGAACCTTCCAGCCCTGTGGTCCCACCTCCTCATCCGTCCAGCCATCCACCTCCTGCCATTCCTGTCATCATCCCCGTGTAAGTCTGACTGTCGTCTGTTTGTCCGTGTTGTCCCTGGGAATAAGTAAGACTGTATAGATAAGCTAGTATTGCACTGTGTCTTCTCCTTCTGTCATTATTTTCGTTTCTTTCCTCCTCCTTGGTTTCTTTTGACTTGTACATAATTAGTAGTAATAAATCCTGTTATTTCCTCCTTTTGCCTTCTTCTTCTTCCTCGTCCGATCGTCCTTGTCTTTTCCATCATTGAATACCTGTAGCACGATTTGGCCAACGTTTAGAATCGGGTCTAGTTTTTGTTAATGGTTCGAGCCGCGGCTGCTAATCCGCTCGGCAAATAACATCTTGTCCGCGGTCTCGAACGAGGTTGCTCACCTGCCTCTCTGGAGGGAGCTGGGCAGCTTCAGGAATCACGTCGGTCAGTCGCAGACAAGGGGATTAATCCCCCCTTGGTAAGGGGAAAAGGGGCCGACGGTGAGATCCGTAACAATTGGTGTCAGGAGTGGGATTCGGACCTGAAGTGCGCTTAGCGCACTCAAAATTACGTGTGGCCAAAATTTTATTAAAACATCCAAATTTAAAAATTGTGCCATGGATAATCAAGGCGATCGGATGCCGGTGGGGGTAGAGATAGAAGGGGTAGAAGCGACCCAGGACCCCAGGGAAATGTATATGGGGGAGAGAGAGGAGGAGAGCAATGAGGGTGTGGTAGCAGAGGGTTCAGGCGCACAAGATGGCGCCTTCACGCACGAGGTTGCAGCAACACCAAATTGCGCCGCGCACGAGGTTGCAGCAGCACCAAATTGCGCCGCGCACGAGGTTGGAGGCGCACAAAATGGCGCCTCGAACGAGCGCACGGTAGCCGCGCCCGCTGTACCACTACCAGCGGGCTTTGATGTGGGGACCTTCGTGGCGCAATTCACCGCGATGCTGAGAATAGAGGGGGACAAATTAAGGGCAGAAATGAGGGCCGATGGAGAGCGGATGCGAAATGATTGGAAAACCTCAGGAGTGTGTCTACCCTCAGGAGTGCCAGGAAGCACTATCTCTCCACACTCAAGAATGAACTCTCAAACCTGTCTCCTTCCTCCAAATCCTGGTGGCGTCTGGTCAAATCCGTTTCTGGTGTTTGTTCCCCCTCCATCCCCTCCCTTACCTCAAATGGGCACACAGTTGACATCGCACGTGACAAAGCCGAATGCCTCAACTCTGTGTTTGCCTCAAAATCTTGTGTCCCAAACCCATCTCTCTCTGTTCCCACCCTTCCCAGTCGAACCCAACTGCTCCTGGACTCTGTGTCCTTCTCTCCTGACAAGGTGGAGGAGTTTTTGTCGAACCTCGACTCTGATTCTGCAACTGGACCAGACGGCATCAGCCAACGGGTCCTAAAATCCTGCTCTGCTGCTCTATCTCACCCTCTCTCTGTCCTTTTCACCCTCTCTTTTGCTCAAGGTCATCTGCCAGCATCATGGAAATCAGCAAACATTTACCGCTTTACACAAAAAAGGTGCAAAAACAGATCCTTGCAACTACAGACCAATCAGCCTGCTCCCAATTATCAGCAAAGTCATGGAATCCTTCATTGCTTCGGATATGAAATCTTTCCTCTTCTCCAACGGCTTGATCTCTGATCATCAATTTGGTTTCAGACCAGGTCACTCTACTCTGGACATGCTGCTTCTGCTGTCTCAACAATGGATGGAGGTCCTCAATGCCAAACAGGAAATCAGAGCTGTCTCCCTCGACATATCACGTGCCTTCGATACGGTCTGGCACCCAGCTCTGCTCACCAAACTCTCCTCCTATGGTATCCATGGAAATCTCCATGCATGGCTTGCGGACTTCCTCTCTGGTCGTAGTCAACGGGTGGCCTTGAATGGATTTCTCTCAACTCCCCTTCCTGTTCAGGCTGGAGTTCCCCAAGGCAGTGTTCTGGGCCCTGTGCTTTTTCTGGTCTTTATCAATGATCTCTCCGACTCTCTGGAAAATCCTCTCTATCTCTTTGCTGATGACTCCACTCTCTGCCACTCCATTCCTCTGCCCTCAGATCGGCAGTCTGCAGCCTCCTCACTCTCTGAAGACTTGGACAAAATCACAGACTGGTCAAACAAGTGGAACATGTCTTTCAATCCTGACAAATCTCACACTCTTACTATGTCTCTCCGAAAAGATCGACTGGACAACCCTCCCATCTACTTTCTCAACAATCCTCTCCAAGAAGTTCTGTCGCTCAAGCTTTTGGGTCTCACTATCTGCCATGATCTTTCTTGGGAAAACCACATTTCCAAGCTGGCCTCCAAAGCCAGTCGCCGACTGGGCATCCTCCGTCGTGCGAAGTCCTTCCTCGGCACACATGAGCTCCTCACCACATACAAGGCTTTCATCCGCAGCTCAATGGAATACTGTTCTCCCCTATGGGCCGGTGCTCCTGCCTCACACCTAGCTCGGCTTCACGCTGTCGAACCCAAAGCTTTCAGAATTATTGGAATCTCCCGCGATGAAGCTATCTCTGAGGGCCTTTCACTCACTCACCGCAGGGAGGTAGGTGGTCTTTCTGTCTTCTGCCGACTCCTCTCCAGCCTTGCACCCCCAGCTCTCTCTGTGCTCTGTCCCCCAAATATTCCTACAGGTCGCACAAGATCTGCCAGCAACCCTCTGATGGTTAAACTGCCGAAATCTCGGCTCTCTGCTCACCTTCACTCTTTCATTCCTCTTTTCTCCCGCCTCTGGAACAAATTCCCTCACTCCCTTCAATCCCACTCGTCCCTCCAGGTCTTTAAAACAGCTGTTCACCACCATCTCTTATCTTCCCCCATCCAAAACCTTGATCTTTTCTACCCCCGCTAATTCACCCCAGATCCACCTTGTTTGAAATTCCAACTTCTTTCCTGGAAGTCCTGGCAGTGTCCATATGTTTTATACCTCTCCCACCCCCCCCCCCTTCCCATGCCCCTCCCCCCCAATGCCCTCTCCCTCTCACAGATCTCTCGATGTCTCCATGTCTCTCGGTCCCTGCTCTCAAAATAATGTTGTGTTTGTGTCCTTCCTCCTCTCTCCCCATCTTGTCTACCGCTCCCGATGTTATATGTTTTATGTGTCGGTTTGTCTTTCTGTGTGATTAATGTTCGCTCTTTCACGAGCCTCGATCTTGTATACAAAAAAAAAAAAAAAAAAAAAACCAAATTCGGCGGATTGAGTAAGGAGGTGCAAAAGATGGATGCAATGCCAATGAGGGAAGAAGTAAGGGCCAACACCAATAACTTAGAAAGCAAATTGGAGGGACTCGGAAGCAAATTGGAGGGAGTCGGAAGCAGATTAGGGGACAAATTGAGGGGCATAATTGGCCAAGCCAAAGAAATTAATGAGGGGTTGGCGAGGGGGCAAGCCGCATATGAGGTGAGGGAAGCCGAGAGGGAGGTTGACCGCAGGTTGAGCGAGCAGGTCCCAGGTGTATGCGACGAGGTAAAGCCGGTCGAGAAGCGCTGGTTGAGCGAGGCGGAGAAAAGCGCGGTTAAAATGACGGGGGTAGATATCGCGACCCGGGGTATGGAAAAGCCGGCGACCGCCGAGGTAGAAAAGGAAATTTTATTCGGACCAGCGGTCGTCGAGGGAAAGAAAAAGTAAATTAAGTCTGAATCATTCGAAGCAGTAGTGGAAATTGGAGAGACCGGGGACTTAGAAAAGCACTCGCGGCAGGGAGAAATGGAGACTGTACAAAGTCCATGTTCACATCATGATGCTGTGCTTAACCCAAACGAAAGTTTGCAGGTGTTGGAGCGAAGAAGAAGAAGCGCCCAGGTGAGTCGTGCTGTGTATTGTGCTGGGAGATTTTGCAGGAGGATGTTTGGCGCAGAAAGAATTTTTGCGCGCTTGGGATCGAGAAAGCATCCGGGCGTTGGTGAAGGGTCCCCTGTGAGTGGTGTGAGTGGAAATGGCGTGCTTGTGAGGAAAGAGTGTGCGTCGGAGAGTGAGTGTGTTCCAAAGTGTGGGAGTGATACCGAGTGCGAGCGAGAATGCACGTCGGAGCGTAAGTGTACAGAGGATGTAACCGGAGAGTGTGCGCAAGAGTTGGCGCGAGAGTGTGCGGTGATGATTGGGTGTGCGGAAGAGTGCACGCCCGTGGTGGTTACGGAGTATGTAACGGGGGAGAGTGCACGCGAGAAGTGTGCAGACAGCGAGTGGTGTGTAACAGAGGAGTGCATGATAACAGAGTGTGCTGTCGGAAGTGAGAATGAATGCGACACAAAGAGTGAGAGCGATACGGAGTGTACGTGTGAGGGTGAGAGTGACCCGGAGAGTGAGTTGGTGGAGGAGCGGGTGTGAGGATGCACGCTTGGGATGGACGGCGAGCGTGTGCGGGGAAGCACACCTGAGTTGGTTGTGGCGCGGGTGTGGGAGAGCCCATTGAAGCGCGTGAGTGGGTGGATGCGAGAGTGCACGGCCCCTTACTGCACGCCCATGGTGAGTGTTACGGAGGACGTAACGGAGGAGAAGTGTGCGAACGAGTGTGTGCAAGAGGGTGCGCGAGAGGTGTGTAACAGGGAGTGCGGTGGTGGAATGGACGGAGTGTGTGGGATGCACTGGAGGCGCCGAAACGCCGGGTTTGGTGAGTGTGAAAAGGGTAGTGTATGCGTGTGAGCATGCGAATAAGGCATCGACGTTAAACGGGGCAGCGTTTAGGGCAACGGTTAGCCGACGCGAGCACTCGGGGCGCGGTGCGCTTTGTTGGATGCGAGGCCCGGCGCGGATCGGTGCTGCGTCGCTTCTCTTCGAAGCGTCGTTGCCGATTCGGGCCTGGCCCCGCCCCGCACGGTCGAGTCCGGGCCTAGCCGGGCAAGGCGACCGGTCCGGTTCAAGGGCAGGTAGGAGGAAGCGGAACGGTGCCCCCTTGTGGGGGCGGCGTTCTGGCCGGGCGAGATCGGGCCTTCGGGTGGGAGACCGGAAGGCTACGCGCTGAGATGGTGCATGGAATCTCGGCCCGACCAAACCGCCTCCCCTGAACCGAATGCCGGACGGACTCAACCTGCAGGTGACCAAACCACCCGAATTCATTACCCGGCTTTGCGAAGCCGGGTTTTAATGAGGTAACGATGCACCGAGGCGATATAGTGGACTGTGATGATGATAGTGTTTTGGATTCGAAATTTTGAGAGTAGTGAGTAGGATTGGTAGAATGATTGGCAGTGATTGGCAAATTTTGATTTGCAGGAAATTGGATGGGACAAATTGATAGTAGAGGATGCCCGATGTGGTGGGATGGCAACTCTGCCATCCCTCACATCAACACGGGCACATGAGCACTAGCTATGGGGTTTATGGCAGTGTAAGCTCGCCGAGGGAGGGTTTGGATAATGTATAGGGACCTAGAGATGACCATAGGTAACGGTAGAGGTAAGTAGCAACATTGGACAGGTAGTCGGGGACATAGAGAGGTTAGAATGGATGATAACGACGTGGGATGTGCTTAGTTTAAAGGGAAGACGAGGAGCACCAAGTTAGAAGGAAACCAGGTAGAGCAGATGATGCCGTGTGTTTGAGAATCGAAAGGGTATGGAGCAGTGTATGAGTGAGTAATGGTGATTGTGGATTGTATTGAGTGTGAAAGTGTATGGAGCAGTGTATGAGGAATAATTGTGGTTGTGCATTGTATTGAATGATTGAAGAAGCCTGGGAGGAAGGAGGGTGCAGGTGGCACCAGGTGTCATTGCACAGGCGTGCAAATGAACAGGTGTATGGAGAATGGTTGTGTGGAATAAATGGCATGGAATATATGGAGTATGGAATGGATGGTGTGGAGTGAGTATGGTGGAAAATGTGGAGTGGAGTGGTTGGTGCGATGGGAGTGTATGGGGAGGATGGACCCCAATCACGAATACCCGGGGAGGGTAGTTTAAGAGTTAGGTAGAGGGAGTAGGTAAATTGTGGTTGGATATTGGCATCTGTGGTGCGTGGTGGAAGATTGGTGTTTGGCTGGGTGCATTAGTGTCGTGGAAATGGCTGGGCGTGTGGCCTGTTAGTGTGTGTAGTTAAATGGGCACTCCGCCACTGTTAGGATGTCGGCCAGGTGAGGCCGCAGGTGGGCTCTGGGAGCCGGTAGAGTTGTTGTGGATGGGGACCAATGATCCAAAGGACGGACCCGGGTAGCCCAGTGCCAGAGAGGGCAACGAGGGGGGTAAGTGTCAGAGAGGGCCTTCCCCAGTTAGATAGGTTAGGGTAAGGAGCAGGTAAGCTCGGAGGCAACTGCAGTGGTGGAGGTGTGCAGGTGGGTAGATCTGCTGGGAGAGCCACACGACCCAGTCCTGAAATTGTGCAAAGGCACAGGGAGTTGAATCGGGGGAGTGAGACCCCAAATTGATGAAGCACCACAGCTTGGTCAATGGGAATTTGGTTCTTAGAACCGCATAGAGTAAGATGGCCAATGGATTGGCAGGGAAAGACCCCGGGTAGTGTAAAGTGTATTAAAGTCATTTAGAGGATAGTTAGGATTAAGAATCTCCTCGCACCATCTACATCCACTCACCTGGGGTGACAAAAATCCACACCGTGCCATGGTTTGTTGTTTTTATTTTTTCTGTGCAAATGTTTTGGATTGTGAGACGCATCATGACGTGGGTGTGACATTGTGCTGATGTTCCATCTCTCCCTCCTTATGAGGATTGATGATGAATTGGTGATGGCAAATTTTGGATTAATGGGATTGTGACGAATTTGGTATAGGGGAAATATGGGGAGGACGAGATGTAGTGACGGATTGGTAAGGGTGTAGATTTTTGTAAATATGGGGTAAGGGCAAGGGTAGAGTAGGTAACAGGGGGGGTGACGTACGGTAGGGACGAGCTTTTCTCCGCTCAGTCTCCAGACGCACCTCACTCTGCATTGCCTTCGTTGATGTGTACCCTTGTGACCTTACCCCTCACTCACCTGTCTTCTCTGTCTTCCTTCCCCAACCCGAAGATCGTGCTCTCTGGGCACTGAGGGAAGCGTGCGGGGGGGGGGGGGGGGGGGCCGCGTCGGTGTGCCCGAATCCTCACAACCAGCTACCTGCATCCACGCACCACTTGTGGACCACATGTCTGTGGCTGAGCACCACTCATGGACCCCACGGGTTGGGGCATGGCCCCTCTGCTGGGACCGGCCACGATGGCCCAAGATCTTGCTTGCGGACCCGGTGAGGTGGCACCAAGCCCACAGGTGAACCACCCATAGTCGGCCCATGTGGGCCATAAATAAATAACGGACACGTTTTGTGCATTTTTTATTTCCACCAAATAGGCAGCAAAACAAGAAGAACAAGTTGACAACATCTGGAAGAACAACGGCCGGCAGAGGGAGCCGAAGAGGAAGACCACCAACAGGGTTTTGTTTTTTTATTTGAACTGTGGTGACTGTGCACTGACTGGTGCTTTATGGTGCTTTGGTGCTCTTTATTGGTGCTGGTGCGTCGATGCAGTGCATGCTGTCTTCCTCCTTGCAGTGTAAATACAATCAGCGTCACTTGTAAATAATGCTCCCCACCGTTCATGTGTAGTTTGAGAACCATTCCGCAATTCGGTTATCCTGTGGGCGTGCATCTGTTAGGTAGGGTGCAATGCAGCAGAGGGACATACTTATTTGTGTTTTAAAACTGTCGCACTCAGGGTCAGGTTAATTGTAGAGGGAATTACACCTACGTGCCACATTAAGTTAAAGTTTTATAGGCCTGGGACGTGCCTGGAGGATGAGGGTGCAGTGTTGCGGATTTGAGAATCCTGTGTTGTAAATATCACCTTCTGTAAATAGTGTCATGATTCCTTGTAAATACCTCCGTTAATTGTAAAGGTCAAAGGGTGTCCCCTTAGTTAATCCATCGCATGCACGTAGAAAATCATATACCCTTCTAAATAGTTATTTCTTATTCTATGTAGTTTAAGGCTCTGTTTCCCACTAGTTGACTCTGCATTGCACCAAATGACATCAGATAGTTCCCTTTTCAAATCCCCCAATCCTCTCTTCGAAGTGTCAGTGCATTGGGCGGTTTTCTTCACCCCAACCTCCATTACGCACCCGGTCAGCTCGGAGAAGAAAGGCGTGTCTCCACCTCATCATGAGAAGGAGGATTGAGCCAGCCCCCGATCAACCAACCAAGGATGAGGGGTTTGGCCTGAGAGGGCGGAGAGAGAGCGTTCGAGGAGGTTCGCGAAAGTTCCATGGGCGTGGTTACATAACCCGTCGCTCGGAGCCTCCTACCCGCAGTCCACCGGAGCCTCCCCCCGCAGTCCATCGGAGCAGTCCATCGGAGCAGTCCACCGGAGCCCAGTTGAGGCCAGTCCAGTTAAGGAGGAGCTGTGAGTCCAGTTGGAGCAGATAACCGAGGAAGCCCCCACAGCAGATGAGTAAGGAATCCACCGCAGCTGAATCCACCGCAGCTGGGTGGAGTTGAGCTTTAACGGCGGTTCAACCCGCGGCCGCGAAGCAATGCCGCCGTGCGAACGGAAGTGTGGAGAGTCGGCGGCTGCTCACTCCCGGCCCGGCCATTCTCCTGCGTCCAGCTGAACCTTCCAGCCCTGTGGTCCCACCTACTCATTCGTCCAGCCATCCACCTTCTGCCATTCCTGTCATCATCCCCATGTAAGGCTGACTGTCATCTGTTTGTCCGTGTTGTCCCTGGGAATAAGTAAGACTGTATAGATAAGCTAGTATTGCATTGTGTGGTCTCCTTCTGTCATTATTTTCGTTTCTTTCCTCCTCCTTGGTTTATTTTGACTTGTACATAATTAGTAGTAATAAATCCTGTTATTTCCTACTTTTGCCTTCTTCTTCTTCCTCGTCCGATCGTCCTTGTCTTTTCCATCATTGAATACCTGTGGCACAATTTGGCCAACGTTTAGAATCGGGTCTAGTTTTTGTTAATGGTTCGAGCCGCGGCTGCTAATCCGCTCGGCAAATAACATCTTGTCCGCGGTCTCGAACGAGGTTGCTCACCTGCCTCTCTGGAGGGAGCTGGGCAGCTTCAGGACTCACGTCGGTCAGTCGCAGACAAGGGGATTAATCCCCCCTTGGTAAGGGGAAAAGGGGCCGACGGTGAGATCCGTAACAATATATTGTTACAGACGCGGTTTTGGATGTTAGTTTACCGAGCGGTTTGGTATGACCGCGTCTGCACAGTTTACCCGATTCCACTCGAACGTTGGCCAAATCGCGCTATGCTAAATCAATTAAGGAAAGGACACAACGGCTGGGTTAAATGACACGACACCAGGGGTACAGTTCTCAAGACCTCCGGAGGAGGTTATAATATTGGTTTGCAGAACGTTTAGATTACACTGACAAGAGGTACAGCATAGAAAGGTGGGCACTTAAATACGGTCTTATCTTAGCCCCGACAGACCACAGATAAACGGGACAAGACTGACTCACACAGGGATTGATGGCAAGGAAGGGCAGAATCGATGGCTCAAGGTGCACCTTGGCTCAGGGACAGGATCCACACGGTCCGGTCCAGATATGCGGGGAGGTATTGTCGCGCTGGAGGTGGCGTCTGTTTCTCCTCAAGCTGGGGGCGCATCTCACGTCACCTCCGGTAAGTGGCTGCGTATATCCAGCGGGGAGTGACACGCCCTCGGCTCGTTAGCTCCGCCCCAGATGGAATCGGCCCGCCGCTTCTTATTGGGTGCGGGGGGGTTACCGGGCTCCGCCCTTGACGAGGAGCTGACAGTCAGCCCCTTCGTGGTAACCCCGCCGGAGCACATGGGCAATGGCGGCTAACCAAGCCGGAGTGAGGACGCCCACTCCCCGCACCGCCGCCGCGCCGCCCCCGCTGTGGTTGTAGTTGTTGTTGTTGTTGTAGTTCCATGAGATGATGGGAGGATGCGGAGATGAGGTTGTGGGGAGGTATTGGGAGGTCCTAAACTCACTACTGGTGCCATACAATCACATTCTGGTGCAACGAAGAGTCAGAATTAATGGAAACGAGTCCTTAACTGACATAGACTAAGAATAACTAGCAAGATGTCCTATAGTTGTCTACGTGAGATGCGGTGAACCTGGGCACGACATTTAATGGGGGAAAAAGGGGAAGGTCGGTTCTACAGAGTGTTGTTTACAGACAATGGGACTAGGGAATGGGGGATTGGGGATAGTTGGGGAGTATTGGGGAAATAGGGGAATATTTACAAGCGGATATGGATGGAGGCCAAATCCCATATCCGCAACATTGCACCCTTCTCTACCTCGGGGCGTCCCGACCCGATAAATCTTTACCTACTTTAGTGTGGCACTCAGATGTAGTTCCCTCTACTATTAACTCTACCCTGAGTGCGACAGTTTTACAGATGTTCACAAATGAGTAAATATGTCCCCCTGCGACGTTGCACCCTTCTCCTCACAGAAACACACCCACAGGATAACCGAATCGCGGAAAGAATTCTCAAACTAAACATACAGCCGGTAGGGAGCATTATTTACACAAGACTACACTGATATTTACACTACGATCCAGGACCTGTTTTTGGAGGAACACATGCAGATGTTATGCATAGAGAGAGAGCACGCATGCCAGCATCGATACACCAACCCACGAGTGCTCTGTGGCCCTACGGCCTTTAATAATGTGCAGAGCACCCCTTCCAAGCACCAAAAGCACCACCCCATAACACAGTCAGCACCATCCAGTGCACCAATAAAATGTTAATAAATCACCGGTGGTGTCGCAGCCGGCCGATGTTCTGCCGCTGGTCTTGCCTTGGAGCCCATTTGGTGTTCTGGCTTCCTTCAAAAATAAAGAAAGGCGCCAACCGCGTCCATTTCTAAATTGTGGCCGTCAGGGGGCCAACTATTAGTGGTTCACCTGTATGGCATAGGTGCCACGTTGACCCATAGGTCCATCAACGGGTGGTGCTTGCCCGCAAAAGACTGCGGTCCATGGTGGGCGGCCACAAACATTGCGGTCCATATGGTGTATCGATCCCGGCAGCAAGCAGCGAAAGTGCAGGCCCACAACTGCGGAGCCAGCACCTCTCTCTCCTCTCTCTCTGCCCCAAAGCCAGATCCTCGGAGGTGGGAGACAAAAGAAGAGGACAAGTGAGTAAGGTGGTAAGGGCGCAAAAGTGCACGCAACATTAGGTAATGCACACTAGGGGCACATGGGAACCAGGTGAGACAGGTACGTTCCTACCGTACGCCCCCCCCCCCCCACCAGGTAACCTACATGGCCCCTCCCTTACCCCTTACTGTATCCACAAAACACAACACTACCCATAAACATCTATTTTACCAATCAACAAACGTCCCTAATGTCTTCCCCGTTCCTCCCATAAACCAAATTCGTCTTCTCTCCCTCCTAACCAATCAAATTTGCCATTTTCAACTCTCATCAAAATTTGCCATCTCCAACTGAACATCAAAATTTGCCATCACCAATTCATCATCAGTCCCTCCTAGGGAGGGAGAGATGGAATCACCCCAATGTCTCATCCACGTCGTGATGCGTCTCACCAATCCACACAGCAATTCTCATTTCCTGCACACAGAACAAAGAAACACAGGTGTGGAGTCATCATCACCACAGGTAAGTGGCTGCGTATGGTGCGACAGGTTCATCAATCCTAACTATTTCCTAAATGACTTTAACAACTTTACATTACCCGGGGTCTTTCTCCTGCCAAACCATTGGCCCTCTTACACTATGGGTTCTAAAAACCAATTCCCATTGACCAAACTGTGGTGCTTTTCAATTTGGGGTCTCACTCCCCCGATTCATCTCCCGGTGCCCTCGCACAATTTCTGGGCCGCGACGTGTTGCTCTCCCCGCAGGTCTACCCACCTGCACACCTCCACCACTGCATTTGCCTCCGAGCTTACCTGCTCCTTACCCTAACCTAACTACCTGGGGAAGGCCCTCTGGCGCTCTCCCCACTCAGTGCCCTCTCTGGCACTGGGCTACCCAGGTCCATCCTCCGGATCCTCGGGCCCCACTGACACTAACGGCTCCCAGAGCCCACCTGCGGCCTCACCTGGCCGACATCCTCACAGTGGTGGAGTGCCCAACCAACTACACACACTAACAGGCTACATGCCCAGCCATTTCCACAACACTAATGCACCCATCCACAATACCATTCTGCAACCGCACCACAAATGCCAATATCCAACCACAATTTACCTATACCCTCTACCTAACACTTACACTACCCGCCCCGGGTACTCGTGAAAGGGCTCCACTCTTCCCCCATCCACACCTTCGCACCATGCACACCACTCCGTACCACTTACTCCAACTCTCTCCACACACCTGTACTTGCACACCTGTGCTCTCAGTCTTGGTGCCGCCTGCACCCTTCTCTCCCCAAGCGCATTCGCGCTGATCCACAACACTCACTACTCACACACTGCTCCACACACCTGTCCAGTTGCACACCTGTGTAATCACACCTGTTCAATTCTCAACCACACGGCATCATCTCATCTAACTACTCCCCTCTAAAACTTGCGCTTCCCAGTCGCCCCTTTAAACTATTGCGCTCCCTCGTCATTATAATCCACACTAAACTACCTGCGTCCCCACTACAGGTATCAGTCACTATCTAAACCTTAACGTTACCTAATGTCATCTTCGCTAGGTCCCTACCAATATCCTAACCCACCCGGGCTAGTTTTCACTGCCATACACCCCATAATCTATAGCTCCTTTGCCCCACGTTTGTGAGGGATGACAGAGTTGCCATCCCACCACATCGGGCATCTCCCACTACCAATTTCGCACATCAAATTTCAACAAATCAAAAATTTGCCAATCACTACTCATCATCTGCCAATCATTACTGCCAATCCTTTGCCAATCATCAAATTTTGTTTTTTTTCTAATTTCGGGGCCAAAACACTATCCTTGTCACCCGTCTACTTACTAATGCCTCTCGGTGCGCCAATTTACTTCTAACGCTCGGCTTCGTACAGCCAAGCCATGAATGCGGGTTGTTTGGTGCCAGCGGCTGGACACGTCCCGCATTCGGTGCAGGGCAGGAGGTTTACCCGGGCCGAGATCCCTCGCACCATCTCGGCACGGAGCCATCCCATGGCCCGATCTCGACCTGCCGGAATGCCTCAACAAAAAGTGGTCGCCATGACGACCCTTCCTATCGGGCTGCCAGCTCCGCCTAGTGGAGCACGGACGCGGCCGTTCAAAGCGAGGCACAGCGTGGATCGCGTACGGCGGCTCTTTTGAAACCGCCGTGGTTCGGATCCCCGCTGGTCCTCGCGGCATGCGAAGCTGCCCGACGCGCACCGAGGGCCCGATTCGGCTATAAGTCGCTCTAACCTTTAACCCGGTTACCTTCGATGCCTCACCTGCATGCTTACACCCCGCAGCCCGTTCCTTGCTCACACATCCAGCCGTTTCCATGCTCCTCGTACCTTTCCTTACACACCTCGGTACACTCATTCCACTCACAGCCTTGGTCACACACCTGACCACCGAGCACCTTGGCACACATTCGTCGCTCGCACACCTCACCAACACACCTCTTCGCGCCCCCTCCTCGGTCACCTCCTCTGTGACAATCACAGGTGTGCTCTCACTCGCACACCCAACCACGTGCCTCACTACCAATTCCAGCGTGCATTCCCACTCACGCTCTACCATTCCAGGTGTGCATCCCTCCATCCCAGGTGTACATCCTCGCTCACCTGTCACAACTAACTCACGCTCCATGTCACTCTCACTACTTTCACCCTTACTCTTGACAGCGCACTCTTTTCCCATGCACCTGTCCGTCACACACCTTTCTCGCGCACACTCTTGCGCACACTCTCCCGTCACACCCTCTGTAACACTTACCACACCGCGCTTCCATGTGCTCCCTCGCACACGCGCTACGACCGACTCACTCTCGCCAGCACCCTCACTCCTTGGCACGCACTTTTTCCTCACACACCCCAGAGTCGGACTTTCTCGCACACCTCCTTTTTCGCACACCAGACCTGTCGCACACTTCACCAACGGCCTCTCACGAACACCCGGGTCCATCTCGACCCCCAAGCTCATTAAATCACCTGGCGCATCATACGCACGACCATATTGGTCACCACTTACACCGGGTCCTCTTCCTCTTCGCTTCTCCTCCATCACCTGCGAATCCCTCATCCGGTTAATGAGAACATCATCACGATCCAAACACAGACTTTGGACCAATTCTTTTACTTCCTCCTTTATCTCTTTCTTATCCTCTCTCCGTCGCTTCTTAATTTCGCTCACCCCTTCTTCCACTTCTTCTAATTTCTGCTTCACCTCTTTTATTTCCCGGTACGTCTCCTCAAGCTCGTCCTCCAAGGCTACCTTGACCGTTTCCATGTGCGTCCTCACCTGCCGGTCCTTCGTCTCCATTACCTCTGTCACCTCGTCCAACCTCGTTGTCAGTCCCTCACGTACCATCTGACATTCCCTCTTCGTCGCTATCAAGTCATCTTTTAGTTCTTTCTGTGTCGCTTTTAACCCTCCTAATACCGCAGTGTTCCTTTGAACCTGCTCCGTTAGTCCTTTTTGTCCCTCCGTCAGCTGTTCCACCTCCTGCGTCAGGTCCTCTATGCCCCCTTGTAACTTTACAGTCCCCTTTCTCACCTCCTTCTCCATGTGCTCCTTACAGTGCCTCACCTCCTCGCGCACTCCTCCGACCTTCTCACTCACACCTCTTCTGATCTCCTCTCCCATCACTTGCATCTCCTGCCCAGATGCCACCCTCATCTGCTCCATTTCCTCCCTGTGAGCATCCAGTTTAGTTTCTACCCCCATTCTGACCCCCTCTATCTGCTGCCCCATTTGTTTAACTTCCCTTTCCGCTTGGTCCCTCAAGTCCCTCAATTTGCCTTCCATCCTGTTTTCTAACCCCTCTAACCCCTTTTGCATCCCTTCCATTTGATTCTCTTGAGCGGCCATTCTGTTTTCTACCCCCATTAACCCATTCTTTACCTCTTTTATCCCATTGTCTAACGCCTCACCGGTACCCCTCGCTTCGTCCCTCATTACCCCCATTTGGCCCTCCAATCGCTCACCCTGAGCTACCATCCGGTTCCCCATTACCCCCATTTGGTTTCCCATTACCCCCATTTGGCCCTCCAATCGCTCACTCTGAGCATCCATCCGGTTCCCCATTTGTTCCATAAGGGCCCTCATTTGCAGGAGGAAAAGGTTCGAATCCACCAGCGGCGCTACCACGGTCGCGGGCGTGGTCGCCGTGGCCATGTGCGAGGCGCCATTTTGTGCGTCTGCTACCCTCACTGCTTCGCTCTCCTCATGTCCCTCATTTTGGTCCTGGATCGACCCTGCCTCACTCTCCTCTACCGGAACCCAGCCGTCTTGGTCTGCCATAGCGCGACTTTCAAAATTCGGGTTTTTTTTTTTTTTTTTGTAAAACACAATCAAATTTCGCTGTTATAATTTCGAGCGCGTGAAACGCGCTCCGGATCGAATCCCACTCCTGACACCAAATGTTACAGATGCGGTTTTGGATGTTAGTTTACCGAGCGGTTTGGTATGACCGCGTCTGCACAGTTTACCCGATTCCACTCGAACGTTGGCCAAATCGCGCTATGCTAAATCAATTAAGGAAAGGACACAACGGCTGGGTTAAATGACACGACACCAGGGGTACAGTTCTCAAGACCTCCGGAGGAGGTTATAATATTGGTTTGCAGAACGTTTAGATTACACTGACAAGAGGTACAGCATAGAAAGGTGGGCACTTAAATACGGTCTTATCTTAGCCCCGACAGACCACAGATAAACGGGACAAGACTGACTCACACAGGGATTGATGGCAAGGAAGGGCAGAATCGATGGCTCAAGGTGCACCTTGGCTCAGGGACAGGATCCACACGGTCCGGTCCAGATATGCGGGGAGGTATCGTCGTGCTGGAGGTGGCGTCTGTTTCTCCTCAAGCTGGGGGCGCATCTCACGTCACCTCCGGTAAGTGGCTGCGTATATCCAGCGGGGAGTGACACGCCCTCGGCTCGTTAGCTCCGCCCCAGATGGAATCGGCCCGCCGCTTCTTATTGGGTGCGGGGGGGTTACCGGGCTCCGCCCTTGACGAGGAGCTGACAGTCAGCCCCTTCGTGGTAACCCCGCCGGAGCACATGGGCAATGGCGGCTAACCAAGCCGGAGTGAGGACGCCCACTCCCCGCACCGCCGCCGCGCCGCCCCCGCTGTGGTTGTAGTTGTTGTTGTTGTTGTAGTTCCATGAGATGATGGGAGGATGCGGAGATGAGGTTGTGGGGAGGTATTGGGAGGTCCTAAACTCACTACTGGTGCCATACAATCACATTCTGGTGCAACGAAGAGTCAGAATTAATGGAAACGAGTCCTTAACTGACATAGACTAAGAATAACTAGCAAGATGTCCTATAGTTGTCTACGTGAGATGCGGTGAACCTGGGCACGACATTTAATGGGGGAAAAAGGGGAAGGTCGGTTCTACAGAGTGTTGTTTACAGACAATGGGACTAGGGAATGGGGGATTGGGGATAGTTGGGGAGTATTGGGAAAATAGGGGAATATTTACAAGCGGATATGGATGGAGGCCAAATCCCATATCCGCAACAATATATATATATATATATATATATATATATATATATATATATATATATATATATATATATATATATATATATACAGATATATGGATATATATATATATACAGTCACGTGAAAAAGTAAGTACACCCCATGTAAAGTTTTGACTTTTTCAACATATTTCAACATACAGCTATTTGATCTTCATTTCAACAATATTGATAGATAAAGGTGATATAATATAACAAATATCATGAAACATTTACATGTTGTAGTCCATTGTATAATTTAAATAAACATAAATGCAAATTTTGCATGTGGAAATAGTAAGTACACCCCTACATTTATCACTACTTCAAATACCTAAAATTAGAATGAGGTGCACCAGCTCAGGTGCAAATGATTAGAACATCGTTAGAGAGGATCTTGGAGGAACCTGTCTTATTTAAACCTCAGACATTTAGTTTGGTTTTCTCTTTGTTGTTGAAGTGTGCGGCGTCACCATGCCTAGATCAAAAGAGCTCTCTGAGGCCTTCAGAAGGAAGGCTATCAATGCCTACCAGTCTGGGAAGGGATTTAAAAAGATCTCCAAACAATTTGAAAGCAATCATTCGACTGTCCGGAAGATCATCTACAAGTGGAGAAGATGCCAAACAACTGCCAACTTGTTCAGGCCAGGCCGCCCCAGCAAGTTCAGCCCGAGAGCAGACCGCAAGATGCTGAAAGAAGTCTCTAAGAACCCCAGAATGTCATCGCAGGACCTACAGGTAGCTCTTGCCACTGTTGATGTCAAAGTGCACGAGTCTACCCTTAGAAAGAGGCTGCACAAATTTGATCTACATGGGAGGTGTGCCAAGAGGAAACCTTTGCTGTCCAGAAAGAACATCAGGGCAAGACTAAAGTTTGCCAATGAACACCTAGGCAATGACCAGCACTTCTGGAACAATGTGCTCTGGACAGATGAGTCAAAGGTAGAGCTATTTGGCCACAGTACCAGAAGACATGTTTGGCGAAAACCAAAGACAGCATTTGACCACAAGAACCTGATACCAACTGTAAAGCATGGTGGTGGAAATATTATGGTTTGGGGCAGCTTTGCTGCATCAGGGCCTGGGCAGATCACCATCATAGAATCCACTATGAATTCTTCATTGTACCAGAGGGTGCTTGAGGATAATGTGAGGCCATCTGTCGGAAAGTTGAAGGTCAACCGAAGGTGGACCTTGTAACATGACAATGACCCGAAACATACCAGTAAATCCACCAAGGAATGGCTGAAAAGAAAAAATGGAGGGTTCTGGAATGGCCAAGTCAAAGCCTGGATCTAAATCCCATCGAGATGTTGTGGGGGGATTTGAAACGAGCTGTGCATGCAATTGTGCATGCTGTGCAACAATTTTTTGTTGAATAAATTATTGCAAAGTCAATTTTGTCATTGTTTTTTGTTCAATTGGATCACCTTTATCTATAGATACTGTTTAAATGAAGATCAAATATTGATATGTCCACATATGTTAAAAAGATTTTTTTAAACATTTCATGGGGTGGACTTACTTTTTCCACATGCGAAATTTGCATTTATGTTTATTTAAATAATACAATGGACTACAAAATGTAAATATTTCATGATATTTGTCATATTATATCACCTTTATCTCTCAATATTGTTGAAATGAAGATCAAATAGCTGTATGTTGAAATATGTTGAAAAAGTCAAAACTTTACATTGGGTGTACTTACTTTTTCACGTGACTGTATATATATATATGTAGATATACAGACTTGGCATTTAATATGGAATATATATTTTTTCTTGACTTGGGTTTCTTTTCTGAACTCAGTATATCAATCTGGTGAGTTTCTTTTACGCTTCGGTGATTTCTTTGTTAAAAGAACCATGTCACTGATTGTCTGTCGCAGCAAGAACTCAATAACAGGATTATATCACAGGTGACGTGACAAAATGTACGGACAGGTACATTTGACGATTGGCTTCACACTCGGGTATATAAGGGTTGTTGCGTTCTGTATTAGTGGAAAACAACTGCTGCACGTCTACAAAAGTTATTGCCGCTTCCTCTGGAGATGGTCCGTCAACTCGACAATGCTGTTTGTCATGGAGTGGTGGCTTTACGAAATTACGGCATGAAACAGCATGCTATTGCTCGGCAGTATGGCATCACTCAAGGTCAGGTGTCAAAGTTCCTGAAACGAAATGCTCAGAGGGGTGTCCCTACTCCAATACCGAGGCCAGGACGTCCCCGCAGAACCACAAGGAGGGATGATCGCCAGCTGCACCGGTTAGTCCGCAATGGCCGTACCAAGTCAGCTATATCGGCTTAGGGCTGAGTGGCAGCAACTGACAAATGTGCCTGTATCCAGAAGGCTAGTCAACCAATGACTGGTTCAAGCAGGCTATCGTGCCAGGCGTCCCCTGAGAAAGCCATGCCTGACCAGACAACACCGCCAGCGCCGATTGCAGTGGGCCAGAGAGCACCGTCAATGGCAGCCAGGACACTGGAATCATGTGATCTTCAGTGACGAGTCTAGATTTCTGGTCTATCGTCAAGATGGCCGCGTCCAAGTGCGCAGACAAGTGCATGAAGCCTACAACAAAGATTGTATAGTGCCAAGGGTCCAAGCTGGAGGTGGGGGTGTGACCGTTTGGGCTGCTTTTCATGCAGGGGGATAAACTGACCTGGTTGTTCTGAATGGAAACCTGAACCAGCTCAAGTACAGGGGCATTCTGGAAGAAACATTGCTTCCATTTGCTCGTGCAGCCTTTCGAGGAAACTTTGTCTTCCAATATGACAATGCACGGCCTCATCGTGCTGGCATGATCCAACACTTTCTTGCTGACCGTGGTGTAGAGCATATGGAGTGGCCTGCCATGTCCCCGGATATAGAGAACTTGTGGGCAGAATTAACGCGTTAAATCGACCACTTGGACCAGCAGCCAACCTCTGTGCGTGAATTGCAGCAGGCTATTGTCACTGCATGGCAAGCGATTCCTATCCAAACCTTGGCAAATCTCGTGAACAGCATGCCTCAACGTGTACATGCTCTCCTGAATGCTCCTGGGGGTTACACGAAGTACTGAACTGTAATTTTACTGTCCGTAATCCCAGTCGTAATTTAACTTTTGTTTTTCTTTAAAAACATTTTTGGCTGATGTGCAAAATAAAGAGATACTTCGGGAAAACGTACAGAAGTTTAACACAGTACTGTCCATGAATATCATTTTACATCACTTTCAAGGATCAATTTATTTGTTTTGAAATGTCAAATGTGGTTTTTGTTTCCTTTAAAGGTCACATAAACAAAATCTAGAATAATTTCAACATAATTCCAATGAACTTTTGGTTCTAAGACATCTTGAAAAGTAAGTTCACCCCCACAAAAAAAATATTCCATATTAAATGCCAAGTCTGTATATATATATATATATATATATATATTGTTGAGGTTTTGAGATTGTACATATAACATCATTGAAGCTTAAAGGTTTGCCCCCCATAGTTATTCCACAAGCAACACGTAGGCCGACGTAGAGTATTAGTTATGTCATAGTATGTGTAAGAGTAGGCCATTTCCCTAGTAATATCTGTGTTGTGTAAAGAAATGAGCTTAGGTCCTTTTCATTTTGCGACCACCCTTCATTTTCATCTATGGGCAAACTCGATCCCGCGCCCCATTTGGCATCCCTCAAGTTTGCTATGCTTTAGCTGCCAGCAGCGTTCGCTGCCCTTGGTTTGCTTGAAACTAGTCGGGGACCACGAGGTAGGCCTAAGAAGAGGGAGAGGCGCGAGAGTCGAGGCGTGGCCACGTCAAGCAGCGCGTCAGAGGCGGTGAAGGTAAGAGCATTAGCCAACCAGGGCTTCGTGGGCATGGCGCGATAGGGCGTGGTAAGAGGCGTCTAGCAAGTGCTGGAAGGTTCACTGGGCAAGGCTATATAAGCGAGTGCACAAAGCCCTTGAACAGGAGTTGCAAGGAGGACTGGTGAGAGGACTGCCCTTATGAGGACTGAGCGAACTGGCTGATACGAGGACTCGTTGACTGAGAGGAATCGCGCATTGCAAGAGAACTGTATTGGGAAGACTGAAGCCAAGCCCTTGTTGGAGCATTGAGAGAACCGGCATGCACACGACAGTTTCGAGGACTTGATTGAATAGCGCATTGTGAGCGCATGTTGAACGATTCGCTTTTGACATACGCGGCCGCAGCCGCAAGTGTAACCGCCAAAGCCAGCCCTACCTTTCGCCCTGTAATAATCCCGTGCGTGAAAACGACACGTGGAGAGCTCCTGCCGTCTTTATCCATCTTCTTCGCGGTGCGAGTTGGGGACCGGAGGAAGACCTGCCCGGACGCCATCTCTGGACCTTCGACCTGGTCAACTGCAAACCCCGTGTGAGTGTGTCTGAGAGTGAACGGGCCCGTTTGTCCAGGGAATAAGTAAGACTGTTTAAGGCTGCACTGTGTTTTCTTCTTCTTCTTCTTATTGTACCAAGTGTTACGTGTTCCTCTACGATCTCCTGGTCTCGGTACACCTCCGAACCCCGAGAGGAGCCACGGCAGAAAAATATGTTACTCTGTGTTAGAAACTAATAGTGAAACCACACCAATGATTATATATGAACAAATAATATATTGAAAATCACACAGGAATAACGGTACAACAAATAGCAATTAAGAGTGCACTCTATATACCATCAATAAAGTCAGATAACTCACTGCGCTCCCAGCGAGTGAAACGGACACTCCTCAATGTCTCTATAACCTTTTCCAAGGCGAATGTGATTCGCTCCAGCGGTCGCTAGAACTGTGTGTGTGTTACGGAATGAGGTGTTTTACAGCGGCCAGAGTGCAAATCCTGCCACCAACCTCCTTGAGAGAGGACCCAGTGAGTTGTTACTCATTTTGCAACATTTATATTTTAAAGCAAAATTTTCTTGGGAGTTATTAACCCTCCAAGTTTCACTCTCGATCTGCTCCTGAGTTTATATGATCTCACTATAAATAACGTTGCGGGTTCGTCCACCTGCAGCATGTGCAGTTCCTCTCCTTACCTGGAATTTACTCTGGTTGGCAAAGATGCGCAGATCGAGTGGGTTTCTTACTGCACTCGCTACAACGTACGTCCATGTGTAAAAACACGACGACATGTTCCACCATTTCGACATGTTCGGCCTGTACGGCATATTAATTAAAATGTCGGTCGGTGGAGACAGCCGTCGTACGCCATAATGACATCATAGACGTAATGACGTAGCGTAACGGACGGACACAAAACTGCCGCTAATTTAATATATAGAAGATGATATATTTTAACCTCCAGTAACTTTTCAGTCACCAAAGAAGGGATTAGTGTTACGATTAGATTTACTATAATATTAACGTTACGTTATCATTATTTCGAAAATGATATTACCATGAATACCCGAGGCTAATTCTGCACTTCTGCGATTATTAGTACCATGCAGCGCTTATCATTGATTCATGAACCATACACCGCTTCAATCCATCAACTTTGCATTCACAACATTGGGATTAAAGTGTTATGGTCATATTTACGATATTATTATTATTATTACGAAAACGATACTACTGAAACAATACTACTGTATTAAGAAACCTGGGATGAATTTGTCCGAAGCAGCTTGAAGGTGAGGCATGAAGGCACAAAGCCTAAGGCCTATACGCACCGCATTGTTGGAAGAGCTGTAACGCCGATGCTTTCGATGTTTGATGATCATTTTAACAATCGGTTTGTTTGTGTTTCACACTGAATGAAAAACGTGAAGGTAGAGCGATACATGATTGTATCGCGATAGATTGTGATAGATGACAGGTTCAACAATATGTTCCGCCTGAACGAAATTGGAATCAAAATGGCGGTGTGCTGAGTCAACCACCGTAATGACATCACATCACCCCTGTCATGTGACCAGATCCTCAGCTCTGATTGGTGTACGTTTGAGGGGACATACAGACAGACAAACACTGTTCTAGAGAGCTTTGGCCTGTGGGCTATGCCATGAAAATGTTTTTGTGCTCATGGGTCAAGGATATCATACTCTAAAACATATCTCTTTTTAAAAAACCTCATGATTATGTCCCTTTAAACAGCAGTTTTTATCTGATTCATGTTCCAATTCGTGTTCAAAATATAACATTCAATTTGAATAAGTTGTTCCTCGATCATAAACTGATGTTTGTGGACAGACAGACGATTGGATGGGTGGCACTAAAAACCGAATGTTTCATAATTTTAGGTCTTAGGGTCTGGTTTTGTTTGATCCCATGAGAAAACACTCTTGGTAAATTTTCAGAGTGATCAAATCATATTTAGAGGTTGCTCATGGCCTCTAAAGTTTCTCTACTGGCGTGGTCAACCCAATACGCGCGGTCTAACTCACTCGGCCACCGCGCTCCCTAATAATAATAATTATTATTATTATTATAACAATAACAGTAATAATAATAGGGTACGTTTTTCTTTTTTCTTTTTCATCTTAACCCATTAAAGCCTACTGGAAACAATAGTTGCCAGTGATTTATGTTCATTATTTTTGAAGTTTATGAATTATTAATGATCAGATTATATTTGTCGATGTTGCAGTTTGTTATGTAATATGTATGGACATAATAATGTAATTATAATATTATTATATAATTGTATGTAATTATACAATTTTGTATTGTATGCTCACCCCCGCTCCAGCAGGGAAAATGGCCTTAAAATGCCTGTTTGTGTTGTGTGCTCACCGCAACAAGCCATGTTGTGGTGAGCAACTCCTAAATATTATACGATTTGCATAAAATTCTACGTGTGTGATTTGTACAATAAATGGAACCACTTTGAATGGTAAGACCATAATTTTCATGTGTTTGATGAAATTTTACCCCGATTTTAGTGCCACCCTAATGGACATGAATAAATTGCGTAACCCTGCTTTTCACTTCGTGTGTGCGGGGTAAATGTTGTGCTGTACATCGTTTTTGGCCTCATCTCTCTATGATGAAGAATCTCAATGATAAAAAACTGGATCTTCACCAAAATCGAATCAATTCGTCCCTGTCATTCACCCAACCTGTCCACTAATTTTGTCCGAATCCGTCCATAAATTTTTGAGATATCTTACTCACAGACAGACAAACAGACGAGGAACCTTATTTTTCCAAAATTTCTCCTTCTAACATCTGCAGAAAATCTTGACAATTTTAACCCCTTCTCTGATCGATTGGTGCATCCAATGGCACAGCATTCTGTAATTTTAAGAAGAATGACGAGCTCTCGATGGATACAAATTGGTGCCCATGACCCACATGACCAGAAAAGTTTGGGTTGTGTCATGTCGCTACTCCTCGTATATTGGAACTCTACCCGTAAGTACCCCTTCCTCCATCAACCTCTACGTTCCCGTAACCAGCTGCCATCTCTACCTTCAACATACCGTAGTCCCCCCTCCCCCCCCCTTCCCTCCGCTCCACTATGTTCTTTATCCTCCTCTCGTGCTTGTACTCCCGACTGAGGCAACATGACCATGATTCAAACCACTCAAGATTTAAGCAGTCAGAGATAACCACTCCATTGAAACGGTTGATAAGGAACGGTTTGCTTGGCGAGCGATAGCAAGCTGCTTGGTAACTGAGGACACCCCAGGAAAACACTAGATCTGGATCATGAACTTATTTTGAGAGTTCATAGTGGCCTAATGTAGATCCTTAAAATCTACCAAACTTAACTGAAACGTCATGAAAATAAAAGACATGTGACGTGACGTGACGGTGACGTAGGTATAGCGTGGATGATCATGAAGTCTGTGGCCTAATATAGGCGTAAGAAAGTCCAATTGGTTCGATTTGCTGTCATGAAGTTTAATTCGATTTAAAAGAAATTTCCTGTTCAATCCCGTCCGTCCGCGAGTCTCAGGCAAACGTCGAATAAAGGAGAAGGGACACGTGAGTTGCGATGTCCCTGGTGTCGGTGGATCAGAGTTAATATTCAGCGAGACCCTCACGGTGAGCCACGGGCACCTGGTGCGTGTCAACAAATAGGAACACGCATCCTGTCTGGTTTTGTCATGCATCAGCCGAGGGGTGCTGGGAACTGATCCGGAGGAGAGGTACGAGGGAACCCATGGTTAACCCTTCGCTTCCTGTCTTCCTTTGTCTCCTTCTTTTACGACCCTCGTAAAAGGTCGTGCGCCTCACTCCGAAGCGGCCGCCCCTCTCCCCGGAGGTGCTGCCTTTGGGAAGAGCCCCGCCCTTTCTTGGCTCCTCCCTGCGTCCTGTCCATTGGACTACCGTAGGAGACTTACCATTTGTAATAATAATATTTAACTTAACTCATTTGTTTTCTCATAATAGATAACTCGTATCAAATACAGACCATAAAAGCTTCCGAATATAATTTATGTAATAATTGTCTCAAGGAAGAATTTGGGAATAATTTGGCCAAAGCAAGGATTCGTCGTGATCCAAAATTTCCATGAACTGGGGAAAGCGTTTATTGCGAGACAGCCGGCTTAAGTGGCATGTGAATGGCAGCATGCTCTAATATGCTGCACAATTACAGAATTACGAGTCGTACGATGACTATTCATTATCATCATAAGTCTGGTGTTGGCTTAACGGATAATGTGGTTGGCTTAAGATGTTAGGGTCTTGCGTTTGAGCCCCTGTCATGCTATTACATAACACCAGGTGGGTTGACTCACCTTGTCATCCTTCTGATATGGGCAAAATGATTACCAGCTTACTGGAAATAGGGGACACTCTATCATCATCATCATCATCATCATCATCATCATCATCATCATCATCTCATCAATCATCATCCTGGTTAAAGAGTTCACTCTGGGGCTGGGAGGTCGGTGGTTCGAACCCTTTATAAGACTTACCAAAGACCTTAGTATTGTTTTATATTTGGGCTAAGGCTTGCAAAAGCCTTAATGTTTAATGGTATAAAGTAGTATAAAAGATACAACAATTTTTGAATAAAAATATATAAACCTAAATGTATTAAATAAACATATATAAAAAAACTATATATATATAATATTATATATATATATATATATATATATATATATATATCTTATTATAATAGAGCAAACGTATATGGTTGTGAATGTCGCTAGGTATTGTTATGTCGGGAGTGTAGAGCAATATCTAGAGTCAGGTAGATCTGAATAGGTAACATGCTTCGTCTGTCACGATAAGGAATCTGCCTTGTACTACGTTCTGTGTGTAGGCGGTGTGTCGGTTAAGGAGTATACCTGTGAACATACCAGGATGTTCGTGTGCTAGGTAGTTGTAGGGATTAAAGATAACAGCCTTTTGTGTCACACCTGGTAATCAAACCTTTGTCCCTTATGGCAATGCACACCAAAATAAACACTTAGATAGGCCCTTTAGTGCAACTAATTAAATCCTCTTCCCTTACAACGACTTTGGAAGAAGACAGGCAGGAAGCCAGATCGGGGCACCGCCGGGTGGCCGCCGTCAGCTACACCACCAGCTAGGCCTAGCAACATCGCGTGACACGAGCTATGACCACGCTACAGGGAACGTGTGATTGGTTGGCGCGGAAGGCGCGAACCTCCAGCCAATCAGGTTGGGAGGCGCAAAGACGCAACGGAGAAAAGGCGGTTCATTGGAGGGAAGGTGCTGGAAGTTTCGGTGAACGGCGGGAGGCTGAAAGGGACTGATTGGGTGGCGCGCCAAGGCTGACGTCATAACCCAGGCTATAAAAGGGCGTGCCGGACGACATTTTACCTCTTGCACTGCACGTCTCTGGAGCTGTTGGTTCTCTCTGGCTGTCTTGCGCTGCACGACATTTTAGCAGCTCTCTCCTGGCTTCCTCGAGCTTGTGGTATCTTGTCTCTGCGCTTCCCTTCTTGGTCGTTGGTTCGCCATCTGCGTGGTGCGGGAGCGAGGCTCGGTGCTGTGAACGAGCGGGACCTCGCGTGCAAACGGAGAGGGCGTTGGCTCGGGCCTAGCGAAGCGTGCGAGAAGGACGGAGGTTTCCTCCGCGCCGGAGTTTGGAGCCACGTGGGGCCAAGATGACGGACAGTTAAGACGCACCACATTCACCATCGCACGACGATTTCTTTTATTAAATCATTTTCCCTTGTTCCTATCTGAAGTGAGATGTGTGGGATCTCAACTTAGGCTCTTTATTTGATTACCGTCACTTCCTTGTTATCGGGTTCCGTGAATAAATCTATTTTTGTACATTCTAATTCGGTGTTCGAGTACATTAATTTCCCTGCATGATCGAAGCTGCCGTCGGTTCGCTGAGGGTAAGCGCTTTTGCCGCAGCTTCCACTTCCCTTCTTCCTCCCGCGTTTTATAGCCGAATCCGAGTTGGTCGTCGCCTCAATTAAATCCGTTTGGTCTCTGGTATTAACCGGAGGGATTCGCACAACAGTATGTTTATATGCGACGAAAACGTCTTCTTCTTCTTCAAAAAAAATTACCACTCCATTGGTAAAAATTACAACCCTCTTAATTAACCCGCTTAATTGCGTTAAGACTGCTGAGACCCCTCAGGCCTTTGATGACCCTTTAATAGCCCCAAGACCCTTCTGACCCCAAAGACCCAAAACACCCCGAAGACTCAAAACACCCCAAAGACCCAAAACATCCCAAAGACCCAAAACACCCTGAAGACCCAAAACACCCTGAAGACCCAAAACACTACAAAGACCCAAAACACCCCAAAGACACAAAACACCCCGAAGACGCAAAACACTACAAAGACCCAAAACACCCCGAAGACCCAAAACACCCCGAAGACACAAAACACCCCGAAGACGCAAAACACACCTAAGGCCCAAAACACCCCAAAGACCCAAAACACCCTGAAGACCCAAAACACCCCGAAGACCCAAAACACCCTGAAGACCCAAAACACCCAAATACCCAAAACATCCCAAAGACCCAAAACACCCTGAAGACCCAAAACACTACAAAGACCCAAAACACCCCGAAGACCCAAAACACCCCGAAGACACAAAACACCCCGAAGACGCAAAACACACCTAAGGCCCAAAACACCCCAAAGACCCAAAATACCCCGAAGACCCAAAACACCCCGAAGACACAAAACACCCCGAAGTCTCAAAACACCCTGAAGACCCAAAACACCCCGAATACCCAAAACACCCCAAAGACCCAAAACACCCTGAAGCCCCAAAACACCCCAAAGACCCAAAACATCCCAAAGACCCAAAACACCCTGAAGACCCAAAACACTACAAAGACCCAAAACACCCCGAAGACACAAAACACCCCGAAGACGCAAAACACACCGAAGGCCCAAAACACACCGAAGGCCCAAAACACCCTGAAGACCCAAAACACCCCAAAGACTCAAAACACCCTGAAGACCTACAACACCCCGAAGACCCAAAACACCCCGAAGACCCAAAACACCCCAAAGACCCAAAACATCCCAAAGACCCAAAACACCCTGAAGACCCAAAACACTACAAAGACCCAAAACACCCCGAAGACACAAAACACCCCGAAGACGCAAAACACACCGAAGGTCCAAAACACACCGAAGGCCCAAAACACCCTGAAGACCCAAAACACCCCGAAGACTCAAAACACCCTGAAGACCTACAACACCCCGAAGACCCAAAACACCCCGAAGACCCAAAACACCCCGAAGACCCAAAACACCCTGAAGACCCAAAACACCCCAAAGACCCAAAACATCCCAAAGACCCAAAACACCCTGAAGACCCAAAACACTACAAAGACCCAAAACACCCCGAAGACACAAAACACCCCGAAGACGCAAAACATACCGAAGGCCCAAAACACCCCGAAGACCCAAAATACCCCAAAGACCCAAAACACCCCGAAGACTCAAAACACCCCGAAGACCCAAAACACCCCGAAGACCCAAAACACCCCGAAGACCCAAAACACACTGAAGACCCAAAACACCCTGAAGACCCAAAACATCCCGAAGACCCAAAACACCCTGAACACCCAAAACACCCCGAAGACCCAAAACACCCCGAAGACCCAAAACACCCCGAAGACCCAAAACACCCCGAAGACCCAAAACACCCTGAACACCCAAAACACCCCGAAGACCCAAAACACCCCGAAGACCAAAAAGACCCCGAAGACCAAAAATACCCCTAAGACCAAAAAGACGCTGAAGACCTAAAAGACCCCAAAGACCCAAAATACCCTGAAGACCAAAAAGACCCCAAAGACCAAAAAGACCCCAAAGACCAAAAAGACCCCGAAGACCAAAAAGACCCCGAAGACCCAAAAGACCCCGAAGACCCAAAAGACCACGAAGACCAAAAATACCCCCGAATACCCAAAAGACCCCGATGACCCAAAAAGACCCAAAGACCCTTAAAGACCAAGAAGAACCAAAATAACCTTAAGACCCAAAAGCCCCTGAAGACCCCAGAGACCCAAAAGACACCAAAGACCCTTAAGACCCAAAAGACCCTGAAGACCCAAGACACCTCAAAGAACCAAAATACCCTTAAAGGCCCAGAGGATCCAAAAGACCCTGAAGACCCAAAATACACCGAAGACCCAAAACACCATGAAACCCAAAAGACACCGAAATGGTCAAAGATGCCTACCCCTCTGAAACGACGTGCGGTGAGGCGCGCGAAACACGCCGAGTCACGCTAGTAACAATAAATAACGTCATATAAAATTCTCATTAGCTTGATGCTCAACGTTTAAAAGGATGAATCATGTACAAATAACGCTGGGAAAGCAATGGCAAACCACTCAGTATAACTCTTGCCAAGAAAATGCTTGAGCAGCAGCAACACTGTGTGGAGTATATTGTGTATTCATTATTACTATTACTAGCAGAGTACCCACCTTCTGGGTGGGGAGAGTTTACACATTACCTGTTGAAACTAGATGGTATTCATATAATACTTACCCTACACAGTCAACTTGGTGCGAGCCAACTCTTTTGTTTTTGAAAGGTTTTTTCTTTGATCCAATATGGCTGCCAGACCACGTGAGCAATGACATCATAAATTTATATTCTCTAATGTAATTGTTGCGTAGATCACGCTCAATAAATTTCAAACTGATCAGATGAATTGTTGTCCCTGTCGAATTTTGACCTCATAATTAAGGCACCAATGACGTCATTGTTTACGACACTTATTCCCCATGCGGAGTTCTTTACAATGAGCCACGTTTTAATTTTTTCCAGTGCGCAGTTTCAGAGATATAGAGAGGGCAACGTTTTTCGGTTTTTCCAAGATGGCGTCCGTACCACGTGGCCTATGCCGTCATAATTATGAAAAAATATTCTACAGGAGGAGGCGTGCCTATGGTAAACTTTCGTGTCAATCGGACCAACAGTTGCCAAGAAAATGAATTTTAAAAATGCAGACACGCACGCCACACATACACATGTACGCCACATGTACGCACGTACGCCACACATACGCATGTATGGAAATGAATGCCGAACCTGCTTTTTGCTTCACGAGCGCAGGGTAAAAAGTGTCGTTTGTGTTTTACAAGAAGACTATAGATGTTTGTGTGGTGTGCGTCTAAAAGGTTCTAGATGGTCGAAAGGCTCTAAATTTCTAAAGGGTATTTTCCAATAGTAGTTAAGGTCTAAAAGGTTGAAATGATCTCGTGGGTCTAATCTCCAAAGTATGTAAATGTCTAAGGTCGCTAAAGGGATCTAAAGTGTCTAAAAACGTCAAAGTGGTCTAAAAGTTCTAGTGCTTTAAATGGTCAAGGGTCCAAGCAGTCCAAAGGGGTCTAATGATGTATAATCTTTCTTAAGTGTGTAAGAGTTATAAAGGGTCTAAATGGAGCGTGAGAGTATAACGGGTGAAAATGGTCTAAGGGTTCTATAAGGTCTTTGGGTCCAACGGTTATAAAGGGTCTAGGGTTTATAAAGGGGGCAATGAAGTCTATGGGGTTGTATGGATCTTAGGGGGTCTAAGGGTTTTAAAGGGTCTATCAAGGTCTATAGGTTCTTCGGGATCTCAAAAGGTCTTAAATGTCTAATGGTTCAAAAGGGTCTCATGATTTTTAATGATCTTTGGGATGTTAGGGGTATTAGGGAGTGTTAGGGGGTCTTAGGGTTTTTAATGGTTTCAGGGGATGTAGAAGGTATCAAGGGGTCTAAAGGATGTAAATGTCTAATGCCATCTAAAAGGTCGAAAATGTCTTGAGGGTCTTAACCCTTTGAGTGCGGGATTTTTTTTATATACCCGGGTCTTAACCCTTTTATATTTTATAAAAATACCCCTGGTACGGGATTCATTTGGCATTTTGGTACGGGAATGCAACCACGTACTGACGATCTATTTATAGGTATAGTCGATGACGTGTAGTAACGTCATCCGTACAGAAAGGGTTAAAGGGTCTTCAAGTCAAAAGGATTAAAAGATGTGTTCCAAATGTACAGTCACGTGAAAAAGTAAGTACCCATGTAAAGTTTTGACTTTTTCAACATATTTCAACATACAGTTATTTGATCTTCATTTCAACAATATTGATAGATAAAGGTGATATAATACAACAAATATCATGAAACATTTACATTTTGTAGTCCATTGTATAATTTAAATGAACATAAATGCAAATTTCACATGTGGAAAAAGTAAGTACACCCCATGAAATGTTTTTAAAAATCTTTTTAACATATGTGGACATATAAATATTGTTGCGGTTTTGAGTTTGTTAAGTGAGCCTAATAAAGGTTAAAGTTTGCCCCCCATAGTTAGTCACACAAGCAACATGTAGCCTCGCGATAGTATAGTTATGCCTTAGTATTTGTGACCTTAGTTCCTTTCCATTGTTAGTCTGTGTTGAGTAGAGTCAGGAAAATAGGCCCTACTGCCACCGACTTTCCAACTACCCTAGCCTCAATCCTTTTTTGCGCTAGACATGATTGGGCGAGTTAACACGAGGCAAGCTAGGAGGGCCGGAGCGGAGTCGAGGGCGGAGCGGCAGAAGCGCTGACGGTAAGCACGAGCCGCCAATCAGAGCTCGGAGGTGGTGACGGCGGCGTTGCATCACAGGGCGTGGTGAGAAGGTTCGAGTGAGTTCCAGAAGGTTCGGGGGGCGTAGCTATAAAACCCGCTGCGCGAAAGCCCTCGACAGGGCTTGCACGGAAAGGACTTGCTGCGAGAGAGAAGGACGAGCGCGGAAGGACCAATGAGTAAAGGACTCGCAATGCCCAAGGTTTGGTGAGAAGACTTGAAGCAGAGAACTTGCATGAGAACGCGCGCGCACAAACCAGCTCGGAGGATCGAAGAAGTCGAGTTGGCTGCGTGTGCGAACTGTTCATATACGCGGGCGCAGCCAGACGCGCTTGAACCGAATACAGCGCATTTGAGACGCGCAAGTGAGAATGGCTGAGTAATCGCCAGCCGCGCTAAAGTCCGCCCTTTGCCGTTCCGCCCCATCATCTGCTTTGTTCGGGAGACGCGCTACGAGTCCCTGCCTTCGCCTGCCACCATCTTCGCGGGACGTGCGGGGACCGTGGAGAGCCGGACGGAGGCTGTCTCTGGACGACCACGTGGACGCGTTGGGGAACATCTACCCATCTGCAATTCCCTGTGTGAGTGCGAGACCGGCCCGTTGTCTGGGATTTGGTTAAGACTGTTTAAGGCTACTCTGTGTCTCTTCGTCCCTGAACATTGTATATATGTGTGGGAAATAATTAAACCCTTTGTTCTTCCTTTCTTCCTGATTCGATCGTTCCTGTGATTTCCTCATTGACTAAGCATGGCACAAGTACAACCGCTCTAATCGGGTTCCAACCTCTAGGTAACTGCGCAGACCACATGTACGCAATCCGCTCGGCATACTCAAACCACACGTGGTTCGTGCGAGGCTTGTTTCCTCGCTCCCAGGGCAGCGCGGGGAATTAGGTACGAGCGAGAGGTGGTCCCGAAACCCTACTCCGCGTGTGTCCGAGAGGGACGTCTCAAGTCACGGTTCCGCCAAGCCCAGAAAGACAAGAGGTTTAATCCTCCCTTGATAAGGGGATTAAGGGCGGTGTAGAGAACCATAACAATATTTTATCTTCATTTAAACAGTATCTATAGATAAAGGTGATCTAATTGAACAAAAAACAATGAAATATTGACTTTGCAATAACTTATTCAACAAAAAAAATGTTGCACAGCATGCACAATTGCATGCACATCTCGTTTCAAATCCCCCCCACAACATCTGGATGGGATTTAGATCCGGGCTTTGACTTGGCCATTCCAGAACCCTCCATTTCTTTCTTTTCAGCCATTCCTTGGTGGATTTACAGGTATGTTTAAGGTCATTGTCATGTTGCAAGGTCCACCTTCGGTTGAGCTTCAACTTCCTGACAGATGGCCTCACATTATCCTCAAGCACCCTCTGGTACAATGAAGAATTCATAGTGGATTATATGAGCTGCCCAGGCCCTGATGCAGCAAAGCTGCCCCAAACCATAATATTTCCACCACCATGCTTTACAGTTGGTATCAGGTTCTTGTGGTCAAATTCTGTCTTTGGTTTTCGCCAAACATGTCTTCTGGTACTGTGGCCAAATAGCTCTACCTTTGACTCATCTGTCCAGAGCACATTGTTCCAGAAGTGATGGTCTTTGCCAAGGTGTTCATTGGCAAACTTTAGTCTTGCCCTGATGTTCTTTCTGGACAGCAAAGCTTTCCTCCTGGCACACCTCCCATGTAGATCAAATTTGTGCAGCCTCTTTCTAATGGTAGACTCGTGCACTTTGACATCAACAGTGGCAAGAGCTACCTGTAGGTCCCGTTATTACATTCTGGGGGTTCTTAGAGACTTCTTTCAGCATCTTGCGGTTTGCTCTCGGGCTGAACTTGCTGGGGCGCCCTGGCCTGAACAAGTTGGCAGTTGTTTGGAATCTTCTCCACTTGTAGATGATCTTCCGGACAGTCGAATGACTGATTTGAAATTGTTTGGAGATCTTTTTAAATCCCTTCCCAGACTCGCAGGCATCTATAACCTTCTTTCTGAAGGCCTCAGAGAGCTCTTTTGATCTCGGCATGGTGACGCCGCACACTTCAACAACAAAGAGCAAACCAAACGAAATGTGTGAGGTTTAAATAAGACAGGTTCCTCCAAGATCCTCTCTAACAATGTTCTAATCATTTGCACCTGAGCTGGTGCACCTGATTCTAATTTTAGGTATTTGAAGTAGTGATAAATGTTGGGGTGTACTTACTTTTTCCACATGTGAAATTTGCATTTATGTTTATTTAAATTATACAATGGACTACAAAATGTAAATGCTTCGTGATATTTGTTGTATTATATCACCTTTATCTATCAATATTGTTGAAATGAAGATCAAATAGCTGTATGTTGAAATATGTTGAAAAAGTCAAAACTTTACATGGGGTGTACTTACTTTTTCACGTGACTGTATGTAATTAATAGACGTAGTGATGGTGCAACTGAAATTCAAACAGGCCGTAATTAATAGACATATCGTCGTGTGGATTAGTGGTTGGGCATACACTTAGTCACTTACTCCATTGAATCTATAGATTATTATTGTTATTATTATTATTACTACTACTACTACTCGGTGTAATAGTGAATGAAAAAGGAACTGATATGGAAAAAGAAACAGATTGTAAATGTCGACATTGTCAGCTTTAGTTTGGTAACAGGTGGTTCCACGGGTGAAGCTTGTATATATAATAAACTCACGAGTATCATATACATGCAATATGCGTATCATGTACATGTATTCCAAGCATGTATATATAATAAATTAAAGACAGGAGTAACAGCATGAAAGATACAGCATGTTCACCAGTATCATGTACATATTGTTGTGGGAATGCCTTCTAGGGGGTGACTTTGCATAATAGAGCGATAGTTTATATCCCATTTGCATGTATATTCGAATAAGCATGAGGTAATTTAATTGTGATATAGAATATGCACCATTTTATGTATATAAATCTGTTGTCAACCTCCTCCAGTATGTGTGTGTGTCTAAATCTACGTTCCCTTCATATCCTTTTTAATAGTCTTACCTTTGTAAATTGTCTTAAATGTTATTTTTAAATGTCCGACAGGCCGGCTGCATATGAGTTTAGGTGGTAAAGCTTGTACCACGACGTTCTACACACACAGCAGTGCAAGGCTGTGGATGGATTCGCCCAAAACTAGGTAGACTAGGTGGGTGTATGAAAAGGACAAATTGATTTGATATTGGTGAAGATCTGAATCCAGATCCAGATACGAGATTTTATAATTTTAAAAGTTATTCTTCACCATTGAGAGATGTGGCCATAAAAAGATATATAGCATGATATTTCAAAAAATTGTGGACGACTTATGACAAAACTAGGTGGACGGGTTGAGTAATTGAAAAGAATAATGCGATTTGATTTTAGTTAATGTCAGGATCCAGATCCGGCCTATCAGTGGGATACAAAATGGAAACTGTTCAGCCTGGCAGAGGAAGTCGCTCTACCGAGTGCCGTTCATCCGGATCCAGATGTGCTCCAATCTGAAACCACTATTTTTCTCAGGTCTGCCACATCTTTAGTTGTCGGATCATCTTTGTAACCATCAAAAACAACTGTAGCTGAACCATATTTCCGTCACATATCTAACCTACAGCTGATTCACACTGTCATACGTGGAAACTCTTGACCATGGTAGGCAATGGAGTAGATAACAACCATGAATGATATACTGTAATGGACATTTCCACTGGATTGTCGTTGCTTCCCGGTCATGGACTTCCAGACAGAATACATTTCCCTGCAGTGTAAGACATCAATATGAAGCTGGAAGAGTGGTGATGGCACATGGCAGATAGAGATGTCTGGCCATACAGATCGATCAAACCACAGCACCATCAGACCTACTGGATGTTATCTGCTGCAGTTGCAAAAAAAGACAAAAGAAAAAAAATACTAAAAAAAGAGTTTTTACTGATGGCTATGACCAACTTGACAGGACTACTAAACGAGTAGGGTGACTATGTGCTTGCAACTTTATACTAGCCGCAACAGTAAATGATCACTACTGGCATTCCCTGTCACATATATATTAATAGCAAATACCACCCGTCGCTTCGCCGATGGGAATACTGGAGAGGTGGGATGGGGTAGGGTGGGAGGGAGGAGGGGATTGTTTAGTATCACCACAATCAGGAGATTGTTTAGTATCACCACAATCAATGAGTTTGAAGTGTATTACTTGTAACCTTATCATTACTCATCAGTAAACGACTATCTCATTATTCTTGTGTATTTTGTGTCACTGACTGAATGAATGAATGAATGATCGTTTTAAGGCCATTTGCCTTGCGGGCCCCATGACAATCATGGTTCCCTGTTTTGAGGCAATGTTTTTATGGCCGGATGCCCTTCCTGACGCCAACCCTTAGTCGCCTCTTATGATACGCAGGGATACGGTGTACCTATTCTAAATCGGGGTACACACTGGGATCAATCATCCCAGCAAACTGGTACTCAATTTGCCGACCTCGGAAGGATGACAGGCTGAGTCAACCCCTGGTGTTAATTCAGCAATCGACCGGGATTCGAACCCAGGATCCTAGGATCCCAAGCCGGCACCCTAACCACTATGCCAACACCAGTCACTTTTTTTCTTTTTTTCTTTTGTATACTGAATCGAGGCTCGTGAAAGAGCTAACATTTACTTCACAAACAAATCAACCAGACAAACAAAATATATAACAAGAGGGAGCGGAAAACAAGATGGGGAGAGAAGGGGAAGCACACAAACACAACATTTGAGAGCAGGGAGATGTGTGGAAGGGAGAGGGCTTGGGGGGAGGAGGCGTGGGAAGGGGGGGGGGGAAGAGAGAAGTATAAAACACAAGGACACCAAGGACTTCCAGGACAGAAGTTGGTATTTCAAAAAAGTGGAATTGGGGTGAAATTAGCGGGGGTAGAAAAGATAAAGGTTATGGATGGGGGAAGATAAGAGATGGTGGTGAACAGCTGTTTTAAAGACCTGGAGGGTGGAGTGGGATTGAAGAGAGTGAGGGAGTTTGTTCCAGAGGTGGGAGAAAAGAGGAATGAAGGACTGAAGGTGGGCAGAGAGTCTTGATTTTGGCAGTTTGACCATAAGAGGGTTGCAGGCAGATCTTGTGCGACCTGTAGGAATATTTGCGGGACAGAGCCCAGAGAGAGCTGGGGGGGGCAAGGCCAGAGAGGAGTCGGTAGAAGACGGAAAGACCACCAACCTGCCTGCGGTGAGTGAGTGAGAGGCCCTTGGAGTTAGCTTCATCGCGGGAGATTCCAATGATTCTGAATGCTTTGGTTTCAACAGCGTGAAGACGAGCTAGGTGTGAGGCAGGAGCACCAGCCCAGAGGGGAGAGCAGTATTCCATTGAGCTGCGGATGAAAGCCTTGTATGTGGTGAGGAGCTCAGGTGTGCCAAGGAAGGACTTCGCACGACGGAGGATGCCCAGTCGGCGACTGGCTTTGGAGGCCAGATTTGAAATGTGGTTTTCCCAGGAAAGATCATGGCAGATAGTGAGACCCAAAAGCTTGAGTGATAGAACTTCTTGGAGAGGATTGTTCAGAAAGTGGATGGGAGGGTTGTCCAGTCGGTCTTTTCGGAGAGACATCGTAAGAGTGTGAGATTTGTCAGGATTGAAAGACATGTTCCACTTGCTTGCCCAGTCTGTGATTTTGTCCAGGTCTGCAGAGAGTGAGGAGGCTGCAGACTGCCGATCTGAGGGATGAAGAATGGAGCGACAGAGAGTAGAGTCATCAGCAAAGAGATAGAGAGGATTTTCAAGAGAGTCAGAGAGATCATTGATGAAGACCAGAAAAAGCACAGGGCTGACAGTGACAGTGACAGCAGTGACAGTGACAGTGACAGTGACAGTGACAGTGACAGTGACAGTGACAGCTGACAAAAAGCACAGGGCAAGCACTGACAGTAAATAAAGCATTTTCACCACGTTTGAGAAAAATAAACCAGTCTGTGATAAACCAGTCTGTGATAAACCAGTATAAACCATAAAATAAACCAGTCTGTGAACCAGATAAACCAGCCCAGTCTGTGATTTTGTCCAGGTCTGCAGAGAGTGAGGAGGCTGCAGACTGCCGATCTGAGGGATGAAGAATGGAGCGACAGAGAGTAGAGTCATCAGCAAAGAGATACAGAGGATTTTCAAGAGAGTCAGAGAGATCATTGATGAAGACCAGAAAAAGCACAGGGCTGACAGTGACAGTGACAGCAGTGACAGTGACAGTGACAGTGACAGTGACAGTGACAGTGACAGTGACAGCTGACAAAAAGCACAGGGCAAGCACTGACAGTAAATAAAGCATTTTCACCACGTTTGAGAAAAATAAACAATTCTACGTCGCCTCCAACTTGCCACATGTCGTGTCGAAATCTGCCCATGAGGGGTTAATGCATCAATATGGCCGAAAGAGGTCACGGTCTAGATGTTTATCCTCATCACCGTATAATGAATCTAGGGTGTGTTCAGTTACTACGTTTCTCGTAGAGCACTCACCAAGCGGCTAAAGCACTCAAGCAAGCACTCCATTCGAAACCGTTGATATTGATCAGCTGGCTTGGCAAGCACTAGCTAACTGCTTGACAACTGAACACACCAGTGAACACACCAGTGAACATCTCGACAGTGTAAATATACATGCAAAATTATGACAAAATGACAATTTTTTAAATTAAAGTCTTTAAAATATTAATCATGACTATTTTCCTTGTAATGAAAACGTACCTTGTACAGTTTACATTTTAAAAACTAAAACGGGGGTTTTCTCAGATGTTGAATGTACATAATTGGATGTATACATTTCACATAACTTTAAAGTGTACGTGGATATTTCAATGAGTACATGGACAGAACTTCTAGTGTACATGTACATAATAACTTGTAAAAGAAGAGGTAAGAAAATATCTCTCAGGAATTTCAACTAATTAATTACGTACGCAGGCATTTCACTTCCAAGCCGATTTTCGTTTTATTTCACATTATATGTGAATTACATGTCCATGCACATGTGATACAGTTTAAAAAGTCAGGCTAAAACCAAGTTTTTTTAAATTAAAAAACACTATTTTCTTTCCTCTAAATTATGAGAATACGAATTATGTAAAACAAAACAAACTTTCTATCGGCACTCTATATATATATGATACATTATGTAAAGGGATAAGACAATAAAATAGTGATTTTTGATAAAAGCTCTTGATTAGAAAGTGGATTGATATTACTTGTATAATGGTTTATACCAATATGGATTGTATGGTCTTGGGAGAATGTCATTTTCTTTTGAAAAATATTATACAACATGTGTAGTAATAGTAAAATCAGTTAGTGTGTTACAAATAGTGTTACAAAAATATTACAAATATTATTTTATGAAAATATTACAATATATTAATTACAAAATAAATGTAATTAATATTACATTACAAAATAAAATATTACCAAAAAATAATTACAAATAGTGTTGAGAGTATTACACAATTTTTTTTATAAATGCAGGATATTTTCATTTAATAAATAAATATAAGTGTGTATAACCTTTAAGAGGGAATGATTTGTAAATTTGACAAATAGAAAATAACAGGAGTACAATATTTACATGCATTGAAAATAATTTCAGCATGCTTGAGCAGTTGTCCTATATTTTCCATCATCTAAAATATCTACAAATAGAATACAATTGTTGTTAGGTTGCTCAGGTAAAACATGACATCTCACCTGAGAGCAAAGATATGGCAAGATATTGATATTTGGTGGCCATATTAGATTTATGCAAATGAGCTATACATCCAATCAACCTTTAAAGTATTCCAAATGCATCCTTTTGTCCAAAACCCCCATTCTAGAATTTTAAATCACTTAAACATGCCATTTGAGAGCAAAGATATAGCAAAACATTGATATTTGGTGGCCGTATTGTATTTATCCAAATTGGATATACTAGCACGGATCGGCTCACTATCGTCGACTCACCACACATTGCTACAGAGGCATGGACTTGTTGTAACGGAGGATAAAGACCTGACTGAACTTGATTTTCTGTGTTGTCATGATTTACACCAATCATAATACAAACATTTCTTTTGTACAAATCTATTTCTAATATTGGTGATAGTATTTATTTGTAATTTATTTATTATCTAAAAAGGACAAAGTGGTCTAAAGGGTCTTACAGGTCTTTGGGGTCTGGGGTCTTTGGGATCTTAGGGGTCTTTTGGATCTTTTGGGTCTTCATGGTTTTTAATGGTCTTTGGGGTCTTTAAATGTATTTTGGGTTGTTTGGGTCTTTGGGACCTTGAATGGTCTTTTGGGGTATTTTGGGTCTTTTGTGTCTTCAAGTCCTTTTGGGTCTTTTGGGTCGTCAGAATGTTTTGGGTCTTCGGGGTGTTTTGGGTCTTTGGAATCTTTAGTGATCTTGGTAGTCTTAAGGGTCTTGGGAGGTGCACCTCCAGGGTCTTCAAAAGTCCAAGGGGTCTCAGCAGTCTAAAGGGTCAAAATAAAATTTGAAGAAGAAGGCGTTTTGGTCACGAATATACATAACCATATATGTTTGCTCCATTATAATAAGACTTCCACAATAGAGATTTCTTAGGACTCTTAGTATGGTGTTCTGGGGACCCCATATAAATGCATTGTGGTAAAAAAAATGATGTTGCAATTTGTTCCAAATCAAACCTTATTTTGCCTGGACTATAACTAGGAATTTAACCATTCATACCACATGTATTTTTACAGAGAGTGAATTGACTAGACCGAAAGATGGAACCTACTTGGGTGAGATTTGTGTGCTCAAGTTCTCTGGATCTTTGAAGCTGCACACCAGTGCGCCGGCCACACAGCGAGGGCTGGGTCGCATGTGAGTCATCGGCACGACCGGCAAATAGAAGATTCCAATTGACAATGCACCAGCAAGAAGCGTATTCCAATCCACTGACAATCAGCAAGAGGGGGATTCCAATCGACCGACAACGATGACAAAAAAGACTTTTTGGGGCTGTGCATGCCCTTCCTCGTGCGTTCATTGGCTTCTAGTGTGGCCTCCCTGACGCCTCTCGTCACACACAGGAGCCGCTGGGTGCCTCTCGCGGCGTCTGGATCTTTCCCGTGGTGTCTGGATCTTTCCCGCGGCATCTGTGTCATTCCCAAGGAGTCTGAAACGTTCCTGCAGAGTCTTGATCTTTCCAGCAGCATCTGGATCTTTCCTGGGTCACTTGGATCTTTTGTGCAAAATTTGGATCTTTCCCACAGGGTCTGGATCTTTCCCGCAGGGTCTGGATCTTTCCCGCAGGGTCTGGATCTTTCCCGCAGGGTCTGGATCTTTCCCGCAGGGTCTGGATCTTTCCCGCAGGGTCTGTATCTTTCCCGCAGGGTCTGTATCTTTCCCGCAGGGTCTGGATCTTTCCCGCAGGGCCTGGATCTTTCCCGCAGGGCCTGGATCTTTCCCGCAGGGTCTGGATCTTTTCCGCAGGGCTTGGCTCTTTCCCGCAGCGTTTGGCTCTTTCCCGCAGCGTTTGGCTCTTTCCCGCAGCGTTTGGCTCTTTCCCGCAGAGTTTGGCTCTTTCCCGCAGAGTTTGGCTCTTTCCCGCAGAGTTTGGCTCTTTCCCGCAGAGTTTGGCTCTTTCCCGCAGAGTTTGGCTCTTTCCCTCAGAGTTTGGCTCTTTCCCGCAGAGTTTGGCTCTTTCCTGCAGAGTTTGGCTCTTTCCCGCAGAGTTTGGCTCTTTCCCGCAGAGTTTGGCTCTTTCCCGCAGAGTTTGGCTCTTTCCCGCAGAGTTTGGCTCTTTCCCGCAGAGTTTGGCTCTTTCCCGCAGAGTTTGGCTCTTTCCCGCAGAGTTTGGCTCTTTCCCGCAGAGTTTGGCTCTTTCCCGCAGAGTTTGGCTCTTTCTCGCAGAGTTTGGCTCTTTCCTGCAGAGTTTGGCTCTTTCCCGCAGAGTTTGGCTCTTTCCCGCAGAGTTTGGCTCTTTCCCGCAGAGTTTGGCTCTTTCCCGCAGAGTTTGGCTCTTTCCCGCAGAGTTTGGCTCTTTCCCGCAGAGTTTGGCTATTTCCCGCAGAGTTTGGCTCTTTCCCGCAGAGTTTGGCTCTTTCCCGCAGAGTTTGGCTCTTTCCCGCAGAGTTTGGCTCTTTCCCGCAGAGTTTGGCTCTTTCCCGCAGAGTTTGGCTCTTTCCCGCAGAGTTTGGCTCTTTCCCGCACAGTTTGGCTCTTTCCCGCACAGTTTGGCTCTTTCCCGCAGATGTTTGGCTCTTTCCCGCAGAGTTTGGCTCTTTCCCGCAGAGTTTGGCTCTTTCCCGCAGAGTTTGGCTCTTTCCCGCAGAGTTTGGCTCTTTCCCGCAGAGTTTGGCTCTTTCCCGCAGAGTTTGGCTCTTTCCCGCAGAGTTTGGCTCTTTCCCGCAGAGTTTGGCTCTTTCCCGCAGAGTTTGGCTCTTTCCCGCAGAGTTTGGCTCTTTCCCGCAGAGTTTGGCTCTTGCCCGCAGAGTTTGGCTCTTGCCCGCAGAGTTTGGCTCTTGCCCGCAGAGTTTGGCTCTTGCCCGCAGAGTTTGGCTCTTGCCCGCAGAGTTTGGCTCTTGCCCGCAGAGTTTGGCTCTTGCCCGCAGAGTTTGGCTCTTGCCCGCAGAGTTTGGCTCTTGCCCGCAGAGTTTGGCTCTTGCCCGCAGAGTTTGGCTCTTGCCCGCAGAGTTTGGCTCTTGCCCGCAGAGTTTGGCTCTTGCCCGCAGAGTTTGGCTCTTGCCCGCAGAGTTTGGCTCTTGCCCGCAGAGTTTGGCTCTTGCCCGCAGAGTTTGGCTCTTGCCCGCAGAGTTTGGCTCTTGCCCGCAGAGTTTGGCTCTTGCCCGCAGAGTTTGGCTCTTGCCCGCAGAGTTTGCCTCTTGCCCGCAGAGTTTGGCTCTTGCCCGCAGAGTTTGCCTCTTGCCCGCAGAGTTTGGCTCTTGCCCGCAGAGTTTTTTTTTTTGGTATACAAGATCGAGTCTCGTGAAAGAGCTAACATTAATCACACAAAAAGTCAACCGACACATAAAACACAAAATAAGGGGAGCGGAACACAAGATGAGGAGAGAGGGGGAAGGACACAAACACAACATTTGAGAGCAAGGACATCGAGAGAAATGTGGGAGGGGGAGGGCTTGGGGGGAGGTGGGAGATGTATAAAACATATCAACACTGCAAGGACTTCCAGGAAAGAAGTTGGAATTTGAAAAAAAGTGAATCTGGGGTGAATTAGCGGGGGTAGAAAAGATCAAGGTTTTGGATGGGGGAAGATAAGCGATGGTGGTGAACAGCTGTTTTAAAGACCTGGAGGGAGGAGTGGGATTGAGGGGAGTGGGGGAGTTTGTTCCAGAGGCGGGAGAAAAGGGGAATGAAAGAGTGAAGGTGAGCAGAGAGCCTAGATTTTGGCAGTTTAACCATATGAGGGTTGCTGGCAGATCTTGTGCGACCTGTAGAAATATTAGGGGGACAGAGCACAGAGAGAGCTGGGGGCGCAAGGCCAGAGAGGAGTTGGTAAAAGACAGAAAGACCACCAACCTGCCTGCAGTGAGTGAGTGAAAGGCCCTCGGAGTTAGCTTCATCGCAGGAGATTCCAATGATTCTGAAAGCTTTGGTTTCAACAGCGTGAAGCCGAGCTAGGTGTGAGGCAGGAGCACCGGCCCAGAGGGCGGAACAGTATTCCATTGAGCTGCGGATGAAAGCCTTGTATGTGGTCAGGAGCTCAGGTGTGCCAAGGAAGGACTTCGCACGACGGAGGATGCCCAGTCGGCGACTGGCTTTGGAGGCCATCTTGGAAAAGTGGTTATCCCAATAAAGATCATGGCAGATAGTGAGACCCAAAAGCTTGAGCGACAGAACTTCATGGAGAGGATTGTTGAGAAAGTAGATGGGAGGGTTTTCCAGTTGGTCTTTTTGGAGAGACATAGTAAGAGTGTGGGATTTGTCAGGATTGAAAGACATGTTCTACTTGTTTGACCAGTCTGTGATTTTGTCCAGGTCTGCAGAGAGCGAGGAGGCTGCAGACTGCCAATCTGAGGGATGAGGAATGGAGCGGCAGATAGTGGAGTCATCAGCAAAGAGATAGAGAGGATTTTCCAGAGAGTCGGAGAGATCATTGATGAAGACCAGAAAAAGTACAGGGCCCAGAACACTACCTTGGGGAACTCCAGCCAGAACAGGAAGGGGAGATGAGAAAAATCCATTTAGGGCCACACGTTGCCTATGACCAGAGATGGAAGTCCGCAAGCCATGAGTGGAGATTTCCATGGATACCATAGGAGGAGAGTTTGGTGAGCAGAGCTGGGTGCCAGACTGTATCGAAGGCACGTGATATGTCAAGGGAGACAGGTCTGATTTCCTGCTTGGCATTGAGGACCTCCATCCATTGTTGAGACAGCAGAAGCAAGATGTCCAGAGGAGAATGACCTGGTCTAAATCCAAATTGATGATCAGAGATCAAGCCATTGGAGAAGAGGAAGGATTTGAGATCCGAAGCAATGATGGATTCCATGACTTTGCTGATAATTGGGAGCAGGCTGATTGGTCTGCAGTTGCAAGGATCTGTTTTTGCACCTTTTTTGTGTAAAGCGGTAATGTTTGCTGATTTCCAAGATACTGGCAGATGACCTTGAGCAAAAGAGAGGGTGAAAATAACAGAGAGAGGGCGAGATAGAGCAGCAGCGCAGGATTTTAGGACCCGTGGGCTGATGCCGTCTGGTCCAGTTGCAGAATCAGAGTCGAGGTTTGACAAAAACTTCTCCACCTTGTCAGGAGAGAAGGACAAAGAGTCCCGGAGCAGTTGGGTTCGACTGGGAAAGGTGGGAACAGAGAGAGATGGGTTTGGGACACAAGATTTTGAGGCAAACACAGAGTTGAGGCATTCGGCTTTGTCATGTGCGGTGTCAACTGTGTAGCCATTTGAGGTAAGGGAGGAGATGGAGGGGGAACAAACACCAGAAACGGATTTGACCAGACGCCACCAGGATTTGGAGGAAGGAGACAGGTTTGAGAGTTCAATCTTGAGTGTGGAGAGATAGTGCTTCCTGGCACTCCTGAGGGGAGACACACACTTGTTCCCAGCTTGGTGGAAGGAACTGAAATTGCCTTCAGTTGGATTTGCCTTCCAAGAGGCAAAGGCAAGTTGTTTCAGGGCAACTGCCTCACCACAAGATTTAAGTTTGGCTCTTCCCCACAGAGTTTGGCTCTTCCCCGCAGAGTTTGGCTCTTCCCCGCAGAGTTTGGCTCTTCCCCGCAGAGTTTGGCTCTTCCCCACAGAGTTTGGCTCTTCCCCGCAGAGTTTGGCTCTTCCCCGCAGAGTTTGGCTCTTACCCGCAGAGTTTGGCTCTTGCCCGCAGAGTTTGGCTCTTACCCGCAGAGTTTGGCTCTTCCCCGCAGAGTTTGGCTCTTACCCGCAGAGTTTGGCTCTTACCCGCAGAGTTTGGCTCTTACCCGCAGAGTTTGGCTCTTCCCCGCAGAGTTTGGCTCTTCCCCGCATTGTTTGGCTCTTCCCCGCAGAGTTTGGCTCTTCCCCGCAGAGTTTGGCTCTTACCCGCAGAGTTTGGCTCTTCCCCGCAGAGTTTGGCTCTTCCCCGCATTGTTTGGCTCTTCCCCGCAGAGTTTGGCTCTTTCCCGCAGCGTTTGGCTCTTTCCCGCAACATTTGGATCTTTCCCGCAACATTTGGATATTTCTCCGCAGTGTCTGGAGTTTTCTCGCTGTGTCTGGATCCTTCGGGTGAGAATTGCTTCGCCGCAGGAACACAAGATTATGCGTTCATGCATCGCTGGGAAGTGGTAAGGGAAATAGAGCACATTTAGACAGATTAATGAAGGGATCGAAAAAACGATTAGTGCGGGAGGAATGGGGGACATTTAGACACAATACATAATGGAGGGGTGACCGTTAACCTTGTCTAGACATATCCCGACCTGTTTGGCCTTGTACAAAAAATACTGTACACTTTATGCGAAACATTTAATAATTTAACTGGAACGGCACTCAGTAGAGAGCATACAGTCACGTGAAAAAGTAAGTGCACCCCATGTAAAGTTTTGACTTTTTCAACATATTTCAACATACAGCTATTTGATCTTCATTTCAACAATACTGATAGATAAAGGTGATATAATATAACAAATATCATGAAACATTTACATTTTGTAGTCCATTGTATAATTAAAATAAACATAAATGCAAATTTCACGTGTGGAAAAAGTAAGTACACCCTTGGCTCTAATAGGTGGTATTGCCCCCTTTGGCAGAAACAACCTCAAGTAGGCGTTTCTTATAACTGTCTACCAGTCTCTGACATCGACTGGGAGAAATGTTTGCCCACTCCTCCATGTAGAATTCTTTCAGCTGTGCGATGTTTGAGGGGTTTCTTGCATGCACAGCTCGTTTCAAATCCACCCCACAACATCTCGATGGGATTTAGATCCGGGCTTTGACTTGGCCATTCCAGAACCCTCCATTTCTTTCTTTTCAGCCATTCCTTGGTGGATTTACTGGTATGTTTGGGGTCATTGTCATGTTGCAAGGTCCACCTTTGGTTGAGCTTCAACTTTCCGACAGATGGCCTCACATTATCCTCAAGCACCCTCTGGTACAATGAAGAATTCATAGTGGATTCTATGATGGTGAGCTGCCCAGGCCCTGATGCTGCAGAGCTGCCCCAAACCATAATATTTCCACCACCATGCTTTACAGTTGGTATCAGGTTCTTGTGGTCAAATGCTGCCTTTGGTTTTCACCAAACATGTCTTCTGGTTCTGTGGCCAAATAGCTCTACCTTTGACTCATCTGTCCAGAGCACATTGTTCCAGAAGTGCTGGTCTTTACCTAGGTGTTCATTGGCAAACTTTAGTCTTGCCCTGATGTTCTTTCTGGACAGCAAAGGTTTCCTCCTGGCACACCTCCCATGTAGATCAAATTTGTGCTCGTGGTTCTTTCTTTCCTCTTTCTAATGGTAGACTCGTGCACTTTGACATCAACAGTGGCAAGAGCTACCTGTAGGTCCCGTGATGACATTGTGAGGTTCTTAGAGACTTCTTTGAGCATCTTGCGGTCTGCTCTCGGGCTGAACTTGCTGGGGCGGCCTGGCCTGAACAAGTTGGCAGTTGTTTGGAATCTTCTCCACTTGTAGATGATCTTCCGGACAGTCGAATGATTGATTTCAAATTGTTTGGAGATCTTTTTAAATCCCTTCCCAGACTCGTAGGCATCTATAACCTTCTTTCTGAAGGCCTCAGAGAGCTCTTTTGATGTCGGCATGGTGACTCCGCACACTTCAACAACAAAGAGCAAACCAAACTAAATGTCTGAGGTTTAAATTAGACAGCTTGCTCCAAGATCCTCTCTAACGATGTTCTAATCATTTGCACCTGAGCTGGAGCACCTGATTCTAATTTTAGGTATTTGAAGTAGTGATAAATGTAGGGGTGTACTTACTTTTTCCACATGCGAAATTTGCATTTATGTTTATTTAAATTATGCAATGGACTACAAAATGTAAATGTTTCATGATATTTGTTATATTATATCACCTTTATCTATCAATATTGTTGAAATGAAGATCAAATAGCTGTATGTTGAAATATGTTGAAAAAGTCAAAACTTTACATGGGGTGTACTTACTTTTTCACGTGACTGTACCTCGGCCTGGTTGCCCATATCACTCAATGGTGAAGAATCACTTTAAATAAATCTTCTAGCTGGATCTGGGTCTGCATCTTCACCAAAATTGTATCGATTCTTCCTTGTCACACACACATCCTGTCCAACAAGTTTTGTCCAAATCCATCCATAACCTTTTTAGATTTCCTTGCTTTGTATCGTTTTTGGCCATATCGCCAATGGTGAAGAATCACTTAAAAATTAAATAATTCTCATATCCGAATCCACATTCACATCTTCACCAAAATATAATCGAATCGTCCTTGTCAGACACCTAAACGGTCCACAAAGTTTCATCCAAATCCGTCCATAACCTTTTGAGATATGCCGCTATGTATCGTTTTTGGCCCTATCTCCCAATGGTGAAGAATTACTTTTAAAATTCTAGTAACCGGATCTGAATCCGGTACTTCACCAAAATCTAAGAATTTCGTCCTTGTCACATACGCTACATCGCTGCCAAATTTCGTCCGAATCCGTCCACAATGTTTTGAGATATTTTGTTCACAAACGGACAGACAAACGAACAGACAAACAGACAGACAGGGGTGAAAACATAACCTCCATCCACCTTTGGTGGCGGAGGTAATAAACAAGCCATGTTACTCCATTTAACCCCGATCAAATTCCTGCTGCATTATAAATAAAACATGTAGCGATATATTCGAAGTACAGTGCCCACACCAAATAAATAAATAACATATTCTCCAGCGCACGAAATTCCCAGGGCACCACCGGTGCCCGGCGATGCCGCAGGGCAGCACATTGAGACGGAAATGGGAGGGAGCAGTGTACAATAATTAAGTGGTTGATTCATTGATGAATTGTGTAATTAAAATAAATAATTTCTTAATCAATTGGCAAATGGCATATCTAAACCACCACTGCTTCCTCCGAATCTGTAACTTTTTGAAAATCAATGAAGTAATCAATCGAAAAATTATATAATTAATCGATGAATTGATTTATCAATAAATCAAAAATACCCTTACAGCCAAATCACTTGGTCGCTGACATGTCCAAAATATCAGCTTCCTTGACCAAAAGATGCCTGAGATATTGGCAATATGAGACAGAAAATAAATAAGTAATTAGTAATCGTAAAATAAATAAGCAGTAATCATAAAATAATTAATTTATTAATCAATTGGCTAATAGCATACTTAAACCACAACCGTTTCATCCAAATCTGTGACTTTTTGAAAATAAATTTATTAGCTAATTGAAAATTTTAATAATTAATCGATTAACTAATTCATCAATAATTGATTGATTAATTGATTGATTGCATAATTAAAAGAAATAAATAATAATCGTAAAATAATTAATTTATTAATCAATTGGCTAATAACATACCTAAACCACCACTGCTTCATCCAAATCTGCAACAAAATCATTTGTTAATCACTTGTAACTGAATAGTTAATCATAAATAAATAAATAATCGATTAATTGATTAATCAATAAATCAAAAATACCATGTACACCGAAATCACTTGTTCATTGTTGTGTCAAAATATCAGCTTCCTAGCTAAAATGTTGCTTCAGATATTGCCCAGATGAGAAAGAAAAAAATAAGCACTTAATAAATCGATAATAATTAAGTAATTACTCAATTAAATAATTAATCAAAAAATATATTTAAAAAGTTTTTTCCCAAGCACGTGCTCACTGTTGTGCCCAACTTTCAGCTACACAGCTCAAAGGATGGCTGAGATATCGCCCGGCCAAACCTCGCCAGGATGTATTTTCAGTGGTTTTTAAGGCTTTTGTGTTAAAACAAATATGGCGGCCGAACCACGTGACCGATGACGTCATCATTATTTTTTTTTCTTAACTAATTTATTCCAAGATTATGCTCAAGAAATTTCATCTTGATCAGATGAAGTTTTGCACTTGTCAAATTATGATGTCATAATGGAGGCACCTATGACATCATCATTAACATATTTTATTCCCTATGGAGAGTTCTTTTCAATGAGCCATGTTTCATTTTTTTCTATTCAGCGTTTTCGGAGATATAGAGGTGCAATTTTTTTTCGGTTTTTCCAAGATGACGGCCGAACCACGTGACCGATGACGTCAGCATTATTTTTTTTTCTCCACTAGTTTATGCCGACATGGCGCTTAATAAATTTCATCTTGATAGGATGAAGTTTTGTACTTGTCGAATTATGACGTCATAATGGAGGCACCTATGACCTCATCATTAACATATTTTATTCCTCATGGAGAGTTCTTTACAATGAGCCATTTCTCAATGTTTTCTATTCAGCGCTTTCGGAGATATAGAGGTGCAAACTTTTTCGATTTTTCCAAGATGGCGGCCGAACCACGTGAACTATGACGTCATAATTATCATAAATAATTCTACAGGTGGAGTTGCACCTATGGTGAAAATTTCCTGTCAATCGGACCAACGGTTTCAGGGAAAATCATATTTATTCTGTGCAGACAAACAAACAAACAAACAAACTGACAAACAGACAGACAGACACACGGACTCAAATGCAATACCCTCTCCTCAGGTGAGGGTAACAAACGGAGTGAAAACTGAGTACTCCCTTGCAGTGTGCATTATGCAGCGCCTGGAGATGGAAGGGGAAAGGAGTGGTTAATTGGACCGAGTGGGCTGACGAAGATCTCTTAAAGTTGTCGTTCAGACGTCTGCTGAATTGGGGGGATCCCCTCTGATCCCCCTCTGATTGGGGCCCTGGGATCCCCTCTGATCACCTGGGAGGCCTGATCCGAAATCGAAAAATCTTTGTAAGTTGGGTGTGGGACAGGTTGGGTGTGTGAAAAGGACGAATCGATTTGATTTTGGTGAAGATCCGAATCCAGATCTGGATACGAGAATTATATTAAGTGATTCCTCACTGTTGAGAGATGGCGCCAAAAACAATACATAGCATGATATCCAAAGACGTTATTATGGACGAGTTATGATAAAACTTGGTGGACGAGTTGAGTAGGTGACAAGGAGAACCCGATTTCATTTTGGTTCAGGTCCGAATCCAGATCCGGTCTATCCATGGGATAGAAAACGTAAACTGTTCAGCCTGGCAGAGGTATGCGCTCTAGTTTGGTACTTGCGAAATTCATAAGATTTGGAAGGTACAATACAGGATCAAAAGTTTACGGACACCACTTCAAATTAGTGGATTTGGCTGTTTCAGCCATACCTATTGCTGACAGGTATATATAATCAAGCACACAGCCATGCAATCTCCATAGACAAACATTGGCAGTAGAATGGGCCGTACGGCAGAGCTCAGTGACTATCAACGTGGCTCCATCATAGGATGCCACCTTTTCAGCAAGTCAGTTCGTCAAATTTCTGCCATGCTAGAGCTGCCCTGGTCAACTGTAAGTGCTGTTATTGTAAAGTGGAAACGTCTAGGAGCAACAACAGCTCAGTCGCGAAGTGGTAGGCCTTACAAGCTCACAGAACGGGATCGCCGAGTGCTGAGGCGCGTAAAAATCGTCTGTCCTTGGTTGCAACACCCACTACCGAGTTCCAAATTGCCTCTGAAAGCAACGTCAGCACAACAACTGTTCGTCTGGAGCTTCATGAAATGGGTTTCCATGGCCGAGCAGTCGCACACAAGCCTAATATCACCATGCGCAATGCCAAGTGTCGGCTGGAGTGGTGTAAAACTCACCGCCATTGGACTCTGGAGCAGGGGAAATTCGTTCTCTGGAGTGATGATTCACGCTTCACCATCTGGCAGTCCGACGGACAAAACTGGGTTTGGCAGATGCCAGGAGAACACGACCTGCCCGAATGCATAGTGCCAACTGTAAAGTTTGGTCGAGGATGAATAATGGACTGGGGTTGTTTTTCATGGTTCGGGCTAGGCCCCTTATTTCCAGTGAAGGGAAATCTTAACGCTACAGCATGCAATGACATTCTCGACGATTGTGTGCTTCCAACTTTGCGGCAACAGTTTGGGAAAGCCCCTTTCCTGTTTCAGCATGGCAAGGCCCCCGTGCACAAAGCGAGGTCCAAAAAGAAATGGTTTGTCGAGATCGGTGTGGAAGAACTTGACTGGTCTGCACAGAGCCCTGACCTCAACCCCATCGAACACCTTTGGGATGAATTGGATTGCTGACTGCAAGCCAGGCCTAATCGCCCAACATCAGTGCCCGACCTCACCAATGCTCTTGTGGCTGAATGGAAGCAAATCCCCGCAGCAATGTTCTAACATCTAGTGGAAAGCCTTCCCAGAAGAGTGGAGGCTGTAAAAGCAGCAAAGGGGGGGGACTTACTCCATATTAATGCCCATGATTTTCGAATGAGATGTGCGATGTTCGAAGGGTCCACATACTTTTGGTCATGTAGTGTATATTGATTGGTTGGTCGCGAGTGTTATTCTGTCTGTGTGTTTGTTTGTCTGTCTGTATGTCAATCGCCTACATGCCACAATTTTCAACCGATCTTCACAAAACCTCACCAAATGGAAGAGTTGTTCATAAAGAAGAAGACTATTGATTTTAAGGTCAAAAGGCCAACATAAGCCAAAGGTCCACAACTTTGGTCTGATTTCTAAAATTGTCCATTTTCATCTGAATGACTTAAAATTTGAAGAGGATTTGCATATCAGGTAACTGAATTCAACCACCAATTATTATTGAGGTCAACATTGGCCAAAAGGCCCACAGCTTTGTCAAATTTCTAAAATCCTCAATTTTCCTCTGATTGACTTGAAATTTGAAGAGGATTTGCATACCAGATCACTGAATTCAACCACCAACTTGGAGTCAACATAGGCCAAAAGGTCAACAACTTTGGTGAAACTTCTAAAATCCACATTTTTTATCCGATTGACCTGAAATCTGAAGAGGATTTGCATATCAGATCACTGAATTCAACCACCAATTATTTTTGAGGTCAACATAGGCCAAAAAGTCAACATAGGCTATGTATGCATTACATATTTCTTGTTTGGTTGTTTGGCTGTCTGTATGTACTCATAGAACATGAGTCAGTGTATGAATTGCATTGGACCCCTGTATACCTTCTACCCCCGCTAATTTCGGTCCCCTTGTGTTTTATACCTCTCCCCCCCCCCCCCCCCTTCCCACGCCTCCTCCCCCCAAGCCCTCTCCCTCCCACACTTCTCCCTGCTCTCAAATGTTGTGTTTGTGTGCTTCCCCTTCTCTCCCCATCTTGTCTTCCGCTCCCTCTTCTATATATTGTTACAGACGTGGCTTAGATGTTAGTTTACCGAGCGGTTTTGGTATGACCACGTCTGCACAAGTTACCGATTATACTCGACGTTGACGAAGCCGCGCCACGCTGGCTCAATAAGAAAAAGAAGACACCCGGCTGGGTTATAAAATGACGACACCAGGGATACGGTTCTCAAGACCTCCGGAGGAGATTATATTCGTGCGGAAGGTCAGATTACAGGGACGAGAGGTACAACATAGAAAGACAAGCACTTAGACACAATCTTATATTATTCCCCAACAGACGACAGGCAAACGGGACAAGGCTGACTCACACGGGGGTTGATGAAAAGGACAGCGGGTATCGATGGCTCAAGGTGCACTCTTGGCTCAAGGACAGGGTCGACCCGGTCCGGTCCAGAGATGCGGAAGGTTGCACAGCGCTCGAGGTGGTAACGTTCTTTCACAGGCGGGTTCTCTTCCTCTCAGCGGTCGTAGGCAACGTTCTTTCTCCAGCTGGGGGCGCATCTGTCGTCACGTCCGCTACGTGGCCGCGTATATCCGGCGGGGAGTGACACGCCCTCGGCTCGCTAGCGCCGCCCCAGATGGAATCGGTCCGCCCTTCTGATTGGGTGCGGGGGGTTACCAGGCTCCGCCCTTGAGGAGGAGCTGACAGCCAGCCCCTTCGTGGTAACCCCGTGGAGCGCATGGTCTGGAGCGCATCGTCTGGAGCGCATTGTCGATGGCGGCGAACCGAGCCGGTGGGAGGACGCACACTTCCCCCCGCGCAGCGCCGTGCCCCTCTGTTGTTGTAGACGGGGAAGAAGATGGGAGGAGGTATGGGAAAGGTCCTAAACTCACTACTGATGCCATATAATCACATTCTGGTGCAACGAAGAGTCATGATTAATGGAGACGAGGCCTTAACTGACATAGACTAAGAATAACTAGGAAGATGTCCGAAAGTTGTCTACGTGTGGTGCGGTGGACCTGGGCACGACATTTAATGGGGGAATAAGGGGAAGGTCGGCTCTACTGATTGTTATTTACATGCAATGGGACTAGGGAATGGGGGATTGGGGAAAGTTGGGGAGTATTGGAGAAAATAGGGGAATATTTACAAGCGGATATGGAGGCCAAATTCCATATTCGCAACATTGCACCCTTCTCTACCCTCGGGGCGTCCCGACCCGATAAATTTTTACCTACTTTAGTGTGGCACGCAATGTAGTTCCCTCTACTATTAACTCTACCCTGAGTGCGACAGTTTTACAGATATTCACAAATGAGTAAATATGTCCCCCTGCGACGTTGCACCCTTCTCCTCACAGAAACACACCCACAGGATAACCGAATCCGGAAAGAATTCTCAAACTACACATACAGCCGGTAGGGAGCATTATTTACACGACTACGCTGCTATTTACACTACGATCCAGGACCTGTTTTTGGAGGGACACATGCAGATGTTATGCATAGAGAGAGCGCGCTTGCCAGCATCAATACACCAACCCACGAGTGCTCTGTGGCCGACGGCCTTTAATAACGTGCAGAGCACCCTTCCCGAGCATCAAAAGCACCACCCCACCACCAATCGGTGCAGTCACCATTGTTCATTGGAATAAAAATAAATTCGACAACCCCTAACCCTGCAGGTGTCTCTTGCTCTTCTTGTGGTGCACTTGGTGTTAACTAAAAGTGGTTCACCTGTATGGCATAGGTGCCACGTTGACCCATAGGTCCATCCCCGGGTGGTGCTTGGCCGCAAACGAACTGCGGTCCATTGTGGGTGGCCACAAACATTGCGGTCCATATGGTGTATCGATCCCGGCAGCAAACAGCGAAAGTGCAGGCCCACAACTGCGCAGCCAGCACCTCTCTCTCCTCTCTCTCTACCCCAAAGCCAGATCCTCGGAGGTGGGGGACAAAAGAAAAGACAAGTGAGTAAGGTGGTAAGGGCGCAAAAGTGCACGCAATGTAAGGTGATGCACACTGGGGGCACATGGGAACCAGGTGAGACAGGTACGTTCCTATCGTACACCCCCCCCACCAGGTAACCTACATGGCCCCTCCCTTACCCCTTACTGTATCCACACAACACAACACTACCCATAAACATCTACTTTACAAATCGACTAACATCCCTACTGTCTTCCCCGTTCCTCCCATATACCAAATTCGTCTTCTCTCCCTCCTAACCAATCAAATTTGCCATTTTCAACTCTCATTAAAATTTGCCATCTCCAACTCAACATCATAATTTGCCATTACCAATTCATCATCAGTCCCTCCTAGGGAGGGAGAGATGGAATCACCCCAATGTCTCATCCACGTCGTGATGCGTCTCACAAATCCACACAGCGATTCATCTCCTGCAACAAAACAAAGAAAACACAGGTGTGGAGTCATCATCATCACCACAGGTAAGTGGCTGCGTATGGTGCGACAGGTTCTTCAATCCTAACTATTTCCTAAATGACTTTAACAACTTTACACTACCCGGGGTCTTTCTCCGGCCAAACCATTGGCCCTCTTACACTATGGGTTCTAAAAACCAATTCCCATTGGCCAAACTGTGGTGCTCTTCAATTTGGGGTCTCACTCCCCCGATTCATCTCCCGGTGCCCTCGCACAATTTCTGGGCTGCGGCGTGTACCTCTCCCAGTGGGTCTACCCACCTGCACACCTCCACCACTGCAGTTGCCTCCGAGCTTACCTGCTCCTCACCCTAACCTAACTACCTGGGGAAGGCCCTCTGGCTCTCTCCCCACTCCGTGCCCTCTCTGGCACTGGGCTGCCCGATCCACACCCGGGATCCTCAGGCACCCACTCACAACTACCGGCTCCCAGAGCCCACCTGCGGCCTCACCTGGCCGACATCCTCACAGTGGTGGAGTGCCCAACCAACTACACACACTAACAGGCTACACGCCCAGCCATTTCCACAACACTAATGCACCCATTCACAACACCATTCTGCAACCGCACCACAAATGCCAATATCCAACCACAATTTACCTGCACCCTCTACCTAACACTTACACTACCCGCCCCGGGTACTCGTGAAAGGGGTCCACTCTTCCCCCATCCACACCTTCGCACCATGCACACCGCTCCGTACCACTCACTCCAACTCTCTCCACACACCTGTACCTGCACACCTGTGCTCTCACACCTGGTGCCACCTGCACCCTTCTCTCCCCAAGCGCATTCGCGCTGATCCACACACTCACTACTCATACACTGCTCCACACACCTGTCCAGTTGCACACCTGTGCAATCACACCTGTTCAATTCTCACAAACACGGCATCATCTCAGCTAACTACTCCCTTCTGAAACTTGCGCTTCCCAGTCGTCCCTTTAAACTATTGCGCTCCCACGTCATTATCATCCACACTAATCTACCTGCATCCCTACTACAGGTATCAGTCACTAACTAAACTTAACGTCACCTAATGTCAATCCTCGCTAGATCCCTACACACCATATCCTAACCCACCCGGGCTAGTTTTCACTGCCATACACCCCATAAGCTATTGCTCCTTTGCCCCCACACATGGGAAGGGTGGCAGGGATGCCATCCCACCACATCGGGGGTCTCTCACTACCAATTTTGCACATCAAATTTCAACAAATCAAAAATTTGCCAATCACTGCCCATCATCTGCCAATCACTACTGCCAATCCCTTGCCAATCATCAAATTTTGTTTTTCTCCAATTTTTGGGTCCAAAACACTAACCTCATCACCCAGTCGACTCACTAATACCTCTCGGTGCGCCAATTCCTGTCCAAAGCCCGGCTTCGTAAAGCCAAGCCATGGATGCTGGTTGTTTTGTGCCGGCGGCTGGATGCGTCCGGCATTCGGGACAGGGACGGGGGCTTACCCGGGCCGAGATCCCACGCATCACCTCGGCGTGGAGCCATCCAATGTCCCGATCTCGACCTGCCGGAATGCCTCAACAAAAAGTGGTCGCCATGACGACCCTTTCTATCGGGCCGCCCGCTCCGCCTAGTGGAGCACGGACGCGGCCGTTCAAAGCGAGGCCCAGCACGCACCGAGGGCCCGATTCGGCTAAAAGTCGACCTAACCTCTAACCCGTGTAACGTCGATGCTTCACCTGCATGCTTACACCCCGCAGCCCGTTCCTTGCTCACACATCCAGCCGTGCCCATGCTCCTCGTACCTTTCCTTACACACCCAGGTACACCCATTCCACTCACAGCCTTGGTCACACACCTGACCACCGAACACCTTGGCACACATTCGTTGCTCGCACACCTCACCAAAACACCTCTTCGCGCCCCCTCCTCAGTCACCTCCTCTGTGACAATCACAGGTGTGCTCTCATTCGCACACCCAACCACGTGCCTCACCACCAACTCCAGCGTGCATTCCCACTCACGCTCTACCATTCCAGGTGTGCATCCTTCCATCCCAGGTGTACATCCTCGCTCACCTGTCACAACTAACTCACGCTCCATGTCACTCTCACTACTTTCACCTCCATTCCTGACAGCGCACTCACCCTTACTCTTGACAGCGCACTCTTTCCTCATGTACCTGTCCATCACACACCTTTCTCGCGCACACTCTCCCGTTACACCCTCTGTAACACTCACCACAGGTGTGCATTCTTCCTTGCCTTTGACAGCGCACTCTTTCCTCATGTACCTGTCCATCACACACCTTTCTCGCGCACACTCTCCCGTTACACCCTCTGTAACACTCACCACACCGCGCTTCCATGTGCTCCCTCGCACACACGCTACGACCGACTCATTCTCGCCAACACCCTCACTCCTTGGCACACACTTTTTCCTCACACACCCCAGAGTCGGACTTTCTCGCACACCTCCTCTTTCGCACACCAGACCTGTCACACACCTCACCAACGGCCTTTCACGAACACCCGGGTCTATCTCGACCCCCAAGCTTCTTAAATCCCCTGGCGCATCATACGCACGACCATATTGGTCACCACTTACACCGGGTCCTCTTCCTCTTCGCTTCTCCTCCATCACCTGCGAATCCCTCATCCGGTTAATGAGCACATCATCACGATCCAAACACAGACTTTGGACCAATTCTTTTATCTCCTCTTTTATCTCTTTCTTATCCCCTCTCCGTCGCTTCTTAATTTCGCTCATCCCTTCTTCCACTTCTTCTAATTTGTGCTTCACCTCTTTTATTCCCCGGTACGTCTCCTCAAGCTCATCCTCTAAGGCTACCTTGACCGTTTCCAGGTGCGTCCTCACCTGCCGGTCCTTCGTCTCCATTACCTCTATCACCTCGTCCAACCTCGTTGTCAGTCCCTCACGTACCATCTGACATTCCCTCTTTGTCGCTATCAAGTCGTTTTTTATGTCGTTTTGTGTCGCTTTCAACCCTCCTAATACCGCAGTGTTCCTTTGAACCTGCTCCGTTAGTCCTTTTTGTCCCTCCGTCAGCTGTTCCACCTCCTGCGTCAGGACCTCTATGCCCCCTTGTAACTTTACAGTCCCCTTTCTCACCTCCTTCTCCATGTGCTCCTTACAGTGCCTCACCTCCTCGCGCACTCCTCCGACCTCCTCACTCACACCTCTTCTGATCTCTTCTCCCATCACTTGCATCTCCTGCCCAGATGCCACCCTCATCTGCTCCATTTCCTCCCTGTGAGCATCCAGTTTGGTTTCTACCCCCATTCTGACCCCCTCTGTCTGCTGCTCCATTTGTTTAACTTCCCTTTCCGCTTGGTCCCTCATGTCCCTCAATTTGCCTTCCATACTGTTTTCTAACCCCTCTAACCCATTTTTCACTCCCTCTATCTGATTCTCCTGGGCAGCCATTCTATTTTCTACCCCCTCTAACCCCTTTTGCATCCCTTCCATTTGATTCTCTTGAGCGGCCATTCTGTTTTCTACCCCCGTTAACCCATGTTTCACCTCTTTTATCCCGTTGTCTAACCCCTCAAAATTATTGTCTAACTTCCCAAATTTCTTGTCTAACTTCTCAAAATTATTGTCTAACCCCTCACTGGTACCCCTCGCTTCGTCCCTCATTACCCCCATTTGCTCACTCAATCGCTCAATTTGGCTCCCCATACTCATCTGTACAGCTGCCTGTAGCTGCGCAATGAGGGCCTGTATGTCAATCGGCTGCATGTTAAAGCCCGTTGATACAGCGGGCTCGGCTACCGCGCGCTCTTGCGAGGCGCCATTTTGCGTGCCTGCTACCCTCGCTGTTTCGCTCTCCTCATGTCCCTCAATTTGGTCCTGGACCGACCCTGCTTCACTCTCCCCTACCGGACCCCAGCCGTCTTGATCCGCCATAGCGCGACTTTCAAAATTCGAGTTTCGTAACACCAATCCAAATTTTGCTGTTATAATTTCGTCGAGCGCAGTAACCGCGGGACCGCGCTCCGGATCGATTTGGTCGAGCGCCGTACGCGCTCCGGCTCGATTTTCCCTCCCAAAATTTGGGCCTAACTAATTTAGTCCCGGGTCCGAATCTCACTCCTCGACACCAATTGTTACTGTACTAACACAATTGGTGTCCAAAATTTGGGCTAAATAAATTTAGTCCCAGGTTCGAATCCAACTCCTGACAACCAATTGTTACAGACGTGGCTTAGATGTTAGTTTACCGAGCGGTTTTGGTATGACCACGTCTGCACAAGTTACCGATTATACTCGACGTTGACGAAGCCGCGCCACGCTGGCTCAATAAGAAAAAGAAGACACCCGGCTGGGTTATAAAATGACGACACCAGGGATACGGTTCTCAAGACCTCCGGAGGAGATTATATTCGTGCGGAAGGTCAGATTACAGGGACGAGAGGTACAACATAGAAAGACAAGCACTTAGACACAATCTTATATTATTCCCCAACAGACGACAGGCAAACGGGACAAGGCTGACTCACACGGGGGTTGATGAAAAGGACAGCGGGTATCGATGGCTCAAGGTGCACTCTTGGCTCAAGGACAGGGTCGACCCGGTCCGGTCCAGAGATGCGGAAGGTTGCACAGCGCTCGAGGTGGTAACGTTCTTTCACAGGCGGGTTCTCTTCCTCTCAGCGGTCGTAGGCAACGTTCTTTCTCCAGCTGGGGGCGCATCTGTCGTCACGTCCGCTACGTGGCCGCGTATATCCGGCGGGGAGTGACACGCCCTCGGCTCGCTAGCGCCGCCCCAGATGGAATCGGTCCGCCCTTCTGATTGGGTGCGGGGGGTTACCAGGCTCCGCCCTTGAGGAGGAGCTGACAGCCAGCCCCTTCGTGGTAACCCCGTGGAGCGCATGGTCTGGAGCGCATCGTCTGGAGCGCATTGTCGATGGCGGCGAACCGAGCCGGTGGGAGGACGCACACTTCCCCCCGCGCAGCGCCGTGCCCCTCTGTTGTTGTAGACGGGAAGAAGATGGGAGGAGGTATGGGAAAGGTCCTAAACTCACTACTGATGCCATATAATCACATTCTGGTGCAACGAAGAGTCATGATTAATGGAGACGAGGCCTTAACTGACATAGACTAAGAATAACTAGGAAGATGTCCGAAAGTTGTCTACGTGTGGTGCGGTGGACCTGGGCACGACATTTAATGGGGGAATAAGGGGAAGGTCGGCTCTACTGATTGTTATTTACATGCAATGGGACTAGGGAATGGGGGATTGGGGAAAGTTGGGGAGTATTGGAGAAAATAGGGGAATATTTACAAGCGGATATGGAGGCCAAATTCCATATTCGCAACAATATATAAAGCAGTAAAGTATGTTTGTTTGTTTGTCCTCTTATAACTCGAGAACTACTCATCGCAGAGAAAAACCAAAGGGATATTCAGAATCAGTACGTCTCAGAGCAACTACAGCACACCTTAAATTTTTAAAAACTTCGGGTTTTAAAATTAGCGTATTAGCGCAGAAGCGCTAGCAGAAGAGGGAGGGAATCGAAGGGAGGGAGCGCAGCGCCAGCGCTTCTGTTAGCGTAATGGCGGAACGCGCTTTTATGGGCGGGGCGTATGGCGTTCATGAAATGGTCGAATGCGGAAGTGCTTGAAGCCGTTGCGAGCGACTCGCACGATCTCTTGTCATGGTCCACAAGATTATCACAGAGACGTGCAGCCTCCAGCATTACGAGATATGATCGAGACCTAACTTTTGAGACCAGTCCCAGCCTTCTAGGCCCCGTGGTTGGTTCAGACGACCCCGACAAAGGACGTGTTGGATTTTATCGCGAGCCGATTCGAGCGCCGACGTGCCGGCGAACAAAACCAGTCATATCTTTTTAACGCGTGGTTCGATTTTTACAACATAAACTTTTTCGTGAAGGGCTGAACCGTGCGCTCACAACGATACCGAGTTTGACCCTGGGAGAGCCGTTTTGCGCCGGCAAAGGCGCCTTGTTTTCCGTGATGACCATGTCGTGCTGCATAGATTACCATAAATTATAATATACTAGGGCATGCCCGTACTATATATATATCTAAAATTATATCCCCCCCCCTCTATTTACATGAAATGGTTTGGTCCATTCGCAAAGCCAAAGCGAACGGCTTGCGAGTACGGTGACAATCCCCCCCCTCTATTTACATGAAATGGTTTGGTCCATTCGCAAAGCCAAAGCGAACGGCTTGCGAGTACGGTGACAATCCCCCCCCTCTATTTACATGAAATGGTTTGGTCCAAAGCGAACGGCTTGCGAGTACGGTGACAATCCCCCCCCCCCTCTATTTACATGAAATGGTTTGGTCCAAAGCGAACGGCTTGCGGAGTTTGGTAAAGAAATCGCCATAGCTCGGTAACTACTTCTCCGATTAATATGAAACCTTGAAAAGGCACATCCTCAGGTCCCCAGCAATATACCTGGCAAGTTTCAAGTATATCGGACCCGTGGTTGTCGAGAAACAGCGGTCACAGACACACAGACACACACACATACACACACACACATACACACACACATACACACACACACACATACACACACACATACACACAGAGATTACTGGAATTATAGATAGATTACCGGCGGCTCGTTCCGTGACGTCACGGCTCACTTAATTGCAATTATCTCTGGGATTCCTTGGCCGAATCGTACCAACTTCTATATATACTAGGACGTGCCCGTACGTGGGTGCCCGTACGTGCGTGCAAAAAAACATGCGTGCAAACAACAACAACAAAAAAAAACTTTGAAACCACGTGGCAGTAACGACCACAGAACCCCCCCCTCTATTTACATGAAATGGTTTGGTCCATTCGCAACGACCACAGAACCCCCCCCCCCTCTATTTACATGAAATGGTTTGGTCCATTCGCAAAGCCAAAGCGAACGGCGAACGGCTAAATCGCCATAGCTCGGTAACTACTTGTCCGATTAATATGAAACCTTGAAAAGGCACATCCTCAGGTCCCCAGCAATATACCTGGCAAGTTTCAAGTATATCGGACCCGTGGTTGTCGAGAAACAGCGGTCACAGACACACAGACACACACACATACACACAGACACACACACATACACACACACATACACACAGAGATTACTGGAATTATAGATAGATAAAGCAGTAAAGTATGGTTGTTTGTCCTCTTATAACTCGAGAACTACTCATCGCAGAGAAAAACCAAAGGCATATTCGGAATCAGTACGTCTCAGAGCAACTACAGCACACCTTAAAATTTAAAAAAAGTTCGCGTTTTAAAATTAGCGTATAAGCGCAGAAACGCTAGCAGAAGAGGGAGGGAATCGAAGGGAGGGAGCGCAGCGCTCCCTCGAGCGCTTCACAGCGCCAGCGCTTCTGTTAGCGTAATTAGCGTATTTCAGAACGTTAATTTTTCAACTTCATTATTCGGAATCAGTACGTCCCAGAGAAACTTCGTAATGTTAATTTTTCAACTTCATCCGATTGACATGGGACCAACGGCATGTGACAGAGAGTGAAACATACATGCTACATTTATTTGACGACAATGAGTTCCGACTTCCGGTTCGTGCCGCCAACTCTGTTAGGCGCCTCTTGCGGCATACAGGGAATTACCAGTGAACTGGTACTCAATTTGCTGACCTCGGTAGGATGACAGGCTGAGTCAACCCCCCTGGTGTTTAGGGGGGGGAGGAGGGGAGGGGGGAGAGGAGGGGAACGGGGGGAGGGGGAAGAGGGGGGGAGGGGGAAGAGGGGGGAGGGGGAGGTGAAGGGGGGAGGGGAAGGGGGAGGGGGGAGGGGCCCTTCTTCCCCCGGGCACCCACCACACCCTCCCCTCCCCCCTTCCCCCTCCCCCCTCCCCCCTGTTTCCCTCCCCTCCTCTTCCCCCTCCCCCTCTTCCCCCCTCCCCCCCGTTCCCCTCCCCTCCTCTTCCCCCCTCAACTCCTCCTCCCCCGCCCGGCAATACCGGGTACTTCTGCTAGTTTAATATATTTTGTTTGTCTGGTTGATTTGTTTGTGAAATAAATGTTAGTAGTGGGGCGGCTTAGCCCAAATATTCAAAAGAATTGTGCATTTTGTGATACAAGCACCAAATTTGGCACAAATGTACATTAATATGTTGCGAACATTTTCAGATATTGGGCCACTTGAAATTCCGTAATTTTTTTTTTTCAAATTTTTTCAAATTTTCGTAATTTCAAATTTTTCGGGTGACACCGTCACAATTTCGGTCTTCGAGGCCGGCCGATAGGCAAAGTGTGACCGGAAGGGACGAGGTTCTCCTGACCACGTGGCCCTCGATCTGGGAATCGAGAGGCGTTCCATTAGTGGACGCGCCCCTCACGCCCGACTTTTGGGCGGCCCCGGCAGGCCGTTTGTTTTGACGTTCCGTGACAGGCCCCGCACCCCCACCTCCGGGCCGACCGGAAGCTTGTGCTGAGTACATCATACCTGAACAACTCAGTGAGGCAGAACACAGCAGTGCACACCAGGGTGACCCTTCAGTGCATAAACCAATTAACCTGTCCACTGCAGGGCATATAGAAATGAAGTTATTTTCTGCATATAATAATAATATAAGTTCAGTTCTATATAACAATTTCTGTTATCACCACTACCACTACAACTACCACTACTACAAGCTTTGTCTGGAATTTTGTGGACTAACAGACAAACAGACATACAGACAAGCTGGATCAAAACATTACCTCCTTCCACCATTGAGTGTAGAGGTAAACATCATGGAAATTATATCATGCCCTAGATTTAATTCATGCTTACCCGTGTATTTGCTTCACTGGTTCACAAGGTCTTTTGCATACATGTAATTCAGACTCTCGTCTTCATTGCTGACCACACAATGTTCGCAACATATTAATGTACATTTGTGCCAAATTTGGTGCTTGTATCACAAAATGCACAATTCTTTTGAATATTTGGGCTAAGCCGCCCCACTATATCGGCCGGCCTCGAAGACCGAAATTGTGACGGTGTCACCCGAAAAATTTGAAATTACGAAATTTGAAAAAATTTGAAAATAAAAATTACGGAATTTCAAGTGGCCCAATATCTGAAAATGTTCGCAACATATTAATGTACATTTGTGCCAAATTTGGTGCTTGTATCACAAAATGCACAACAGGTTTGCTATGCTGCTACACTATAGCTCTTTCACGAGCCTCGATTCAGTATACAGAAAAACAACAACAACAACAAAAAAACCTTTCGACCCCCTAACTCTCTGTAGAGCCCTAAGACCCTTAGACCCTGTATACCCCGTTAAACGCTTTAGAACCCCTAAGACTGCCAAGACCACTGAATATCCTCTGTACCCTTTCAGACCTTTAGACCTTCACACCTTTTAGACATTTTAATACCCTTTTTATATACATAGTCGATGCTCATGGAAGAGCTAGAACTCCTTCAGACAATTCCGACCCTTTCAGCCCTTAAATTATACCCTTTAGACACTTTTTTTTTTTTTTTTTTTTTTTTTCTGCTTTAGACACTTTAGACCATTTTGACCTTCAAACCTGTTGACCTTTACACCTTTACAACTAGACCATTTCGACCCTTCATTTGCAATCAATGACCTTTAATTTACTGCATCCCACATTTATTTGCCACACAAAACAAGTCCTGACGAGGGTCTGCAGTCTCTGATTGCTCTATCTAGTTACCTTTTTCTCACCTGAGCATCGAAAATAAGTTTTATTTTTGCAATCATGGAATTTTGAAGGATGCATGTTCATACTTTAGGGATTAAACAACATATAGCAATATTGCTTATACGACATTGAGTGGGTAAAACGGCTGTTTCTCATGGTACGACGCGGGAAAAGTCATTTAGACCATCACATGATATCCAAGAATCTCAAGTGGACTTCGGAGTCCATATGACCCTGATTCACGACATTATATTAGTCTTATTACCGTATTATGTAGTATTTTTATTTAATTATGCTGCGCTGTTGTTAACATAATTAACTCGTCCTCTGCACAGCAGGGGGCGTGGTTTTGTAATCACTTCGGTGTGTGTGTGCGTGTGTGTGTGTGTGTGTGTATGTGTGTGTGTGTTTGTGTGTGTGTGTGTGTGTGTGTATGTGTGTGTGTATGTGTGTGTGTGTGTGTGTATGTGTGTGTGTATGTGTGTGTGTATATGTGTGTATGTGTGTGTGAGTGTGTATGTGTGTGTGTCTGTGTGTGTGTGTGTGTGTATGTGTGTGTGTGTGTGTGTGTGTGTGTGTATGTGTGTGTGTGTCTGTGTATGTGTGTGTTTGTGTGTGTGTGTGTGTGTGTGTCTGTGTATGTGTGTGTTTGTGTGTGTTTATGTATGTGTGTGTTTGTGTGTGTGTGTATGTGTGTGTGTGTGTGTCCGGGCCGAAACGTTTTTTTACCATTTGAACTATTGTCATCAAATTTTCATCAAAGCTTTATTATGAGAATATGAACAAGGAAAATTAATAATTTGCCCAAAAGATCAAAGGTCAGCATCACATAAAATGGTCATTTTTCATTCTATCGACCTGAAATGTTAAGAATTTGCATATTGGGTCACATAATTGGTTCACCAATCAAAAGCTAGAAGCTGATTCTTTTTTATATCTGAAGCTCAAGGGTCGAGGCTGCATAAAATCATCAATTTTCATTTTGTATTTTAAAAAAGTGTTTTCGTTATTTTGAGCATACGGAAGAAGAAGAAAACGTCTGAGTGCAAAAGGACGTGGATGGACTTTGCATTTTCAGATGCTTTCTAGTTAATATTATTTTGAATTATTGGATTGAAAGATCTCAGGCTGCTCATTATTGAGTTGTGTTGTTATGATTTCTAGTCTTTACTTTTGAATCCCAATAAAAAGTACCGTTTAATGCGGGGCAAACAGTGGGTGTTGCATCACAGAGAACGCTGTCCTTCGAAGAGGACTTTAAGAGGACCCTTAGTGGTCTGGAAGACTGTAACCAATGAGAGGATCAAAGTTAGTATTAAACTCACAGATCAAATTGTAACAGACGTGCAAATGCTTTGTCACCAATATCACCACAGCAACGGAATACCAACATGCAATATATGCTTTATAACGGGAGGTGTACTATAAGGCTGAAAAAGATCCAATCAACAACTAACAGCAATAAATCCCACCCAGGGGTTTCTCCTCCTTCACGGGATGGACATAAAATATCGCCAGAAGGCTCGTTCGGCCATTTTCATGAATAAACCCCGCCCTTGGTACCATGGACACGCCCATAATTGCTCCGCTCACTCCAATCATCCCCCACGGTCTTCACATGCCCCGCCCTCCCACGCCCTTCGTGCGTTTCCTCTCGTCCGACTCACAATGCTCGCATTAGGTCCGGAAGAGGCTAAATAGTTGTTTATTGCTCTTGCTATCTCCATGGCGGAAGCTTTCATCATTTTAATCTGCAGTTTGGTGGGCGGACGAGAGTGGTGTGGGGTGTGCAGTGCGACCTGCAAGACGTCTTGCTCCAGCCACCCTTAAAATGTCTTGATTTTCATCACAGTTATTATGGGATGTTTATTTCCAGTAACTCGGTGTGTATATATTCAAGGTGCCAAGGTACCAAGGTGCCAAGGTACCAAGGTACGAAGGTGCCAAGGTACGAAGGTGCCAAGGTACGAAGGTGCCAAGGTACGAAGGTGCCAAAGTACGAAGGTGCCAAGGTACGAAGGTGCCAAGGTGCCAAGGTACCAAGGTACGAAGGTGCCAAGGTACGAAGGTGCCAAGGTGCCAAGGTACCAAGGTACCAAGGTGTCAAGGTACCAAGGTACCAAGCTGCCAAGGTACCAATGTGCCAAGGTGCCAAGGTACCAAGGTGCCAAGGTACCAAGCTACCAAGGTGCCAAGGTGCCAAGGTACGAAGGTGCCAAGGTACCAAGGTACGAAGGTGCCAAGGTGCAAAGGTATCAAGGTACCAAGGTGCCAAGGTACAAAGGTGCCAAGGTACCAAGGTGCCAAGGTACCAAGGTGCTGGACACTGACAGATTTTTTGTGATCCTTGATAAATACGATGTTGTTAAACAATGACGGATTAAGGGGGAAGATGGGGTGGTCTCCCGGGGTCCAAGCAGAGAAGGGGCCCATTCAGGGGCTGTTGAGTGGGAAATACATTGGTGTCCAGACCATCGTCAGGGAGCGACGTTTATAGCATGTGCAGCTGATTCACTCGACCTTGTGGGAAAAAGTTCTGCCGAATGCATCCCGCTGGTCTGCAGATTCTTCGACATTGTACAAAAGTTGTGCATTTGTCTCTCTCCAGATCGACGTAATGCTGGCGACAGCTTTGTGAAAAACAACCGCCGCCTTTCGGGTTGTCTGTTGTCGAGCAGCTTTCGGGTACCGGTACTCGATGGTCAGCAAGATATGGAGCGGTGGCAGCCCTTCTCAAATGTTACTCTCCCACATGCAAAGTGTTGGAATACTTGGCAACTGATGTGGAACAGAAGGTGGAGTGCAGCAATGAATCTCAGTCCATCTCTGGCAATTTGGACGAACTGGATCAAGCACCACTCATTGATATTTGGAACACAGTCTTAGAGCGCTTTCACCAGACCAGTCTCTGGCTTAAAGAGAGCAGCTTTCATGCAAATGGCGTTGTGTCTTTACTGGGGTCTCTTGTTGATTTTGTCAAGACCCAGCGGACGGAGTTTGCGGACTTGGAAGACCTAGGGATTAAACTGTGCACCCATAATGTGTAATTCAGCCCAGAGACGCATCCTGATGCGCAACCGCCGCTTTGACGATGGAGATGCTGAAGACACTGTGCTGTTGCCCAAGGAGAAATCCAAGATTGAGACATTCTTCGTCATCATCGATCAGCTAATCAGTGCCTTGAAACAAACAAGGAAATCCCTAACCCTAACCCTAACAAGTTTGGATTCCTGTCCAAGCTAATCTATCTCTCCACTGACTCGTGAGGTCAAGCAAGCAGTGGCGTGTCCTCTCCTATCCCAACTATCTGGAACCCGCGATTGAAAAGTGAATTTATCAATTTTTCTACCTTTCTGCCATCTTCAACAGATCTTCAAACTTCACATAAACAGTCAGCAAGTTTATCCGAAAAAAGACCGAGGAAAAGACCGCTGTAATGTTTGTCATGCGTGTAGTGGTTTCTGGACATAAACTGCCTCCACCTATGAACAGGGGCGCTGTAAGTGTGGGGGGGGGGGGGGGGTGGGAGGGGGGAGTTAGGATGATTCCAAGGGGCACTGGCAGGGGCCCTAAAAATTATTAGAACATCAGGTAAAAATTCTCAATATTAAATTAAATTAAATTAAAAGAGATCTTTCAGTAAGCTAAAACTGATTTTAAAAAAAACTATTTGAGGTCCACTGTGTCCCAGGACAGGCTTTGCAGTCTTGCCCTGCTGTCCATTGAAAGTCAGTTGGCTAGAAAGCTGGACTTCAAAGGCTTGATCAGTGCTTTGCTTGCAACACGGCTCGGCGCTGGGCTCTTGGTGTGCAAGGCTGAGCAAGGACCAGTGATAACTAAATGGCATGGCTATGGATATTGGACCACTACACTTGGTATGTATACTTGTATGTATACTCTGCTCTTGATTTTATTATTTTGTTTGTTATATCATTCTATAGATGATAATGTTAATTTATTTTAATTGAACAGGTTAATGTACAGTCACATGAAAAAGTAAGTACACCCCATGTAAAGGTTTGACTTTTTCAACATATTTCAACATACAGCTATTTGATCTTCATTTCAACAATATTGATAGATAAAGGTGATATAATATAACAAATATCATGAAACATTTACATTATGTAGTCCATTGTATAATTTAAATAAACATAAATGCAAATTTTGCATGTGGAAAAAGTAAGTACGCCCCTACATTTATCACTACTTCAAATACCTAAAATTAGAATCAGGTGCACCAGCTCAGGTGCAAATGATTAGAACATCGTTCGAGAGGATCTTGGAGGAACCTGTCTTATTTAAACCTCAGACATTTAGTTTGGTTTGCTCTTTGTTGTTGAAGTGTGTGGCGTCACCATGCCTATATCAAAAGAGCTCTTTGTGGCCTTCAGAAAGAAGGTTATAGATGCCTACGAGTCTGGGAGGGGATTTAAAATGATCTCCAAACAATTTGAAATCAATCATTCGACTGTCCCGAAGATCATCTACAAGTGGGGAAGATTCCAAACAACTGCCAACTTGTTCAGCCCGAGAGCAGACCGCAAGATGCTGAAAGAAGTCTCTAAGAACCACAGAATGTCATCACGGGACCTACAGGTAGCTCTTGCCATTGTTGATGTCAAAGTGCACGAGTCTACCATTAGAAAGAGGCTGCACAAATTTGATCTACATGGGAGGTGTGCCAGGAGGAAACCTTTGCTGTCCAGAAAGAACATTACGGCAAGACTAAACTTTGCCAATGAACACCGAGGCAAAGACCAGCACTTCTGGAACAATGTGCTCTGGACAGGTGAGTCAAAGGTAAAGCTATTTGGCCACAGTACCAGAAGACATGTTTGGCGAAAACCAAAGACAGCATTTGACCACAAGAACCTGATACCAACTGAAAAGCATGGTGGTGGAAATATTATGGTTTGGGGCAGCTTTGCTGCATCAGGGCCTGGGCAGCTCGCCATCATATAATCCACTATGAATTCTTCATTGTATCAGAGGGTGCTTGAGGATAATGTGAGGCCATCTGTCGGAAAGTTGAAGCTCAACCGAAGATGGACCTTGCAACATGACAATAACCCTAAACATACCAGTAAATCCGCCAAGGAATGGCTGAAAAGAAAGAAATGGAGGGTTCTGGAATGGCCAAGTCAAAGCCCGGATCTAAATCCCATCGAGATGTTGTGGGGGAATTTGAAATGAGCTGTGCATGCAAGAAACCCCTCAAACATCGCAAAGCTGAAAGAATTCTGCATGGAGGAGTGGGCAAAAATTTTTCCCAGTCGATGTCCGAGACTGGTAGACAGTTATAAGAAACGCCTACTTGAGGTTGTTTCTGCCAAAGGGGGCAATAATACCTATTAGAGCCAAGGGTGTACTTACTTTTTCCACATGCGAAATTTGCATTTATGTTTATTTAAATTATACAATGGACTACAAAATGTAAATGTTTCATGATATTTGTTATATTATATCACCTTTATCTATCAATATTGTTGAAATGAAGATCAAATAGCTGTATGTTGAAATATGTTGAAAAAGTCAAAACTTTACATGGGGTGGACTTACTTCTTCACGTGACTGTATGTTGTAATTCTTACTATTAAAATTACATTTAGACTGTAAAAGATGGCCTTCAGCACATTTCTTGTGTGGGTATCAGTCTTGCATCAAATAGTGAATTCCATACTGTATGGAGAAATATAAGCATTGTTTCAACCTCCTGGCAAAAATGTCAGGGAAAAAATGTGCGCACGTGATTCATAGGGGCCCATTGTGATATCTTTTCATGGGCCCAAAATCCCTGGCGGGCCCTGCCTATGAATGTAATTGACCAATGATGGCCTCGCAGACAAATTGCACTGTCTTGTTTGAAATAATTGTCATTGTCGATATAGTTTCTAAACTTGTCCCGATTTTTTTTATCAATACGAACATATCCTGTGATCTACACCTGAACTTAACATTAGCCTTGTGCATTCGTACTTAACATAGTGCACTGTGACGATTGTTCTGGATCCGTCACTTCCGCCTTTGTTGTTATTATATACTTGTAGGATTTTTAGTTTCAGGGAATGTTCTTGTTAACATTTTTGTATGAAATGGAGATGACTTTAGTAAAAGGTGAAAATAAGTATTTGTAAAGGAAAAAGGAAGACGCGGCAAAGGAACCGGCAGAGAGGAGGAGGAGCTTGGCAGAGAGGAGACGGCCATGAGAGAGATACAGCCGTGAGAGAGATACAGCCGTGAGTCACACCGAGTCTGCGAGCGGACTTTTGTACACCGCACCTTTCCGATGCCATCTCCAGGCATTGCAAAACGTCATTGCCGGGCACCGAAGGGGGCTCTGCAGTGACGCACGCTGAAAGGGCATACTCAGTTTTCACTCTGGTTGTTTGTTTGTTTGTTTTCTTGTTTGTTTGTTTTTCTTGTTTGTTTGTTTTCTTGTTTGTCCGGGCGATATCTCAGCCATCCTTTGAGCTAGGAAGCTGAAATTTCGGCACAACAGTGAGCAAGTCCTTTGTCAAAAATAGTATTTTTTGTTTTTTGATTAATCAATTAATTGAGGAGTTATTTAATTATTAGCGATTAATTAAGTACTTATTTAATTAATCAAATTTCCTTTCTCTTCTGACCATTAACTCAGGCACCTTTTGAGTTAGGAAGCTGATATTTGGACATGCCAATTACCAGGTGATTTGGCTGCAAAGGCTATTTTTGATTTATTAATTAATCAATTAATCGATTAATTATTTAATTATTCGATTAATGACTTTTTTTTTTTTAAAGTTACAGATTCTGATGAAATGGTGGTGGTTTATGTGTTCTTTGACCGAAATGATTAATAATTTAATTTTTTAATGATTATTATTTATTTATTTTCATTATTAATCATTTATTTATTTTCTTTCTCATTTGGCCAATATCTCAGGCACCTTTTGAGCTCGGAAGCTAATATTTGGACATGAGTGACCAAGTGATGTGGCTATCAAGGATATTTTTGATTTATTGATTAATCAATTAATCGATTAATTATTTAATTATTCCATTAATTACTAAAAAAAACTTTAAAAACTTTCAGTTACAGATTCTGATGAAATGGTGGTGGTTTATGTGTTCTGTGACCGAATTGATTAATAATTTAGTTTTTTAATGATTATTATTTATTTATTTTCATTATTAATCATTTATTTATTTTCTTTCTCATTTGGCCAATATCTCAGGCACCTTTTGAGCTGGGAAGCTAATATTTGGACATGACAGTGACCAAGTGATGTGGCTATCAAGGATATTTTTGATTTATTGATTAATCATTTAATCGATTAATTATTTATTGATTAATCGATTAATTATTTATTGATTAATCAATTAAATATTTAATTTTTTATTAATGACTTATTTAATTAAATTTCTAAAAGACATCTTCGGATGAAGCACTAGTGGTTTAGTTATGCTATCAGCCAATTGATTAAGAATATATTTTGTGATAATCTTTTATTGATTTTAATTTTACAATTAATCAATCAATTAGTGTACACCTCTCCCTCCCAATGCAGCCTCTATGAGCTGCACTGCGGTATTGCCCGGCGCCAGAGGCGCCCGGCAATGCCGCGCTGTAGGATATTTAATTATTTGGCATGGGGGCGGTGTAGTTTGAATTAAATGTATCTGTACTTGTTTTGATATTGCTCGCGAATGAGTTGAGGGGGAGGAATGGCCCGCGGCATCGTCCTATATTGGTTCACGAGTTATCAAGTGACCACTATATTCGTCATGTGTGTGCGTCTGTCTGTGTGTGTATGTCTGTCTGTCCACAGCATAACTACCCGATGATATCATCCGATCTTGATGAAACTTGGGTGGGAGGTTGATATCATGATCTAGTTGTGTCCTGCGTAGAGTGGGCGTGTTGCGCCCATTGTGGGTGGAGCCACGCCCAAAAAAGATGTCTTTCGGGGGTAATCGATTTCAAGCTACATCTTCTGCGAGGGGTTTGGGTGGAATCTGACAGGGGTTTCGATATTTGGTTAGGCCAATGTCATGTGTCTAGCCCCACGGAGTTCGATTTTTCATTTTTTTTTTCATTTTTTTTTCCATTATTATTAAATAAAATTCATTTCATTTTTCACCGAATTTTCAGTATTGTGTAGCTAACTAACCTCATAACTGATTGTAGATTATTTTCTATCTCATTTAAAGGTCAGTAACCTTCGTTTTGACATTTCCGGGCCTGTTTCTTTTATAGTCCGTCCTTTGTCATTGAATACCGCTCACTCGTGAACCATCGTCGTCTCCTGACTTGTTGCAATAATTGCAATTGAACCTGCGTCTCAGGTTTTATTACCAAGCGTGAGTTATTGTTGGAGAAAAAACAAGAACCTCCTCCATTACAGGCTTATATGCCATTTTGTCCTTGAAGAGACTCTGCTTGGTACATCTTGTTTTGTCGTTGGGATTCCCATATCGACATCATCGTGTGGAGCGCCGTTGGTTTACATATCAGCTCAATTCCCATATCGCCTCTCACCTCGTAACTCCTCGTTTGCTGTCGTGCCGATTCCTGCCTGCTCTCATCGTTCTGCACGACTTCAACCAGCGTGGGGATCTGTGCACGGACTTTGGGGGATTTTTTTTTTTTTTTTTACTCACGTTTGGCCTATCGTATAGCCTGGTGTTGGGCTAGCGGCTAGGGTGCCAGCTTAGGATCCAAGGATCCTGGGTTCGAAACCCGGTCAATCGCTGAATTAACGCCAGGGGGGTTGACTCAGCCTGTCATCCTTCCGAGGTCAGCTAATTGAGTACCAGTTCACTGGTAATTCCCTGCTTGTCGTAAAAAGGTGACAAAAAGGGTTGGCGGCAGGAAGGGCATCCGGCCGTAAAACATTGCTTCAAAAAGGGGACCAAAGAAAAACAACAACAACCACGGTCCCCGAAAAAGGCCAACCCCCGCCTTGTGGGGAAAAATGGCCTCTAAAGGTGTTTTTTTTTTTGTTTTTTTTACTCACGTTTGGCCTATCGTGAGTTTATTGCTTTGAGAGCATTGGGGAATGATGGTACCATCACCATCACATGTATTGTTCGTTTGATGCAAGCAACATTTTCATTGTACTTTCTTTAAGTGTTATTATTGTGTATGTGAGAGTTCTTAATACAATTACTTGTTTTGTTCTACACAATTGCTTTGGTGTGGTTTTACCATGGTTTATTAGAACACTCAAACTAACAAATCTTTCTGCCGAGTTCCCTCTTGAGACTCTGAGCTGTACCGTAAACGGGGTTTCGGGAGGAACACGTACTACGATAGCTCATTAATGTCTATTATTACAGCATGGGAAGGTGAGTATGAGTATGAGGGCTCATGGTTGTGTTGGGAGCCAAGACTCCTTAAACAGTCCCTGGTGTTAAACTGGGTCAGCCCTTCATTAACACTTTTCTGAAATGTCGTCATTTACACAGTAATCGTCTTAGTAGTTACTACTATAGGGAACGTCTTCAATGCCAGATACTACCCCAAAAGAGACACTTTGGGTTTGATAAGGTGCAAGTTCCACACAGGGCATTTGGTTTGAGCTTCCTGCAAGGACATGCTCCATGATGCAGCACCCCATGCTTGCACTTCACTTCACCTTGAAGCAGTTTTTAGCCAATTCCCATTCCACTAGGAATCCATCCTGGGAGGTGGTTGGACAGGTCATTTATGGGCGTCTGTGACTTAACCGCCCCAATGGTGCGGCCTACTGGGTATTGTAGGTATTACTGGTACCTCAAAGGTCTCCCAGTCATTGTCCACTTGACTGTGCAAGTTAGTACTATATTTAAGATCATGGGTTTTTTGTGATTAGATAAATGATCTCCCATCTGTGCTCTCTTAGGATAAAAATGCAGTGAAGAAATTGCTTTCACAAGACGGTGATGATGAAGAGATCTCAGAGAATGATCCTATGCTGATTGTTGTGTCCACCGGTGATGTTACAACTTAAGAAACAGTCATGGATATCTGCAGTGCAAAGGAGAAAGCCGTACTGAAGGACTTTTTGGGGCCGAGGCTAATCTCCAAAACTGTACCATTCTGTACTGCTTTGCCACAGAACAATTCAAAGACATTTGCATCATTGTATGTCATTGAAGTATTTGTGGAGCAAATCAGGTCAGGAAAATAAAGGCAGACAGAAAAGTTATGCATCAACTTTCCAATGCCTCAGTGTCTGGCTGAAACATTAACCAGCCAGGTTTTCTCCAGCATGAATTATCACCATTACCACTGGCATTGGAAAAAACAGATGGAACGACAACAGCACTCGGTAAAGAGAATACCTCCACCCAGCTGAACAGTTTACGCGGTATAGAGAATACCTCTGCCCGGGCTGAATAGTTTACGTTTTATATGCACCCATATGCCGGACGTGGATCTGGACCTGGACCAGAATATATTCGGCTTGTTCTTGTCACCTACCCAACTCATCCACCAATTTTTGTCATAACTTGTCCACAACTTTTTGAAATATTGTTCTATATATCGTTTTTGGACCATCTCTTAATGGAGAAGAATCACTTCGAAAATTAAAAAATCAGACTGAATGGGATAACTTCCTCCTCTTTGGAGCCAACAAAGCTGATCTTGCACAATTTATGTCACAGAAAGTTCGAGCATGCAGAAAAGACCGAAGATCGAATTACGATCTGGTTGTCTGAGGTGGCCTAGATGAGGCCCTCTCCACAAAGACGAGCAGTTCCACACCTGCCATGCTATTGCTATCATGAAGAGGCAGACACCAGACTCATCCTCCATTGCAATGATGCTATTGAAGAAGGGCCACAGGAGTAATGTTGTTTGCCGGAATACAGATGTCCTGTTGCTTCTGTTGTACTTTTTTTGGAACAGCACGATTGCAGAAATGTTCATGATGAGTGATCTCCACCAACAAACAAGGTATATCCTGTATGTGAAATAGCACAAGGCCTACCAGTTATGGTATTGCAAAACATATTTGGATTCCATGCTCTGACTGGTAGTGATACCACTTTATCGTTTCCTGTGCAGAGGAAAAAAAACATGTTGGAAATAATCCATGCAACACCCACAACCAATTACTGACCCACCTCATTTTCAATTACTGAATTAATTACTGAATATTGAAATTTGTTCTTGAATTGGAAGTAAAAAGAGGTTGTGTACATGTTGTTCGATAGTGTTTTCCTTGTATTTTGTGGTCATTGGTTTGTACTTGTGCGTGAAGGTGTCTCGTAAACTGCATTAATTTGCATATTAGATCCAGTGTTTTATTGTGTACACATGAAAGCCCACAGAATCTTGTTTCTCACAGTCTGAGAGTCCTTTAGGTGCTTTTTTGCAAACTCCAAGCGGGCTTTCATGTGTCTTTCACTGAGGAGAGGCTTCCGTCTGGCCATTCTGCCATAAAGCCCAGATCGGTGGAGTGTTGCAGTGATGGCTGTCCTTCTGGAAGTTTCTCCCATCTCCACACAGGATCTCTGGAGCTCAGCCAGAGTGACCATCGGGTACTTGGTCACCTCTCTTACCAAGGCCCTTCTCCCCTGATTGCTCAGTTTGGCCGGGCGGCCAGCTCTAGGAAGAGTCCTGGTTGTTCCAAACCTCTTCCATTTAAGAATTATGGAGGCCACTGTGCTCTTGGGAACCTTCAATGCAGCAGAATTTTCTTTGTAGGCTTCCCCAGATCTGTTCCTCGACACAATCCTGTCTCTGAGCTCTGCAGGCAGTTCCTTCGACCTCATGGCTTCGTTTTTGCTCTGATATGCATCGTCAGCTGTGAGACTTTATACAGTCACGTGAAAAAGTAAGTACACCCCATGTAAAGTTTTAACTTTTTCAACATATTTCAACATACAGCTATTTGATCTTCATTTCAACAATATTGATAGATAAAGGTGATATAATATAACAAATATCATGAAACATTTACATTTTGCAGTCCATTGTATAATTTAAATTAACATAAATGCAAATTTCGCATGTGGAGAAAGTAAGTACACCCTTGGCTCTAATAGGTGGTATTGCCCCCTTTGGCAGAAACAACCTCAAGTAGGCGTTTCTTATAACTGTCTACCAGTCTCTGACATCGACTGGGAGAATTTTTTTTCCCACTCCTCCATGCAGAATTCTTTCAGCTGTGCAATGTTTGTGGGGTTTCTTGCATGCACAGCTTGTTTCAAATCTCCCCACAACATCTTGATGGGATTTAGATCCGGGCTTTGACTTGGCCATTCCAGAACCCTCCATTTCTTTCTTTTCAGCCATTCCTTGGTGGATTTACTGGTATGTTTAGGGTCATTGTCATGTTGCAAGGTCCACCTTCGGTTGAGCTTCAACTTTCTGACAGATGGCCTCACATTATCCTCAAGCACCCTCTGGTACAATGAAGAATTCATAGTGGATTCTATGATGGTGAGCTGCCCAGGCCCTGATGCAGCAAAGCTGCCCCAAACCATACTATTTCCACCCCCATGCTTTACAGTTGGTATCAGGTTCTTGTGGTCAAATGCTGTCTTTGGTTTTCGCCAAACATGTCTTCTGGTACTGTGGCCAAATAGCTCTACCTTTGACTCATCTGTCCAGAGCACATTGTTTCAGAAGTGCTGGTCTTTGCCTGGGTGTTCATTGGCAAACTTTAGTGTTGCCCTGATGTTCTTTCTGGACAGCAAAGGTTTCCTCCTGGCACACCTCCCATGAAGATCAAATTTGTGCAGCCTCTTTCTAATGGTAGACCCGTGCACTTTGACATCAACAGTGGCAAGAGCTACCTCTAGGTCCCGTGATTAGATTCTGGGGGTTATTAGAGACTTCTTTCAGCATCTTGCGGTTTGCTCTCGGGCTGAACAAGTTGGCAGTTGTTTGGAATCTTCTCCACTTGTAGATGATCTTCCGGACAGTCGAATGATTGATTTCAAATTGTTTGGAGATCTTTTTTAATCCCTTCCCAGACTCGTAGGCATCTATAACCTTCTTTCTGAAGGCCTCAGAGAGATATTTTGATCTCGGCATGGTGACGCCGCACACTTCAACAACAAAGAGCAAACCAAACGAAATGTCTGAGGTTTAAATATGACAGGTTCCTCCAAGATCCTCTCTAATGATGTTCTAATCATTTGCACCTGAGCTGGTGCACCTGATTCCAATTTTAGGTATTTGAAGTAGTGATAAATGTCGGGGTGTACTTACTTTTTCCACATGCAAAATTTGCATTTATGTTTATTTAAATTATGCAATGGACTACAAAATGTAAATGTTTCATGATATTTGTTATATTATATCACCGTTATCTATCAATATTGTTGAAATGAAGATCAAATAGCTGTTTGTTGAAATATGTTGAAAAGGTCAAAACTTTACATGGGGTGTACTTACTTTTTTATGTGGCTGTATAGACAGGTGTGTGCCTTTCAAATCATGTCCAATCAATTGAATTTACCACAGGTGGACTCCAATCAAGGTGTAGAAACATCTCAAAGATGTTCAAGAGAAATGGTAGGCACCTGAGCTAAATTTCAAGTGTCATGGCAAAGGTTATGAATACTTATGTCAATGTGATATTTCAGTGTTTTCTTTAATAAATTTGCAAAACTTTCTAAAATCCTGTTTTCTCTTTGTCATTATGGGGTATTGAGTGTAGATTGATGAGGGAAAAAATGAATTTAAACGATTTCAGCATAAGGCTGCAACATAAGAAAATGTGAAAAATGTGAAGGGGTATGAATGCTTCTGAATGCACTGTACATACGCAGTGCGATGGCTGATTGGCAGGTGGATGGAGATGACACAGGAGAGCAGCAGAAGAATATGATTGATGTGGGGAAATAACAAAATAATGTTGATCATGAGAGTTCGGTAGTTCCTATTGATGAATTTTTCCACATCATGCTTGAATGAGAGAATGAGTCAGGATAAGTTTGAGAAGAAGTGTCATCATTCAATTGCTGTAAATAAAGATCATCGTGAGTTAAATTGAGGCATTCTGAAACATTTTGGACTTTTATGATTTATAATCAAGGTGGAAATGAAAAGTCGATCTGTATTTCACTGCATCTTGCATTTTGGTGAACAATCGATCTGGGGTGTCAAATTTGCGTCAGATGTCAGGAGCCTAAGTAAATATGTGCTCAGATCTCCACATCGGGATATGGCCACCCCGATGTGTAGAGGATTTGGGAGGTGGAGGTTGGTCTGGCGTCATTTGTTGATTGGATATATGCAGTGGTGGTGCTGTGTTGGGGGAGCTCGTGGTGTGCAGGGGTGAGGGGTGGGGGCGCGGCTCGGGCCTTGCACCAAGTGGAGGGGGAAATGCGCCTGGGGTTTATCACCTGAGGTAAGAAGGTTGGATCTTAAATGCATCGATCAAATAAGTTGGATGTATTGTTGTTGCACATATGGGACCACTGTTACGGGTTCCTCACCGATCTCCTGGTCTCGGTAAACCTCCGAACCCCGAGAGGAGCCCCAGCAGAAAAATATGTTATTCTGTGTCAGAAATCAATAGTGAAACCACACCAATGATTATGAATGAACAGATATTGGATTAAAGATCACACACAAGAATAACGGTACAACAAATGGCAATTAAGAGTGCACTCTATATACCTTATCGCTTAGGATGGTACCATCACTGAAATCAAATAGCTCACTGCGCTCCCAGCGAGTGAAAAGGACACTCCTCAATGTCTCTATAACCTTTTCCAAGGCGAAGGTGATTCGCTCCAGCAGTCGCTAGAACGATATCCAGTTGAAGCCCGAATCTCGCTCTCCCGTCGAGACCCGAATCGTGTACAGTTGGCAATGGCGACCGCCCCACCGAAACTGTACAAAGGCGCCCTCCAGAGGAGCACCTTCACCGCTCACTCAGCGAAGCGCAACATAAATGGAGACGACGCAGTCGCACACACACATCCCCGACAGACGGTAGGATGTTGGGGGTAAAGTTGACGCGAAGCAAAACCTTTGTAGGTGTCCGAAGCGCGAGGCTCAAAATGGCCGACGACTCGTACTTGAGTCGATGCGACTAGGCGAGGATTCATCGAAATCTCAGCACCCAAACCTGGCTACGCAGATTTCTCCATTCCAGCGATAATTCCTATCGCCGGATGTCCTTTCAAGGAACTCAAAATTCCCTCGCGACTTTCGGTAGATCACACTCGCTACGGAGCCTCGACGTCACGCGTCTTCTCCGACTTTGCTCGCCACGCCTCTCCCTCTTCTCCCCCGTCGTCTTCCGGTTCGGTTTCCGGTATCATTTAAAGTTAACCTTTTTAACTTTTGATAAATGTTCATAAACAATAAACCTTTGGAAGACAATAATAGTACATAGAATCAAAAATCTTTCAAGTGGCGGAAAACCCCAACAACGGAAGTGACGAATCCATAACACCACACAGAATAGTGAGTGGATCATGAATGCAATTGTACTACTGCAGCGTAGGTGCTGCAGCTAAAGAGGTTGCGATGTCAAATTTAGAAGGGTCAAGTTTGCGTTATTTGAGTACAGACAGGTGTTTTGTGTGTCCTACGTTGTATGATTAAAATTCTGTTTGTATTTGGTGAATTATGTTAACCAGCTCCGCTCCGTGCTCAGCGCGCCTCACCACACGTCGTCTCAGAGGGATAGGCATCTTTGAGCATTGTGGTGTGTTTTGGATCTTTAGGGTATAAATTGTCGTCAAAGGTCTGAGGGGTCTCAGCAATCTAGACGAAATTAAGAGGGTGTTAAATGTAGTTGAAGAAGACGTTTTGGTCGCATATAAACATACATAACGACATAACAACATAACCATACACGTTTGCTCTATTATAACAAGATTTATGAACGATCAAAGAGTATTGATCCATCGGCCGCATTGACGAGTCTGGTTTGGGCTGGTTCAGTGAGCAGTCGAGGTAAGGACATGCGCTGGTTAACTACACGTCCGGATATGCGGACCGTCACATCGAGGTTGACCATACGTCGGGTTAGGATTGGCCGCATTTTGGGATTGGGTGGTCGTGATGGACCAGCACTACTCCATTTACAGTGCGTGATGGTCAGGAGCACGTGAGCGTTCGCGCTGAACGCGCTATGGTCACACGCTAAACAAGATGGTATTCATAGAATACTTACCCTATGCAGTCAACTTGGTGTGAGCCAACTCTTCTGTTTTTGAACATTTTTTTTTCTTTGATCCAATATGGCTGAAAGGGGAAGGATGAAAGTGACTGGTTGAGAAGAGTGATGGAAATGAATGTAGAAGGAAGTAGAGGACGGGGAAGACCGAGAAAGACTTGGCTAAAGATGGTCGAAGAAGAAATGCGGGCAAGGGGGTTAACAAGGAGAGATGCAGAAAATAGGGCAAAATGGAGAAGATTGTCATGGGGACCGCAAGGCTAACCCTCGCTCCAGCAGGGAAAATGGCCTTAAATGCATGTTTTTGGTGTTGTCGATCCAATATGGCTGCCAGACCACGCGATGACATCATAAATTTATATTCTCTAATATAATTGTTGCATAGATCACGCTCAATACATTTCAAACTGATCAGACTAAACGTTGTCCCTGTCGAATTATGACATTAAAGCGCGGCGTTACGCGCGCTGCTTGTGAGCAAGGAGGAAGCGGACAAGCGGTAACTTATAAGCGTCTTTATTTCAGGAGCTCACTGTAACACTGGCGCGCTCCGGGCTGCGCGCCCGGTGTATATCATGAGGCCACGCCTACCCCTCGGGCGTGGCCACCGCCCACTTGGTGCGCGGAATGATGTCACCACACCAGTGGGCTTTTGTGTCCGCCACACGCGCCCCCCCAGAATTCCCGCGCACCTGGAGGGCCAGTTTGCGGGGCAGACGAATGACCCGGCCGAAGCGCCCCCTGGCGATCGGCGGCGTCCGGGGTGCAGGGATGCCAGGTGGGATGCCCCTGGCTGCCCCTGGGATGGGTGCAGGACCGGGGGGCGGCGTGGCTGGGCGGTGCCGGGGGTCCGCCCGCAGGGGGGCGGCCCCGACGTGGGGGTCGGGCCACTGGCGGTGGATGGTCCACGTCGAGGTGGGCCGGCTTGAGGTGGTCTACCGAAACGCGGTCAGGAGTACCGCCGATGTCCAGGGTGAAGTGCTTCGCCCCGGTCTCCAGCACGCGGAAAGGCCCGTCGTACGGGGGCCGCAGTGGTGTCCGGTGGGCATCGTGGCGGACGAAGACGTACTCCGCCGTGCGAAGCTCCGGGGCGACGTCAGTGGGTGCCCGTGGCATGCCGTTGGCACCGGGGCGAACCTCTGGGCGGTCTCTTGCAGAGCGGAGCGCTGCTGTGCCGCGGACCATGGTGCCGTGGAGTCGGGGAGGAACTCGCCCGGCACCCGCAGTGGTTGCCCGAAGACCAACTCCGCTGCGGATGTGCGCAGGTCCTCCTTGGGCACCGTCCGGAGGCCCAGCAGGACCCAGGGGAGCCTGTCGACCCAGCCGCCGTCGCGGAGGGTGGCCCGGAGCGCGGCCTTCAATGAGCGGTGAAATCGCTCATACAGGCCATTAGCCTGGGGGTGGTAGGCCGTGGTTCGGTGCAGCCGGACCCCGAGCCCCTGCGCGACCGCCCCCCAGAGCTCCGAGGTGAACTGGGGGCCGCGGTCGGACGAGATGTCTGAGGGGGCGCCGAACCGGGCGACCCAGGTGGCGATGAAAGCCTGCGCGACATCAGCCGCCGTTGTCGACGCCAAGGGCACGGCCTCCGGCCACCGGGTGGTGCGGTCCACCATGGTGAGGACGTAGGTGAAACCCTGCGAGGGGGGCAGAGGTCCCACCAGGTCCACGTGGACGTGGTCAAACCGGCGTTCCGGCACAGTGAACAGGGCCAACGGGGCCTGGGTGTGCCGGTGCACCTTGGCGTGCTGGCACGCGAGGCACGTCCTGGCCCAGCCGCGGACGGCCTTCCGGAGGCCATGCCAGACGAACTTGTCGGCGATCAGCCTTTGGGAGGCCCTCGCACCCGGGTGGGACAGGCCGTGGATGGCGTCAAACACCTGGCGCTGCCAGTCCGCGGGCACGATGGGGTGAGGACGCCCGAGGGAGACGTCGCACAAGAGGGCCGCGCCCGCGCCGTCGAATGCCACCTCAGTGACGCGGAGGCCTGTGACGGCGGTCCGCAAGGCCTGGACGTCGGGATCAGCGGCCTGGTCCGCTGCCATCCGGGCATAGTCGATGCCGAGGTGGACTGCGTGGGCGACGGCCCGGGAAAGGCAATCCGCCACCGGGTTGTCCTTCCCCGCGACGTGCTGGATGTCCGTCGTGTACTCGGACACGGCCGAGAGGTGACGCTGCTGCCGGGCCGACCACGGCTCGGTGACCTTGCCCATCGCGAAGATCAGCGGCTTGTGGTCGACGAAGGCAGTGAACGCACGGCCCTCGAGCAGATGGCGGAAGTGCCTGACCGCCAAGTGAAGCCCGAGCAACTCGCGGTCGAAGGTACTGTAACGGCGTTCGGGCGGGCGAAGCTGCCGGCTTAAGAACGCCAGCGGTTGCCAAGCTCCACGCACCCATTGCTTGTGCACCGCACCCACCGCGTAGTCCGAGGCATCGGTGGTGAGGGCAATCGGTGCATCGGGCGCCGGGTGCGCGAGCATGGTGGCGTTAGCCAAGACGAGCTTCGCGCCCGTGAACGCCGTGTCCATCTGCTCGGTCCAGGTAACGTCGCCTTTGCCCGGCTTACCTCGGAGAGCTTCGTGCAGGGGGCGCAGGAGCTGGGCGATACGGGGCAGGAACCGATGGTAAAAGTTCACCATGCCCAGGAACTCCTGCAGCCCTCTGATCGTGCGGGGGTGCCGAAACCCCTTCACCGCCTCCACCTTGGCCGGCAGGGGGACGGCTCCGTGCCTGGTGACACGGTGCCCCAGAAAATCGATTATGGTGGCGCCGAACCGGCACTTTGCAGGGTTCACAATCAGGCCATGCTGGCCCAGGCGTTCGAAGAGCGTGCGGAGGTGGCGTAGGTGCTCTTCGCGGGACGCGCTGGCGACGAGGATATCGTCCAGGTAGACGTAGACAAAATCCAAGTCACGCAGGACGCTGTCCATCAGTCGCTGGAACGCCTGAGCTGCATTCTTCAGACCGAAGGGCATGCGCAGGAACTCGAAGAGTCCGAATGGCGTGATGACCGCCGTCTTCGGGACGTCCTCCGGCCTGACGGGGACCTGATGGTAGCCGCGTATGAGGTCCACCTTCGAGAAGAAGGACATGCCCGCCAAACGGGCGGAAAAGTCCTGAATGTGGGGGACGGGGTAGCGGTCGGGAGTCGTGGCGTCATTGAGACGGCGATAGTCCCCGCACGGTCGCCATCCCCCGCCGGGCTTCGGCACGATGTGCAGCGGTGACGCCCAAGCACTCTCTGAGCGCCGAACGATGCCGAGTCGCTCCAGGGTAGCGAACCCCGCTTTTGCCACCGCCAGCTTCGTCGGCTCGAGGCGGCGTGCCCGGGCGTAGACCGGTGGCCCGACGGTGGGGATGTGATGGGCCACCCTGTGCTTGACGGCCCCCGCCGAGAAGGTGGGCCGCGTGAGGGCCGGGAAGCCGGCGAGGAGGCGGGTGAATGCGTCCGCTGCCGGAAGCGTACAGACCAACGTGGCCGGAACCGAACCGTTCGGCAAGCCGCTTGGCAATCCGCTCGTTGAGCTGGGCAACGCACAAGCGAGCGAGCTGAACGTCTCGGCCTGGACAAGACGTCTGCGCTTGACGTCGACCAGGAGCCCATGAGCGCACAGGAAGTCCGCGCCAAGCAGTGCCATGGGCACGTCGGCGGTGACGACCGTCCATCGGAAAACCTGCCCTCCGAACCGCAGAGAGAGGCAGCGTTTTCCGTACGTACGGATGGGCGTCCCGTTCGCGGCAAGCAGCGCGGGGCCCCCACCCGCGGCGTGCTTGTCTGACGTGCCGGCGGGAACGACACTCACCTGCGCTCCCGTGTCGCACAGGTAACGGCGCCCGGAGAAGGTGTCCGTTATGAACAGCAGGCTGCTCGAACGGCCAGCGCTCACCGCCACTATTGAGCGCCGGCCCAGGCGTTTCCCAACCTGTTGAAGGAGCATGGCGGATGACACTGCCGAGCTTCGTGGCCGAACTTGGCGTGGAACCAGCACCAGGTGGTGGAGCTGGAGGAGCGCGGCTGGCTCCGCCAGGCCGGTGGAGTTGGCGGGTTTCCCCGCGGTGGCGGTTTTCGCCGCGGCGGTGGGCGGGGCATGGCGGCGGTCACGAGGTGCGTATCAGCATGCTGCGTATGCTGTATAAGCTGATGCTGTGGATCAGCAGCATCAGCAGCATCAGCCACGAGGGCCGTGACGGCCACGCCGACTCTCGCCCGCGTGTCCGAAGCGGCGAAGTACTTGTCCGCCTCGGCTGCCAATGCTCGGGGTTCCGTTAGCCCGGTCCCGGCCAACGCGAGGCGAACCTGCGCTGGAAGATGGCGACGGAAAAGCGCCCGGAATAGAGAACCGGGGGCTTCGTCGCCCAACAGTGACAGCATATGGTCCAGTCGGACCGACGGGCGCGTGTCACCGAGCTCGGGGAGATCCAGGAGGCGGTCGGCCCGTGCGTCGTCCGTGAGGCCGAACGTGGCTAGGAGTAGCTGCTTGAGTGCCTCGTACTTGTGGCCGTCCGGTGGGTGGCGAAGGACGGACACAACTCAAGCGGCCGTGCCGGGCCCGAGGGAGGCGACGACGTGGCAATAGCGCATGTCATCGCCGGTGAGGCGCCGAAGCTGAAATTGGGCTTCGGCCTGGACGAACCAGACTTCGGCCTGAGCCTCCAAAAATTCGGGAAGTTTGATGAAGTTGGCCATGGCAATGGCGTCGCGTGTGGAAGGATCGCTCCGGCAGATCCAACGTCGAGGGGGTCACCAGTAAAGCGCGGCGTTACGCGCGCTGCTTGCGAGCAAGGAGGAAGCGGACAAGCGGTAACTTATAAGCGTCTTTATTTCAGGAGCTCACTGTAACACTGGCGCGCTCCGGGCTGCGCGCCCGGTGTATATCATGAGGCCACGCCTACCCCTCGGGCGTGGCCACCGCCCACTTGGTGCGCGGAATGATGTCACCACACCAGTGGGCTTTTGTGTCCGCCACAACATCATAATTATGGCACCAATGATGTCATCGTTAACAACACCTATTCCCCATATACTTACAATTACTTACAATTACTTACAATGAGCCATGTTTCAATTTTTTCCATGCAGCGGTTTTGGAGATATAGAGGTGCAACATTTTTCGGTTTTTCCAAGATGGTGCCTGTACCACATGACCTATGATGTCATGATTATCATTAAATAATTCAACAGGAGGAGCTGCACATATTCTGAAAATTTGGTGTCCATCGGAATCACAGTTGCAGAGGAATTTTTGTTTTATTCATACAGATCAGATCAAACGTTGTACTTGTCGAATCATGACGTCATTGCCCTGGGAGGCCCTGCAGCTTTTTGTTTTGGAATAACTTTATCATGAAAACGTTGATCTGCATGACCTTTCCTGGATGCTCCTATAAATTGGTGACACATATTCCTGTGTTTGTGAAAATAAAAATTCGTTCGTTCGGTTTCCAGAAAAAAACTTGAATTCATGAATGCTCAACCATGCTTTTCGCTTCGTGAGCGCAGGGTAACAGAATGAGCGGCTGTCGGGTCGGAAGGTGTTTTTGGCCCCAACCTTCCTCCCTTGCACAGATCAGCATGCAATCTCGTGAACAGTCGGGTTCCCTTGGTAACAAGCCACGCCCCAGCAGGGAATCGCGAAAAAAAATGAATGCGCGTTTATTCGCTGTGTATTCAGGATCCCGGAAGCGAAACGATCGCTTGGGTTGCGTGCGTCGAGTTACAGTGCATTCAGAAAGTATTCAGACCCCTTCACTTTTTGCACATTTTGTTATGTTGCAGCCTTATGCTGAAATCGTTTAAATTCCTTTTTTCCCTCATGAATCTACACTCAATACCCCAAAATGACAAAGAGAAAACAGGATTTTAGAAAGTTTTGCAAATTTATTAAAAAGAAAAAACGAAAATATCACATTGACATAAGTATTCATACCCTTTGTTATGACACTTGAAATTTAGCTCAGGTGCCTCCCATTTCTCTTGATCATCTTTTAGATGTTTCTACACCTTGATTGGAGTCCACCTGTGGTAAATTCAATTGATTGGACATGATTTGGAAAGGCACACACCTGTCTATATAAGGTCTCACAGCTGACAATGCATATCAGAGCAAAAACCAAGTTATGAGGTCGAAGGAACTGCCTGCAGAGCTCAGAGACAGGATTGTGTCGAGACACAGATCTGGGGGAGCCTACAAAAAAATCTCTGCTGCATTGAAGGTTCCCAAGGGCACAGTGGCCTCCATAATTCTTAAATGGAAGAAGTTTGGAACAACTAGGACTCTTCCTAGAGCTGGCCGCCCGGCCAAACTGAGCAATCGGGGGAGAAGGGCCTTGGTAAGACAGGTGACCAAGTACCCGATGGTCACTCTGGCTGAGCTCCAGAGATCCTGTGTGGAGATGGGAGAAACTTCCAGAAGGACAACCATCACTGTGACACTCCACCGATCTGGGCTTTATGGCAGAGTGGCCAGACGGAAGCCTCTCCTCATTGAAAGACACATGAAAGCCCACAGAATCTTGTTTCTCACAGTCTGAGAGTCCTTTATGTGCTTTTTTGCAAACTCCAAGCGGGCTTTCATTTGCACCGCTTCACCGCTTTGGGTGCAGGGCACCCTTTTATTGGTTATCTCTTCGTTTTTGATCTTATAAAAGAGATTTCAACCGCGCAGACGGGGAGAAGGGCTTTGGCATTGATTTGAAGCCTGGCTTTTTCTCCGCATATGTATAAGTTCCCAATAAACGGTTTGTAATTCAGTATGGTGTCTTCCATGCCTCCTCAGACATCTGACATCGCACTTCGACACAAGTATAGTATGATCCGTGTGTTTCGAGTAGGATAGATTGTCATGTAACAATAACCTGTCAGAGTAAGCCGTTTGTTGCACGTGATGCTGTGGAGGCAGAGTATGTAATTAATAAAAAGGTTAGACGTTAATTTTGTGGGTGTAAACACCTCTCGTTTGTGGGCGTAAACACCTCTTGTTTGTGGGTGGGGCTAGTTGGTGAGGACTTCCCATGACAGCCACATACATACATGTGCTGTGGAGCCGGAGGTACCAATGTGCATTTATTTTTGTTTGTGACGCCCGGTGGGCGGGAAGGACAGAGTAGAACTCTGCCTAGACAGAATAAGAGACGCCTCACTTAAAGGAGGAAGAAGAGGCCTCGTGTGTGCCTTTCGGGACACGAGAAAGGAGCTGGTGGGAGGAGGAAAAGCAGAGCAAACTGTTCAAGGAGGAATATCTTGGATGGATCAGTGTCCACCCCCCTGAGTTAATACTTGGTGGAAGCACCGTTGACAGCAATTACAGTTGTGAGTCTGTTGGGATAGGTCTCTACTGTGGTGCTGTGCACACACGACTCGATTGCCAGAGAGGTAGGCCACAACGCGTTGGTACAACAAGAGTCTTTATTCAGAGCTCGCACTTCAGCACTGGGCGGGCTCGAGCTTAGAGCCCGCATATATGTCCCGGGGCCACGCCTTGCCCCCCGGGCATGGCCGATCGGTCGAAAGGCGGGGCATGCATTTTAGTTCCCCGCCTGGACGCTCGCGCCACCCACTGGTGCGCGGAATTATTGCCCCTCGTGCCCGCCACACGCGCCCCCCCAGAATTCCCGCGCACCTGAAGGGTGAGCTTGCGGGGAAGCCGGATGACCCGGCCGAAACGCCCCCTGGCGATGCGTGCAGGGCTGGGGGGGTAGCGGGACGGCGGGGCTGGGGGGTGCCGGGGGTCTGACCACCGGGGGGCGGCCTCGACGCGGAGGCAGAGCTGATTGCGGGGGGTGGTCCAGATCGAGGTGGGCCGGCTTGAGGCGGTCCACCGAGATACGATCCGGGGCACCGCCGATGTCGACGGTGAAATATTTGTCCCCGGTCTCCAGCACGCGGAAGGGCCCGTCGTACGGGAGCCGTAGCGGTGCCCGGTGGGCGTCATGCCGGACGAAGATGTACTCCACCGTGCGAAGCTCCGGGGCGACGTGGGAGGACGGGCAACCGTGGTGTGCCGTCGGCACCGGGGCGAACCTCCGGGCGGTCTCCTGCAGGGTGGAGCGCTGTTGCGCCGTGGACCAAGGAGCCGTGGAGTCGGGGATAAATTCGCCCGGTACCCGCAGTGGTTGCCCGAAGACCAGCTCCGCCGAGGACGCACGCAGGTCGTCCTTGGGCACCGTCCTGAGGCCCAGCAGGACCCAAGGGAGCCTGTCGGCCCAGCTGCCGTCGCAGAGGCTGGCCCGGAGCGCGGCCTTCATCGAGCGATGAAAGCGCTCGCACAGGCCATTGGCCTGGGGGTGGTAGGCCGTGGTGCGGTGCAGTTGGACGCTGAGCCCTTGCGCCACCGCGCCCCAGAGCTCCGAGGTGAACTGGGGGCCGCGGTCGGACGAGATGTCCGAGGGGGAACCGAACCAGGCAACCCAAGTGGCGATGAAGGCTTGCGCCACATCAGCCGCAGACATCGCCGCCAATGGCACGGCCTCCGGCCACCGTGTGGTGCGGTCCACCATGGTGAGGAGGTGGGTGAACCCCCGCAAGGGGGGCAGAGGTCCCACCAAGTCGACGTGGCCATGGTCGAACTGACGCTCGGGCACCGTAAACGGGGCCAACGGGGCCTGGGTGTGGCGGTGGACCTTTGCGCGCTGGCACGCGAGGCACGTCCCGGGCCATTCGCGAACGTCCTTCCTGAGGCCATGCCAGACGAACTTCGCCACGACGAGTTTCTGGGAGGCCTTCGTGCCCGGGTGGGACAGGCCGTGGATGGCGTCGAAAACCGTGCGCTGCCAGCCAGCGGGCACGATGGGGCGAGGCCGGCCGATGGAGATGTCGCACAGGAGGGCCGCGCCCGTGACGTCAAACGGCACCTCGGTGATGCGGAGGCCCGTGACAGTGGTCCGCAAGGCCTGGACACCGGGGTCTGCGGTCTGGTCCTCCGCCATCCGGGCATAGTCGATCCCGAGGTGGACCGCGTGCGCGACGGACCGGGAAAGGCAATCCGCCACCGGGTTGTCTTTACCCGCGACATGACGGATGTCCGTCGTGTACTCGGACACGGCAGAGAGGTGACGCTGCTGCCGTGCCGACCATGGCTCAGCGACCTTGGCCATCGCGAACACAAGGGGCTTGTGGTCGACGAAAGCCGTGAACGGACGGCCCTCGAGCAGATGGCGGAAGTGTCGGACCGCCAGATGGAGCCCGAGCAGCTCGCGGTCGAAGGTGCTTTAGCGGCGTTCGTGCGGGCGAAGCTGCCGGCTAAAAAATGCCAGCGGCTGCCAAGCACCACTCACCCACTGCTCGTGCACCGCGCCCACCGCGTAGTTCAACGCATCGGTGGTGAGGGCGATCGGTGCATCGGCCGCCGGGTGCGCCAGCATGGTGGCGTTGGCCAGGGCCAGCTTTGCGCCCGCAAACGCCGCGGCCATCGGCTCCGACCAGGCGATGTCACCTTTGCCCGGCTTGCCCCGGAGGGCCTCGTGCAGGGGGCGGAGGAGCTGGGAGACGTGGGGCACGAAGCGGTGGTAAAAATTTACCATGCCCAAGAACTCCTGGAGCCCCTTGATCGTGCGGGGGCACGGGAAATCCCTGACCGCCTCCACCTTGGCCGGTAAAGGGATGACCCCGTGCCTGGTGATGCGGTGCCCCAAGAAGTCGATGGCGGCGACGCCGAAACAGCACTTTGCGGGGTTGATGATCAGGCCATGCTGGCCCAGGCGTTCGAAAAGCGTGCGGAGGTGGAGCAGGTGCTCCTCCCGGGACGCGCTCGCGACTAGGATGTCATCCAGGTAGACATAGATGAAAGGTAAGTCGCGCAAGATGCTGTCCATGAGCCGTTGGAACGCCTGGGCCGCATTCTTCAACCCAAAAGGCATTCGCAGGAACTCAAAGAGGCCGAAAGGGGTGATGACGGCCGTCTTTGGGACATCGACCGGTTGGACGGGGACTTGGTGTTAGCCCCGGATGAGGTCCACCTTGGAGAACACGGTCGTGGTCGCCAACCGGGCGGAAAAGTCCTGGATATGCAGGACCGGGTAGCGGTCGGGGGTGGTGGCATCATTGAGCCGGCGGTAGTCACCGCACGGCCGCCATCCTCCGCCGGGCTTCGGCACAATGTGCAGAGGAGAAGCCCAAGCGCTGTTGGAGTGCCATACGATCCCCAGCCGTTCCAGCGTGGCGAACTCCGCTTTCGCCACGGCGAGCTTCGTGGGGTCGAGTCGGCGTGCCCGGGCGTAGACCGGTGGCCCGACCGTGGGGATATGGTGCTCCACCCCGTGTTTGACGGCCACCGCTGAGAAGGTGGGCCGCGTGAGGGCCGGGAAACTGGCGAGGAGGCGGGTAAACTCGTCCCCTGCCGGAAGCGTGCAGACTAACCTCGCCGGGAGGGAACCTTTCAGCAAGCCGCTTGGCAAGCCGCACGGTGAGCCACTCAGCGAGCTGCTCAACGAGCCGCTCAACGAACAAGCGAGCGAGCTGAAGGTTTCGGCCTGGACGAGACGTCTGCGCTTAACGTCGACCAACAGCCCATGCGCACATAGGAAGTCCGCGCCGAGCAGGGCCATTGGCACGCTGGCGGTAACGAACGACCATTGAAAGCGCTGCCCTCCGAACTGCAGTGAGAGGCAATGCTTCCCGAATGTGCGGATGGGTGTACCGTTGTCGGCCAGCAAAGCAGGGCCCCGGCCTGCGGTTTGCTTGTCGGACGTGGAGGCAGGGAGGACGCTTACCTGCGCTCCTGTGTCGCAAAGAAAACGGCGCCCGGACAAGGTGTCCGTGATGAACAGGAGGCTGCCGGAATGGCCGACGCTCATGGCCGCAAGTGAGCGCCGGCCCAACCCGTCAAAAGCACACGGCCGGCGGCACGTTTTAGCCTTGTGGCCGAAACTGGCATGGTAGTAGCACCAGGTTTGCGGCGGTGGCCCCCGCGGCGGCCGTGCCGGCGGCGGTGGTGGTGGCGGCGGCGGTAGTGGGTGGGGCGTGGCACGAGGGAAGCAGGGGGCGCTGGAGCCTCCGCACCGGGAGCCACTACGGCAGCACTGTACACCGACCGCATGTCACAGGCCCCGAAATACCTGTCGGCCTCTCCAGCCAGGGCGCGGGGTTCCGTTATTTTGGAACCGGCCAGCGCGAGGCGCACCTGTACAGGTAGCTGGCATAGGAAGAGTGCTCGGAATAAGAAATCCAGGCGCCGGTCTCCAAGCAGCGACAGCATGAAATCCATCCAGACGGATGGTCGTGTGTCGCCGAGGGCGGGAAGGTCCAGGAGGCGGTCGGCACGTTCGACCTCTGTGAGCCCGAACGTGGCGAGGAGGAGACGTTTGAGCGCCTCGTACTTGTGGTCGCCTGGCGGGCGCCGAAGGATGGACACGACTCGGGCGGCAGTCCCGGGCCCAAGGGCGGCGACCACGTGGTAGTACCGGGTCTCGTCCGCTTTGATGCCCCGGAGCTGAAATTGAGCTTCGGCCTGCACAAACCAAACGTCGGCTTGCGCTTCCCAAAACTCCGGGAGGTTGATTGCGACGGCGTTGGCAGCCATGGCGCGTTCGGGGGTCAGCAACGGCTGAACCAATCGGGGTCACCAGTGTGGTGCTGTGCACACACGACTCGATTGCCAGAGAGGTAGGCCACAACGCGTTGGTACAACAAGAGTCTTTATTCAGAGCTCGCACTTCAGCACTGGGCGGGATCGAGCTTAGAGCCCGCATATATGTCCCGAGGCCACGCCGGGCGTGGCCCATCGGTCGAAAGGCGGGGCATGCATTTTAGTTCCCCGCCTGGACGCTCGCGCCACCCACTGGTGCGCGGAATTATTGCCCCTTGTGCCCGCCACACTACCAACTTTGCACACCTTGATTGGGCAATATTTGCCCATTCTTCTGTACAAAACTTTCAAGCTCAGTCAAGTTGAGTGGGGAGCATTGATGGACAGCAATCTTCAAGTCACGCCACAAATTTTCGATTGGATTTAGGCCGGGGCTCTGACTGGGCCACTCGAGGACATTTATCTTTTTGTTCCTTCGCCACTCCAGTGTAGCTTTGGCTGTGTGCTTTGGGTTGTTGTCATGCTGAAAGGTGAACTTCTGTCCCAATTTCAGCTTTCTTGCAGAGGGCAGCAGGTTTTCCTCTAGGATTTTTCTGTATTTTGCTCCATCCATTTTTCCCTTCTATCCTGACAAGTACCCAAGTCCATGCAGATGAGAAAATCGCCATAACATGATGCTGCCCCCACCATGCTTCACAGTAGGAATGGAGTTATTTGGGTGATGAGCTGTGTTGATTTTGCGCCAAACGTAACATTTTAATTTAGGCCAAAAAGTTCCATCTTGGTTTCGTCAGCCCACCAAACCTTTTGCTCCATGGCTTCAGAATCTCTGAAGTGTTTTTTTGCATACCTCAAACGGGACTCAAGGTGGGCTTTTTTGAGTAATGGCTTCCTTCTTGCCACCCTACCATATAGGGCAGACTTGTGGAGTGCTTGGCATATTGTTGTCGCATGCACACAGTGACCAGTCTTTGCCATAAAAGTCTGTAGCTCTTTCAAAGTTGCCATTGGCATCATGGTGGCTTCTGATCAGTCTCCTCCTTGCTTGGTCATCCATTTTGAAGGGACGGCCTGATCTAGTCAGGGTCTTGGTGGTACCATACACCTTCCGCTTCTTAATGATTGGCTTGACTGTGCTCCAAGGGATATTCAAGGCCTTTTGAAATATTTTTATTCCCATCCCCTGATCTGTGCCTTTCCACAACTTTATGCCAGAGGTCTTTTGAAAGCTCCTTGGTGCTCATGGTTGAGACTTTGCTGTGAAATGCACTACCCAGAAGGGGAAACCTACAGGAACAGCTGATTTTATTCTGAAATAATCAGAATCACTACAATTTAACACAGGTGAAGGCCACTTAACAAAGGTGTTAACAATTATTGTTAGCTGACTTCCAAACATGAAAAATGACCTTGGGGAAATTATAGAGTGAATAGAGCAGAATGTTTGTGAAGTACAACATGTCATCTTTTTATTAAATCTGCCATGAATGCCAGGTAAAATGCCTAGTTAGCTCGTCTATGATGGATTCAAGATGAGCCGTTAAAGCTATAATGATGTCCTTCAGTCAGTGTGTCCGTCTGTCGTTCCATCAGTCAGGCAGTGGGTCCATTAAAAAATTTTCGTTTTTTCCCCAACTCCTCTGAGGCGGCTCAACATATCGTTTTGAAACTCAGCATGATGATTCATGACGTCGATGCACAAAAACTATTGGAGTCCTTTTTAATTACCATCCAGGTGGTATGAGACAGCTATTATTTTTGAAGTAATTCAAAATGTAATTTACGTTTATATGCCCATCACATATCACGCGATTCCGTCATCTCACGAGATTATGAATTTAATTCTTTAAAATGTTTCTTCGTTATTTAATTTTAACCTCTGCATGTCATTAATGCCCTCTTGCTTTGAAGAACGGGAAAGAAAGGGGGTTAGGAGGACAGAGAGGGAAAAATCCTTTTAGTTGTTTTTACCGCTCTCTGAAAGCTCCTTTAGGTTGTTTTACCCTTTTCATCCTTTGTATTGAAAGACCCTTTCAATACTTTAGACCCCTTGAGAACCTAAAGATCCCTTAAGACCCTATAGATTTTTAGACTCCAACTACTATTGGAATGCACCTTTTGGACCTTTAGACCCCATATATCCTTTAGATTTTAGACTATTAGACCCCTTAAGACCATTAAGACCCCTTCAACACTTTAGACCCTCTAGACTAGTTAATATGCTTATATCCCTTGACCCTTTAGACCCTTTAAACCCCTCATACCTTCACAACCCTTTTCAACATCTGAAGACTATTTTTAGACCTTTTAAGACCCTTTAGACATTTACATCTTTCAGACCTTTTTTAGACACTTATAGACCATATCGACCTGTTAGACCCAAATAATTTTGGAATGTACCCTTTAGAACTTTAGATCCCTAAGACCCCATCAACCTTTAGATTTTTTATGGCCCTTTAAACCCTGATATAGCCTATACATCTGTGGAGCCTTTTGACCTTCAGACAGTTTAGACCCCTTTAAACTTTTTAAGACCCTTTTGCCACTTTCGACCCCTTTAGACCCTTACACCCTTTAGACCTCTTAGACCGTTTAGACCCTAACTACTATTGGAATGTACCCTTTAGATCCTTAGATCCATAAGACACTTTATGACCTTTAAACCCATATGTACTCTTCACCCTTTAAATCCTTTAAACCCCTTAGACCTGAAGACCCTTTAGACAGTTTTAGTACTTTTAAAACCCTTTTCAACACTTTAGACCCCATTACAACATTTAAACCTTTAAACCCTTGAGGCTCTTACGCCCTTTAGACCCTTACATGCTTTGACCTCTTAGACCCCTTTACAGTCTAAAGGGTTTATGGGTCTTTTTACTGAACTAAAACTAAATTAAGGTTTTTCATAAATTTAGGAGCCCACTCATCCTACATAGTTTTCACTGCACTGATACAATCGTGCTATCAGGATTTTCAGACCCCACAGGCCCGTAATTTTCCATCAAATCAAACTGAAAATCAACTTTATCACCTGATACACCCCAACTACGACCGTCCTCCATTGGGAGACGAACATCTATCCCACTTGGAAGTTGGGGCTATTTATTTTAATAAGAGGGGGTAGAGGCCGTACACATGGCATTGAGCAACATATTTGTGGATTTAAATCGAGTTGCTAAAGAAGTAGTCGTAGCTATAATCGTAGTCATAGTTATAGTCATAGTCGTAGTTGTAGTCATAGTTATAGTCGTAGTCGAAGTTATAGTCATAGTCGTCGTTATAGTCATAGTCGTAGTCGTAGTTATAGTCGTAGTTATGGTCATACTTGTGGTTATGGTCATAGTCGTGGTTATAGTCATAGTCCTGCTTATGGTCATAGTCGGTGTCGTGGTTATAGCCGTAGTCTGAAGTCGTAGTCGGTAGTCGGTAGTAGGTAGTCGTAGTCATAGTTATAGTTGTAGTCTGTAGTCATAGTTGGTAGTAGGTAGTCGTAGTCATAGTTATAGTAGTGATCGGTAGTCGGTAGTCGTAGTCGTCCCTGTACCAGGTGTTGTCGCTGTACCCCTCTATTCGCACACACACATCGTGCATCATCTATTCGATACAGCATTAACTAGGTACCCATACACCTGTCTTTCAGGGTCAAAAGGTGTAGTTGGTGGGAAAACGAATTGATTTTGAAAAGGAGGAAAGGGTGAGAAAGATAATTACTCCCGCCAGTGAGTAATGCATTCACTCGTGTCCGTGTGTCTGTGTCTGTGTCTGTGTCTGTCTGTCTGTCTGTGTGTGTGTGTGTGTGTGTGTGTGTGTGTTCGTGAACAAGATATCTGGAAAAGTTCTGAACGGATTTGAATGAAAGTTGGTGGGATGATTGCCCTTGGGATAAGGAACAATTGATTAGTTTTTGGTGAAGCTCAGGATATTATTCCCGATCCAGGAATTTTTTGAAGGATTTATTTTTACCATTGGAAGATAGGGCTCATTTTTTTTGAACATTATCTTCTATATATTCTATATTTAACATTGTGATATGAAAATAGTTTTCATATTTGTTGTAAATGTAGTTTAAACTCGTGGTTATGCGTTAGAGCGGTGTATTTTGTTAGCAGCGTCGTCTTCAATGTTCATTTTTTTTTTCTAATAAAGACATATTCCGTCATTTTAAAACCACCAAAGTGTGTATTCTGTTTCCGCGTTTCATAAAATGTATCGTTTGATACGTATAATGCTTTAAAACTGTTTTTTAAAAATGTTTTTTTTTTTACCTCAGAAGAGATATCAACATTTAGCGCAGCGAATGTCATTCACGGTGTCAGTATTTGATGAACTTATAAAGACTTAGTTCCAGATTTGTCAATGGCTGAGGTATATTAACAAACGAATAAAACAGATTTGGCAAAATTCCAACTTTTTTTTTTTTAAAGATCGCATATTCACCCAGGGTTATGAGTCTGAAGAAGAAGAAACCTCACCCCGGCTTCCCAGGCCAAATAAATAATTCTGGTTCTGGCTCTGCGATTTTCAGGTTTATTACTCCCGCCAAGGAGTAACGCATTCGATCGTGGCCGTCGGTGTGTGTGTGTGTGTTTGTGTGTTCGTGAACAAGATAGCTGGAAAAGTTCTGAACGGATTTGGATGAAAGTTGGTGGGATGATTGCCCTTGGGATAAGGAAGAATTGATTAGTTTTTGGTGAAGCTCAGGATATTATTCCGGATCCAGGAATTTTTTTTGGAAAATTTTTTGGGGAAGATTTTTTCTGTTTTACTGCATTAAAGCTTTTATTCTTATTCTTAAATGATGTTTTTCTCCTCCAATTCCGAGATACAGTATATCAAAATTAATTCTGACAGTTAGGGCCTACTTTCTTTTTCATTTATTGTTTTGGGGAGAGGGGATGTTAAACAAAACGTATTATTCCAACTAAACCCACGGCGGGAGTATGCGCTCCACTGAGTGGCGTTCTAGTTATAAATAGAGAAGCATTTATACCCAATTCAATAATGCCGATGCTGGCAATTCCTCGTGGGATCTGAGCAAATGATAAAAGCTCAATGTATGACCCATTTCTCTCCAGAGAACAACAATCCACGTCATGATGGCTTCGTGAAACCACCACCAGGAGGCGACAAGCAACCAGTTACAGTTACCAAGTTGAGTTAAACCGATGCAGGCATTTCGAGAGAAAGGAAGATCTATTTATTACATATCCAAATACGGCACATTGTGTCACGCAACCTCCTCCCCCCTTCCTCCCCGACCCGCTCACTCCCCCTCTCGTTCCGTGACACTCCAAACATATCTCTTGTCTTGTCTTCCCTCTTCTTCCTCAAGATGAATACCCCTCTATCCCCACTACTCATCCGTTTCTCAAATTTAATTACTTATATCCAATATCATTTATCCAACAATCCACACCCCCAAATTCTCCTGTTGCGTCCGTAATAAATATACGGCTCCAATCTGGTTGCACAAAAAGATCAATCATCAAAAGCCACATTCCACCTGCACCCTTAATTACTCACCTCGCCTATTATTTGATTATTATTTTTTTAAACCTCTTTTGGAAACTTTCATGATTGAAAACTATTGACATCCTCTTTGCAAACTTGCAACTTAACAAAGACATTTAAGAGTAATAATAAAGTAAAACCTCTCACCCCGCAATTTGATTCCTCTTTTGCACATAAACATTAAAATAATAAAAACAATAAGAATATCCTTACAAAACCCTGACATGTTTATAAAGGATTAAAATCTACAAAGTATGCTGATGTACCGAAACCCATCTTGACTCGTGTGAACTGCTTGTTTATTTCGTTTTATTTTAATCCGAAAAAAAAAAATCTATTTTTGAAACTGTTTTTATTCCAGTCGCCTGAAAGTCTAGTTGTTTTGGCTTCGCAATCTGAGGCCATAGTGATGTTGGGATCCCACGTTCAAATCCCATAAAAATGTTGATTTATCCACCGTGTCCGAATGTCCTCATATGTTGTGCACATGTAAATGATGTCATCTCATGTCCTCACCGAACATGTAAGGTGTGAACAACCTCTACGATCGTCAGATCTGGTACTACTACTACTTTGACGACTATACTACTACTACTACTACGACGACGACGACGACGACGACGACGACGACGACGACGACGACGACGACGACGACTACTACTACTACTACGACTACTACTACTTTGACGACTATACTACTACTACTACTTCTACTACTACTACTACTACTACTACTACTTTGACGACTATACTACTACTACTACTACTACTACGACTACTACGACGACTACTACTACTATTATTACTACTATTATTACTACTACTATTACAACACCAGCAGCAACTACTACTACTACACCAACAGCTACTACTACTACACAAACAGCTACTATACCAACAGCTACTACACCAACAGCTACTACTACTACACTAACAGCTACTACACCAACAGCTACAACACCAACAGCTACAACACCAACAGCTACTACTACTACTACACCAACAGCTACTATACCAACAGCTACTACACCAACAGCTGCTACTACTACTACTACTACACCAACAGCTACTATACCAACAGCTACTACACCAACAGCTACTACACCAACAGCTACTACACCAACAGCTACAAAACCAACAACTACAACACCAACAACTACAACACCAACAGCTACAACACCAACAGCTACTACTACTACTACACAAACAGCTACTACACCAACAGCTACGACACCAACAGCTGCTACACCAGCAGCTACTACTACTACACAAACAGCTACTATACCAGCAGCTACTACACCAACAGCTACAACACCAACAGCTACAACACCAACAGCGACTACTACTACTACTATACCAACAGCTACTACACCAACAGCTACTACACCAACAGCTACTACACCAACAGCTGCTACTACTACTACTACTACTACCACTACTACTACTACTACACCAACAGCTACTATACCAACAGCTACTACACCAACAGCTACTACACCAACAGCTACTACACCAACAGCTACTACACCAACAGCTACTATACCAACAGCTACAACACCAACAGCTACAACACCAACAGCTACTACTACTACTACTACACAAACAGCTACTATACCAACAGCTACTACTTCTACTACTACTACACAAACAGCTACTACACCAACAGCTACTACACCAACAGCTACTACACCAACAGCTACTATACCAACAGCTACTATACCAACAGCTACTACACTAACAGCTACTACACCAACAGCTACTACTACTACTACTACTACTACACCAACAGCTACTACTACTACTACTACTACTGCTACACCAACAGCTACTATACCAATAGGTACTACACCAACAGCTACTACTACTACACCAACAGCTACTACTACTATACCAATAGCTACTACACCAATAGCTACTACTACTACACCAACAGCTACTACTACTACACCAACAGCTACTACACCAATAGCTACTACACCAACAACTACTACTACTACCACTACTACTACTTTAATGGCCACAATTATTCCCACCTTCTCGTGGGATTAGTTGGGGAACGTTTTGGACCCAAGTCGTTCACGAACTGGTTGGCCAGGCCTGACATTCACCTCCATCGTGTGGCCCTCAGTCCTCCTGTCAAGTTTGGTTGGGATTGAATAACTAACGACCGAATGTATCGTGGTCAAAAATGGTCAGACAGACAGACAGATAGACACCAAATTGCGTATTTTAGTTTGATTCTTCACCATTGATAAATATGGCCAAAACTGATATATAGCATGATGCTTCAAAAAGTTGTGGGCGACTTGTGACAAAAACTTGGTGGATGAGTTGTGTAGGATTACAAGAACAAGACGATTCGATTTTGGTTCAAGTCCGAATGGAGAGGCCTCATGTCACCTTTCTCCTGAACTTCAGCTCTTTCTTTACCCCCTGAGTTATTTTCACCTTTTTTTTCAGGAGACAATTTCAATGACACCTTGGCTTCCATATAGGAATGCACTTCTCTTATCTGCCAAGTTTTATCCATAAATCCAACACAGATGTTTCTATTTTCACCCTTCCTTTTGTTTTTAGCCCTAAGGAAGTTTTCTCCTTCCATGTGACGCCTTTTGTCTGCAATTCACTGCGTTCTACAAAAATTAATTCAAACATTTTGCTTCTCCTGTCTTTCAATTTGAAGGGATAGATTCCACTTTGGGTACAACTTACACTCAACAAAGTCACTTAAAGAGGCTGGCAGACCACTTTGGGTACAACTTGCACTCAACAAAGTCACTTAAAGAGGCTGGCACACCACTTTGGGTACAACTTACACTCAACAAAGTCACTTAAAGAGGCTGGCACACCACTTTGGGTACAACTTGCACTCAACAAAGTCACTTAAAGAGGCTGGCACACCACTTTGGGTACAACTTACACTCAACAAAGTCACTTAAAGAGGCTGGCACACCACTTTGGGTACAACTTGCACTCAACAAAGTCACTTAAAGAGGCTGGCACACCACTTTGGGTACAACTTACACTCAACAAAGTCACTTAAAGAGGCTGGCACACCACTTTGGGTACAACTTGCACTCAACAAAGTCACTTAAAGAGGCTGGCACACCACTTTGGGTACAACTTACACTCAACAAAGTCACTTAAAGAGGCTGGCACACCACTTTGGGTACAACTTGCACTCAACAAAGTCACTTAAAGATGCTGGCACACCACTTTGGGTACAACTTTCACTCAACAAAGTCACTTAAAGAGGCTGGCACACCACTTTGGGTACAAATTGCACTCAACAAAGTCACTTAAAGAGGCTGGCACACCACTTTGGGTACAACTTACACTCAACAAAGTCACTTAAAGAGGCTGGCACACCACTTTGTGTACAACTTGCACTCAACAAAGTCACTTAAAGAGGCTGGCACACCACTTTGGGTACAACTTACACTCAACAAAGTCACTTAAAGAGGCTGGCACACCACTTTGGGTACAACTTGCACTCAACAAAGTCACTTAAAGAGGCTGGCACACCACTTTGGGTACAACTTGCACTCAACAAAGTCACTTAAAGAGGCTGGCACACCACTTTGGGTACAACTTGCACTCAACAAAGTCACTTAAAGAGGCTGGCACACCACTTTGGGTACAAATTGCACTCAACAAAGTCACTTAAAGAGGCTGGCACACCACTTTGGGTACAATTTACACTCAACAAAGTCACTTAAAGAGGCTGGCACAACACTGGGTACAACTTACACTCAACAAAGTCACTTAAAGAGGCTGGCACACCACTTTGGGTACAACATAAACTCAACAAAGTCACTTAAAGAGGCTGGCACACCACTTTGGGTACAACTTACACTCAACAAAGTCACTTAAAGAGGCTGGCACACCACTTTGGGTACAACTTACACTCAACAAAGTCACTTAAAGAGGCTGGCACACCACTTTGGGTACAACTTACACTCAACAAAGTCACTTAAAGAGGCTGGCACACCACTTTGGGTACAACTTGCACTCAACAAAGTCACTTAAAGAGGCTGGCACACCACTTTGGGTACAACTTGCATTCAACAAAGTCACTTAAAGAGGCTGCCACAACACTTTGGATACAACTTACACTCAATAAGGTCACTTAAAGAGGCTGGCACACCACTTTGGGTACAACATAAACTCAATAAGGTCACTTAAAGATGCTGGCACACCTTTGGGGTTTGGGTTGGGTTAGGGTTGGGATTTTGAATTTGAGGGTTAGCGATGGGTTGGGTTAGGGTTGGGATTTTGAATGTGAGGGTTAGGGATGGGTTGGGTTAGGGTTGGGATTTTGAATGTGAGGGTCAAGGATGGGGTTGGGTTAGGGTTGGGATTTTGAATGTGAGGGTCAGGGATGGGGTTGGGTTCGGGTTGGGATTTTGAATGTGAGGGTCAGGGATGGGGTTGGGATTTTGAACGTGAGGGTTAGGGATGGAGTTGGGTTAGGATTGGGATTTTGAATGTGAGCGTTAGGGATGGGGTTGGGTCAGGGATGGGGTTGGGTTAGGGTTGGGATTTTGAATGTGAGGGTTAGGGATGGGTTGGGTTAGGGTTGGGATTTTGAATGTGAGGGTCAGGGATGGGGTTGGGTTAGGGTTGGGATTTTGAATGTGAGGGTTAGGGATGGGTTGGGTTAGGGTTTGGATTTTGAATGTGAGGGTTAGGGATGGGGTTGGGTTAGGGATGGGTTGGGTTAAGGTTGGGATTTTGAATGTGAGGGTTAGGAAATAGGGATGGGTTGGGTTAGGGATGGGGTTGGGTTAGAGATGGGGTTGGGTTAGGGTTGGGATTTTGAATGTGAGGGTTAGGGATGGCGTTGGGTTAGGGATGGGGTTGGGTTCGGGATGGGGTTGGGTTAGGGATGGGGTTGGGTTGGGTTAGGGATGGGGTTGGGTTAGGGATGGGGTTGGGTTAGGGATAGGGTTGGGTTAGGGATGGGGTTGGGTTAGGGATGGGGTTGGGTTAGGATTCGTATATATTATTGACTCACTCACACACACCAACAAACAAAATTGTGTGCAGAAGTTAAGCCCCAACTGAAAAGTTGAGGGATTCTGTGTTTGGGGTTCACAGATCTCAAGAACGTATCCCCATTACATTTTATTATTTATTTATTATTTTTAATACCACACCCTGGTGTATTGCTTTCAAGGGTATTATCTGCTTACTTGTGTTTTTTGTAATTCTTGTGAGTAAAATGAACCCAAGATTTCTTCTCCATTCATATCATATAATTTGTAAGTCCAAGGGACTGTATCCATGACATCAACGATTTTAAATAATTCATTAGTTCATTTTTTTGTATAACCTTTCTCAAAATGGCTTTTCCATCTGTACAGTCACGTGAAAAAGTAAGTACACCCTTGGCTCTAATAGGTGGTATTGCCCCCTTTGGCAGAAACAACCTCAAGTAGGCGTTTCTTATAACTGTCTACCAGTCTCTGACATCGACTGGGAGAATTTTTTGCCCACTCCTCCATGCAGAATTCTTTCAGCTGTGCGATGTTTGAGGGGTTTCTTGCATGCACAGCTCGTTTCAAATCCCCCCACAACATCTCGATGGGATTTAGATCTGGGCTTTGACTTGGCCATTCCAGAACCCTCCATTTCTTTCTTTTCAGCCATTCCTTGGTGGATTTACTGGTATGTTTAGGGTCATTGTCATGTTGCAAGGTCCACCTTCGGTTGAGCTTCAACTTTCCGACAGATGGCCTCACATTATCCTCAAGCACCCTCTGGCACAATGAAGAATTCATAGTGGATTCTATGATGGTGAGCTGCCCAGGCCCTGATGCAGCAAAGCTGCCCCAAACCATAATATTTCCACCACGATGCTTTACAGTTGGTATCAGGTTCTTGTGGTCAAATGCTGCCTTTGGTTTTCGCCAAACATGTCTTCTGGTACTGTGGCCAAATAGCTCTACCTTTGACTCATCTGTCCAGAGCACATTGTTCCACAAATGCTGGTCTTTGCCTAGGTGTTCATTGGCAAACTTTAGTCTTGCCCTGATGTTCTTTCTGGACAGCAAAGGTTTCCTCCTGGCACACCTCCCATGTAGATCAAATGTGTGCAGCCTCTTCCTAATGGTAGACTCGTGCACTTTGACATCAACAGTGGCAAGAGCTACCTGTAGGTCCCATGATGACATTCTGGGGGTTCTTAGAGACTTCTTTCAGCATCTTGTGGGCTGGTCTTGGGCTGAACTTGCTGGGGTGGCCTGGCCTGAACAAGTTGGCAGTTGTTTGGAATCTTCTCCACTTGTAGATGATCTTCCGGACAGTCGAATGATTGATTTCAAATTGTTTGGAGATCTTTTTAAATCCCTTCCCAGACTCGTAGGCATCAGTAACCTTCTTTCTGAAGGCCTCAGAGAGCTCTTTTGATCTATTCATGGTGACGCTGCACACTTCAAAAACAAAGAGCAAACCAAACTAAATCTCTGAGGTTTAAATAAGACAGGTTCCTCCAAGATCCTCTCTAACGATGTTCTAATCATTTGCACCTGAGCTGGTGCACCTGATTCTAATTTTAGGTATTTGAAGTCATGATAAATGTAGGGGTGTACTTCCTTTTTCCACATGCGAAATTTGCATTTATGTTTATTTAAATTATACAATGGACGACAAAATGTAAATGTTTCATGATATTTGTTATATTATATCACCTTTATCTATCAATATTGTTGAAATGAAGATCAAATAGCTGTATGTGAGTGAGAGTGCCGCCCCGAAAGCTGTTGAAAAAGTCAAAACTTTACACGGGGTGTACTAACTTTTTCACGTGACTGTATATTCTTACAATATCACCAACTTTGAACTTGGGCTTTCTCAAATTAATCTCCTTTTCATATTCTAATTTTGTAAATGTTTCCGATGGTTTTGATTTTGTTGATGAATGAACTGTATTATTGTAATTATCTACAATATTCTGAATTAAAGATATCCACTGTTGAGAACCGAATTGTGTGAATTTTTTATATAGTCTCTCTTTCAAAGTACGATTAAAACGCTCAATAACAACTGCCTTTCCTTCATTAAAGGTGCTGTATAATTTAATACCCTCCCCCTTAAGAAATTTTATAAATATTTTGTTATAGAACTCTGTTCCCTTGTCAGTCCATAACTTCTTTGGTTTTCTTTTACTTTTACTAAATATTCCACTGAAAGCTAACATAAGAGTATCACCCCTTTTATTTTTTAAAGGAACAACCCATGCAAATCTGCTCCTCAAATCAATTACGGTTAAAGCATACTTGTATCCCTTATCATTAACAAGTTCAATCAAGTCAGCAGACCAAATGTAATCAACCCCTTTTGAATAAACCTTCCTTCTTTTAAACTTTGTGATTATTGGTTTGTGTAATTCATCAGCCAAAACTTTATTGGACTCTTCAATCTTAATAACATCATTAGAGCTTAAAAGTTTTTTGAAACACCCGGATGACCAAGTCCCAACCTCAATTTAGCACTTATAATTTTTTTCACAATACACCTATCAACTTTTTCTCTCAACGTAGGATTTCGTATCAAAGACAAATTATACAACATTTCTCTATCAGCTTCATGTTTTTCATCTAGAGTAGTACTATTACCATAATCAATATCGTGTTTCATACACACTTCATCAACTCTATTTAGAGGTTTAGACCAGGGTTTAGGATTGTCAGCCTCATCTAATCTTTTATCCAGATTTGTTCCAGGGCCACAGAAAGAATATCCAGGTAGATGTAGTTCCCTAGGAATTCCAGTTTTTGTAAATTTACTTCCTGACAGAAACTTTTGTATGTCTCATCCTCTATGCTTAGAAATGAATTGGCACTTTTTAGAACCACACACTTGGCATATTCCTTTTTGATAAACTCTGTTATTTTTAGCTTTAACATAAGAGATATTTTTAGATTTAGTTTTTTTTTTACATTTGAGACAATAACTCATTTATTTATGAGAAAAGGTCCTACATAGTGCCAAAACCTTTTTGGTTTTTAACATATACATTTCGATCTTCATTTTTAAAACGTAAAGAATCCTTAGAAATGTCTTCACTCTCTCCTCCATTTACTTAAGAAAAAAAACTTAGACTTTAACCAAAATCAACACCAACATCATCAACCACATAATTTTTTCTTCTTCTTCTTCTTTATCCCCACTTTCTCGTTTAAATCTCCTCCCTGAAAGTGAAGACATTGTCGTTGTTATTCTTGAAAATAATATTTCCATTAGACTTTTTATTTCTTTATTTTCCTCCTCAGTGCGTTGAGTTTGATTTATTTGCTGTAATACCTTCAATCAATCTCACTGATTTCCATCTTTTTATATTTTTCCTCCCTCTCTCTTTCCTCCCACTCCTTTTTTTCACTTTCCTCCCTCTCCTCCTTCTCTCTTTTTTTCTCTCTCATGCCTCTCCCTTTCCTCCCTCTTTCTTTCTTCCTCCTCTCTTTCCTCCCTCTCCTTCTCCTTTTTCTCCCTTTCCTCCCTCTCCTTTTTCTCCATTTCCTCCCTCTCCTCCCTCTCCTTTTCCTCCTTCTCCTTTTTCTCTCTTTCTTCCCTCTCTTCAACTCCTTCCTCACCCCTAGCTACCCTTGAGTTTGAGCCCCAAAGAATATTATACATATATTCATCTGGATTTTGAGATATCCTTGCACCTGTAATTATTTTTCTCATAATAGGATACCAATAAGATTTGTTGATGATTTCTAAAAGAGTTTTATATTTCATAACTTTGAAAAGTTCATTTTTATTAAATATTTTAATCAAGTCTCCATTTGTAGGTTTAGCAATATCAGTATAAGGCCAGTTCTTAATTACAAAATTCCCATGTATATGTTCCAATTCATAAGGTATGTAAAACCGAGCACCCTTTTCTTGTAGGTATCCCTGAATACAAAAATTATAATTCTCTTGTAGTCTTCTTCCTGCCATTTATGTATCAGAAATACAGACTTGGCATTTAATATGGAATATTTTTTTTTTCTTGCCGGGTTTACTTTCTGAACTCGGTATATCAATCTGGTGAGTTTCTTTTACGCTTCAGTGATTTCTTTGTTAAAATAACCATGTCACTGATTGTCTGTCGCAGCAAGAAGTTAATAACAGGATTATATCACAGGTGGTGTGACAAAATGTACGGACAGGTACATTTGACGATTGGCTTCACAATCGGGTATATAAGGGTTGTTGCGTTCTGTATTGGTGGAAAACAACTGCTGTACGTCTACAAAAGTTATTGCCGCTTCCCCTGGAGATGGTCCGTCAACTCGACAATGCTGTTTGTCATTTAGTGGTGGCTTTACGAAATTCCGGCATGAAACAGCATGCTATTCCTCGGCAGTATGGCATCACTCAAGGTCAGGTGGCAAAGATCCTGAAACGAAATGCTCAGAGGGGTGTCCCTACTCCAATACCGAGGTCAGGACGTCCCCGCAAAACCACAAGGAGGGATGATCGCCAGCTGCACAGGTTAGTCCGCGATGGCCGTACCAAGTCAGCTAATCGGCTTCGGGCTGAGTGGCAGCAACTGACAAATGTGCCTGTATCCAGAAGGCTAGTCAACCAACGACTGGTTCAAGCAGGCTATCGTGCCAGGCGTCCCCTGAGAAAGCCACGTCTGACCAGACAACACCGCCAGCGCCGATTGCAGTGGGCCAGAGAGCACCGTCAATGGCAGCTAGGACACTGGAATCACGTGATCTTCAGTGACAAGTCTAGATTTCTGGTCTATCGTCAATATGGCCGCGTCCAAGTGCGCAGACAAGTGCATGAAGCCTACAACGAAGATTGTATAGTGCCAAGAGTCCAAGCTGGAGGTGGTAGGGTGACCGTTTGGGCTGCTTTTCATGCAGGGGGCAAAACTGACCTGGTTGTTCTGAATGGAAACCTGAATCAGTTCAAGCACAGGGCCATTCTGGAAGAAACATTGCTTCCATTTGTTCGTGCAGCCTTTCAAGGAAACTATGTCTTCCAAGATGACAATGCACGGCCTCATCGTGCTCGCATGATCCAACACTTTCTTGCTGACCGTGGTGTAGAGCATATGGAGTGGCCTGCCATGTCCCCAGATATGAATCCGATCGAGAACTTGTGGGCAGAATTAACGCGTCAAATCGACGACTTGGACCAGCAGCCTGCCTCTGTGTGTGAATTGCAGCAGGCTATTGTAACTGCATCGCAAGCGATTCCTGTCCAAACCTTGGCAAATCTCATGAACAGCATGCCTCAACGTGTATGTGCTCTCCTGAATGCTCGTGGGGGTTACACGAAGTACTGAACTGTAATTTTACTGTCCGTAATCCCAGTCGTAATTTAACTTTTGTTTTTGTTGAAAAAATTTTTTTTGGCGAATGTGCAAAATAAAGAGATACTTCTGGAAAACGCACAGAAGTTTAACACAGCACTGTCCATGAATTGAGTTCGATATCAGTTTACATCACTTTCAAGGATCAATTTATTTGCTTCGAAATGTCAAATGTGGTTTTTGTTTCTTTTAAAGGTCACATTAACAAAATCTAGAATAATTTCAACATAATTCCAATGAACTTTTGGTTCTAAGTCATCTTGAAAAGTAAGTTCACCCCCACAAAAAAAATATTCCATATTAAATGCCAAGTCTGTTTATGTGAGATTAATATTGCTGTGGTTTTGAGTTTGTACAGTGAGTCTAATAAAGGTTAAAATTTGCCCCCCATAGTTAGTCACACAAGCAACATGTAGCCTCGCGATAGTATAGTTATGTCTTAGTATTTGTGAGCTTAGTTCCTTTCCATTGTTAGTTCTGCATTGAAGTAGAGTCAGGAGAATAGGCCCTACTGCCACCGACTATCCAACGTCCGTAGCCTCATGCCCTTTTGCGCTAACGTTGGTTCATTTTGGGCGAGTTAACACGAAGCAGGCTAGGAGGACCGGGGCGGAGCGGCAGAAGCGCTGACGGTAAGCACGAGCCGCCAATCAGAGCTCAGAGGTGGTGGCGGCAGCGTTGCGTCACAGGGCATGGTGAGAAGGTTCGAGAGGGTTCCAGAAGGTTCGTGGGCGTAGCTATAAAACCCGCTGCGCAAAGCCCTCAACAGGACTCGCGTTGAAAAGGATTGGTGAAAGAACTCTCGTTGAATAGGACTTGATGAGCAAAGAACTCGCGCGCACTGACCAACCAGCTCAGAGGATCGAGGAAGAGGAGTTGTAAGCATCCGAGAGCTGTACAATATACGCGGGCGAAGCCGATGCGCATGAACTGAAAGACGCGCTTTTATGAGTGACGCTCGGTTGAGTTTTAGGCCGATCGCTATACAGTGCATTTGAGACACGCGAGTGAGGAAAACGGCTGAGTAATCGCTAGCCACGCTGAGAGTCCCGCCCTTTGCCATTCCACCTCGTTATCTGCCTTGTTCGGGAGACACGCTACAGGTTCCTGCCATCGCCTGCTATCATCTTCGGGGGACGTGCCGGGACCGTGGAGAGCCGGACGGGGGCCGTCTCTGGACGACCACGTCGATGCGTTGGCTGACCATCTACCCATCTGCAATTCCCTGTGTGAGTGTGGCGGGACCGAGTCCAAGGGATAAGTTAAGACTGATTAAGGCTGCTCTGTGTCTCTGTGTCCCCGATCATTGTAAATACGTGTGGGAATAATTAAACCTGTGTTCTTCCTTTCTTCCATTCGATCGTTTCTGTGGTTTATTCATTGTCTAAGCATGGTATGTATTGAACCGCTCAAATCGGGTTCCACTAAACTAAGACTGCACGGACCACGTGGTACTCAATCCGCTCGGCGTACTCAAACCACACGTGGCTCGTGCGAGGCTTGCTTCCTCGCTTCCGTGGCAGCGTGGGGAATTAGGTATGAGCGAGAAGTGGTCCCAAGACCCTACTCGGCGTTTTAATCCACTGGCTGAGGGGGTCCCTGTGTGCATGAGATGTGCCCTAAGTTACTCTTCATAATATTGAAGTAGACCATGAGACATATCAAAAAAGTTTGGGTAGACTTTTGGTAACCCGGCAGTAACAGAGGAAATGACGTCATTAGCCACGCCCTTTGCCGCTCTATTGATACCAAAATTTAGGGGTAGGGGAAACATAAATCGCAATAACTTTGGAAGTATAAATAACAGAACTACAAAATACCCATTAAAATGTTTGTATTTAAGTACTCTATTCATTACAATAATCATTATGCTAATTAATGTTAATGAGGTCACCAGAGGTCAAAAGGTCACAAAACCCGAGTACAAGTGAAAATTTCACACTGCTCCAAAAGAATACCCACCAAGTTATGGATTTACTCACTTTTACATTTATGATGCATGGAACGTTTAGAATAGATGCTACTGATTACTTTGATATGCATTTGGGGCCTTTTAATGCCTAATTGTATTACATAACATCAACTGAAAACTGCCGTAAATTTTAAAGGCAGATTTTTTTGCAGTCCATAAGTATAATAGAATGTTCTGCATACTAGTACCTTCTTTAACAATTTGAGAATGTATTCTGAGTTATGTTTTGTGAAGAGTTCCCTTATGCTCTTCAGTCCATTGTATTAACCCTCAGTGTTTTGTCAAGTAGGCGGACACATCATAAGGTTAGATTTAATTGAAATCTTATTTGAAGCCAAGAAGCCTTTAAAAATACCCATGGGAATGATGACCATGGTTCCATAAAATGTTATCGATGCCTGATCTGCTAATCAAATGAAAGAGACATATCTCAAGCAATGATAGACAAGTACATGTTTTAACACAATAGTTTCTATTGTCCACAAGTTTAGTAATTTACCGTTGCTTACTCGCATGTTTGTCAAAGGGATCCAGATGACCCAGCGATGCTTATACAGAGTAAATTACTGCTACATACCTAATACCATCAAGGAATTTAATTTATGCTAATACTGAGTTGAACCAGAGGGGTTTTTGCATTGCACAATTTGTTCATCACCCTGGAGACTGACACTTGCAGAAACTAATGCAGGGAAGTCCATTTTTGCGACAGGCACATCTGTCATTGCTGCATTTTTTGCAGGATTGCACAAAACTGTGTATTCTTCAGGAATTGGTCTCATGCCTTTAGTTGGCATCAAAAGTTCATCTGCTTCCCTGAAGCCAAAGGCAGTTGGATCCAGTGATGTGGGCTTATGAGGGTGTAACAAAGTCACCATCTGATAGGTTGCATAAAACGCTCTATGGATGTGTTGCTGTATTGCATGGCTAGTTGGCGGAAGTTGCTCCAAGGATACACCTTTACTGTGATGGTACATGTGGTCTCTTAATTGATCCATTGTTGTGCACATGGTGTTCTTTTTTATAACTTGTACCAGGTATGCCTCACAGGACGCCATGAAACTGTCGGTACAACTTGTTCCAGAATCAAAGTCTTTCAGATACTCAGATGGACTAGCATTATTCAAGGCTGCATGTTTTGTTCCCACCTTGCTTGTGTAGTCACAGCCAGTCAGGGTATGAACAAGTGGTAGCACATAGCAAAGTTCTTCTCCACCCTTTGGTGCTAATGTGTGAACTGGAATGTATCTCGTTGAATCTCCAACACCAGCCCTTAGCCAAAGTTCGCTTAGGCCATTGTAATGAAGAATATTCCAGTGGTGCATAAGCAGTACAAACACATCTGTATCACCAGACAATACGATAATACGTTCAGTTCCACTTTTGACTGCATGCATCGCATGTGGAATGATACGAGCATCTGCCTCTTCTACATCGGGACTGAGGTCTGGCATTTCTGTTGAACAGCCATCTTTGACAGACTGGCATGTAACTGCACCAGATACACCTGAAAAAGAACTTGCCACAACGTTGACTGTGGAAGGTCTTTCTTTTCCGCGCTTTATGGCTTGTGAGTGAAGAAGCATCTGGAGTTTAAATTTATTATTGCTTGATGCCCAAAATCTGTCCATTTCTACAGGTAATGGTTATAAAAAAGAACACCAAGTGCACAACAATGGATCAATTAAGAGACCACATGTACCATCACAGTAAAGGTGTATCCTTGGAGCAACTTCCGCCAACTAGCCATGCAATACAGCAACACATCCATAGAGCGTTTTATGCAACCTATCAGATGGTGACTTTGTTACACCCTCATAAGCCCACATCACTGGATCCAACTGCCTTTGGCTTCAGGGAAGCAGATGAACTTTTGATGCCAACTAAAGGCATGAGACCAATTCCTGAAGAATACAGTTTTGTGCAATATTGCAAAAAATGCAGCAATGACAGATGTGCCTGTCGCAAAAATGGACTTCCCTGCATTAGTTTCTGCAAGTGTCAAAGTCTCCAGGGTGATGAACAAATTGTGCAATGCAAAAACCCCTCTGGTTCAACTCAGTATTAGCATAAAGGAAATTCCTTGATGGTATTAGGTATGTAGCAGTAATTTACTCTGTATAAGCATCGCTGGGTCATCTGGATCCCTTTGACAAACATGCGAGTAAGCAACGGTAAATTACTAAACTTGTGGACAATAGAAACTATTGTGTTAAAACATGTACTTGTCTATCATTGCTTGAGATATGTCTCTTTCATTTGACTAGCAGATCAGGCATCGATAACATTTTATGGAACCATGGTCATCATTCCCATGGGTATTTTTAAAGGCTTCTTGGCTTCAAATAAGATTTCGATTAAATCTAACCTTATGATGTGTCCGCCTACTTGACAAAACACTGAGGGTTAATACAATGGACTGAAGAGCATAAGGGAACTCTTCACAAAACATAACTCAGAATACATTCTCAAATTACTAAAGAAGGTACTAGTATGCAGAACATTCTATTATACTTATGGACTGCAAAAAAATCTGCCTTTTAAATTTACGGCAATTTTCAGTTGATGTTATGTAATACAATTAGGCATTAAAAGGCCCCAAATGCATATCAAAGTAATCAGTAGCATCTATTCTAAACGTTCCATGCATCATAAATGTAAAAGTGAGTAAATCCATAACTTGGTAGGTATTTTTTTGGAGCAGTGTGAAATTTTCACTTGTACTCGGGTTTTGTGACCTTTTGACCTCTGGTGACCTCATTAACATATTAATTTGCATAATGATTATTGTAATGAATAGAGTACTTAAATACAAACATTTTAATGGGTATTTTGTAGTTCTGTGATTTATACTTCCAAAGTTATTGCGATTTATGTTTCCCCTACCCCTAAATTTTGGTATTGTTACGTGGTCCTCCCGGTGACTACCTGGTCTCGGTGACCCCCGGACCGTGAGAGGAACTCCGCCAGAAAGATCGATGATTTATACGCTTTCGTAACGCAATCAATATGACAGACACAACAATTCAAGTCAATAAGAAACCCCACACCAAGGATCCGGATTCATCAATAATATATTCCCCAATCAATCAACAACCATCAACAATCAATCACCAATATTACTAAGATGGCCATCTCATGTATGTCCCCCCTTTCCCCACTCACGACCTCTCAATGGTCACTGTCCCTCACAATGTCTCTGGGCCCCTCCAGACCAAGGTGAAGGTCGACTTCTCCGCACACGGGCGGTTGAACGGACCCCTGGCTGACGTGCTCCAAACGTGCACGTCACGTACCGGGAACAACAGCTGCAGTGCACACCTCCTTGCAAAGCAAAGCGGGCAAAGCAAAGCGCGGCTCGCAAAGCGCGCTAGGCCCAAGGGGCGACCCGTACGCGTCCTTGTAGACGTTGAGGCGAACTGTGCCGTACGCTTGGTTCCGTGCACGAACCCCACGTGCACGAACCCCAAGAACCCACGAACCCCACTTGGTTCCGGAGCACCCACGGCAACTTGACGCGTAACCGGTTATTACCCCGCGCAGGTAACTCCTCTCGCCAGACGGGCTTTCAAACGCAGCGTTCCCCACGCTGCTCAATATCGACACCGCTCGCGTCGGAGCTGGGCGAGGAAGAGGAAGACGGCCGCTTCTCCCGGACCTCGTGTCTTTTTCTTCTTCCGGTTCACCATCCCGTTTCCGGTCTCCTGTTATCCGGAGCCTCTCTAACCATTTAACCACAACAACCTTTAATAGAATAAACATTAATAAGCAATGACATGAATAGTAATTCACCTAAACCCGGAATCCGTAACAGTATCAATAGAGCGGCAAAGGGCGTGGCTAATGACGTCATTTCCTCTGTTACTGCCGGGTTACCAAAAGTCTACCCAAACTTTTTTGATATGTCTCATGGTCTACTTCAATATTATGAAGAGTAACTTAGGGCACATCTCATGCACACGGGGACCCCCTCAGTCAATGGACTATTTGTCCAGAAGGGACGTATCAAGCCTCGGTTCCGCCAAGCCCAGCAAGGAGGGGATTAATCCCCCCTTGGTAAGGGGATTAAGGGCGGCGTAGAACCGTAACAATATTATGGCAGGTAATACCACCCCATCTTCCCACTACCAAATCGGTTTGTATTCCTCGGCTTTCTATCTTTATCTCATTACCTTCCTTCTTTGTCATGCAAACCATCGCTATGCTATCATATATATATTTTTTTCCTAACTCATGTATTTGTTGTTTGCTAATTGTACTTCCACATAACTCCTTATCCTCACCAAGCGGATAATATTCTTCTTTACGAGACTGATTTAAATCATGTAAATCTTGTAGGTTTATTGAAAAGGACCAATTATACCCTAAATCAGGCATATCATACCCCCACTTATCTATTCGCATATTAACTACATCTTCTTTATAAAATTCAATTGTAAGCAGATAGTTAAATTTAATGAGGAAAGGTGTATGGTCTGTATAACCAGGTGTTGTGGTTGTAAATTTTACTTGTTCAACAAAACGTGCTTTTTTCTCTTGGAATATATATTGCGATAAATCACTTAATCTCACCAAGTCATTCACATCAGTAGGACCCAGATAATTGATTAATTTATAAGTATTCTTCATATTACTATTTTTACTTATACTATATTTTTGTCGTTCATATTACCAAGGATCCTGGGTTCGAATCCCGGTCGATCGCTGAATTAACGCCAGGGGGGTTGACTCAGCCTGTCATCCTTCCGAGGTCGGCAAATTGAGTACCAGTTCACTGGTAATTCCCTGTTTGTCGTTAAAGGCAGCAAAAAGGGTTGGCGTCAGGAAGGGCATCCGGCCGTAAAACATTGCTTCAAAAAGGGGACCGAAAAACAACAACAACCACGGTTCCCGAAAAAGGCCAACCCCCGCTTTGCGGGGAAAAATGGACTCTAAACACTCTTACAACAAGCCTCTAAACACACACTCTTACAAGTGTGTGTCCACCCTCAGGAGAGCCAGGAAACAATATCTCTCCGTTCTCAAGACCGAACTCTCTTATCTGTCTCCCTCTTCCAAATCCTGGTGGCGTCTGGTCAAATCCGTTTCTGGTGTTTGTTCCCCCTCCATCCCCTCCCTTACCTCAAACGGCTACACAGCTGACTCCGCACGTGAAAAAGCTGAATGCCTCAACTCTGTGTTTGCCTCTAAATCTTGTGTCCCAAACCCATCCCTCTCTGTACCCACCATACCCAGTCGTACCCTGCTGCTCCTGGACTCCGTGTCCTTTCCTCCTGACAAGGTGGAAAAGTTTCTGTCAACCCTCGACTCTGATTCTGCAACTGGACCCGACGGCATCAGCCCACGGGTCCTAAAATCCTGCTCTGCCGCTCTACCTCACCCTCTCTCTGTTCTCTTCACCCTCTCTTTTGCTCAAGGTCAACTGCCATCTGCTTGGAAATCAGCCAACATCACCGCTTTGCACAAAAAAGGTGCAAAAACAGATCCTAGCAACTACAGACCAATCAGCCTTCTCCCAATTATCAGCAAAGTCATGGAATCCATCATTGCTTCAGATATGAAATCTTTCCTCTTCTCCAATGGCTTGATCTCTGATCATCAATTTGGTTTCAGACCAGGTCACTCTACTCTGGACATGCTGCTTCTGCTGTCTCAACAATGGATGGAGGTCCTCAATGCCAAACAGGAAATTAGAGCTGTCTCCCTCGACATATCACGTGCCTTCGACACGGTCTGGCACCCCGCTCTGCTCACCAAACTCTCCTCCTTTGGTATCCATGGAAATCTCCACGCATGGCTGGCGGACTTCCTCTCTAGTCGTCGTCAACGTGTGGCCCTGAATGGGTTTCTCTCATCTCCTCTTCCTGTTCAGGCTGGAGTTCCCCAAGGCAGTGTTCTGGGCCCCGTGCTTTTTCTGGTCTTCATCAATGATCTCTCTGACTCTCTCGAAAATCCTCTCTATCTCTTTGCTGATGACTCCACTCTCTGCCGCTCCATTCCTCTTCCCTCAGATCGGCAGTCTGCTGCCTCCTCACTCTCTGAAGACCTGGACAAAATCACAGACTGGTCAAACAAGTGGAACATGTCTTTCAATCCTGACAAATCTCACACTCTTACTATGTCTCTCCGAAAAGATCGACTGGACAACCCTCCCATCTACTTTCTCAACAATCCTCTCCAAGAAGTTCTGTCGCTCAAGATTTTGGGTCTCACTATCTGCCATGATCTTTCTTGGGAAAACCACATTTCCAAGCTGGCCTCCAAAGCCAGTCGCCGACTGGGCATCCTCCGTCGTGCGAAGTCCTTTCTCGGCACACCTGAGCTCCTCACCACATACAAGGCTTTCATCCGCAGCTCAATGGAATACTGCTCTCCCCTATGGGCCGGTGCTCCTGCCTCACACCTAGCTCGGCTTCACGCTGTTGAAACCAAAGCTTTCAGAATTATTGGAATCTCCCGCGATGAAGCTATCTCTGAGGGCCTTTCACTCACTCACCGCAGGCAGGTAGGTGGTCTTTCTGTCTTCTACCGACTCCTCTCCGGCCTTGCACCCCCAGCTCTCTCTGTGCTCTGTCCCCCAAATATTCCTACAGGTCGCACAAGATCTGCCAGCAACCCTCTGATGGTTAAACTGCCGAAATCTCGGCTCTCTGCTCACCTTCACTCTTTCATTCCTCTTTTCTCCCGCCTCTGGAACAAACTCCCTCACTCCCTTCAATCCCACTCCTCCCTCCAGGTCTTTAAAACAGCTGTTCACCACCATCTCTTATCTTCCCCCATCCAAAACCTTGATCTTTTCTACCCCCGCTAATTCACCCCAGATCCACCTTGTTTGAAATTCCAACTTCTTTCCTGGAAGTCCTGGCAGTGTCCATATGTTTTATACCTCTCCCACCGCCCCCTTCCCATGCCCCCCCCCCCCAAAGCCCTCGCCCTCTCTCAGATCTCTCGATGTCTCCATGTCTCTCGGTCCCTGCTCTCAAATGTTGTGTTTGTGTCCTTCCCCCTCTCTCCCCATCTTGTCTACCGCTCCCGATGTTATATGTTTTATGTGTCGGTTTGTCTTTCTGTGTGATTAATGTTCGCTCTTTCACGAGCCTCGATCTTGTATACAAAAAAAAACAACAAAAAAAAAAAAAAAAAAAAAAAAAAAAAAGGTGGGGGGTTTTTTTTTTTTTAAATTATATTTTTGTCGTTCAGCCTGTGCCTTTGTATAATAATTTGATGAATCAATATCTAACTCTTGAGATACCCCAAAGGTTGAACCATCTTCATCTTTCCCAACATGTCATTTATATTAGATTAAAAATAATATCATTAAAATTTTCATTATTGTTGAGTTGAAATAATACATATAAACATAATTGACCACAACATTTTGAATTTAATTCTTGGACTTGAAATGTTTGATAAACACCATTCTCAAAGAAATCCAGTACTTCAAGAGGAGGTGGAAGACCATAACTATCAAAATAATATTTATCCTGTTTATTATAAATACAAACCCAATGAGAACCATTTCCGTTATTATCTTCTAATTTCAAAATAATATTCTTTGTATTTTTAGACAAGTTTGTTAAAAAGAATTCTTTTTTTTGTGTACAGAGTCGAGGCTAGTGAAAGAGCTAACATTTATCAAACAAACAAATCAAACAAACAAGCAAACAAAGTATATAAAAAGGGGAGCGGTCGACAAGATGGGGAGAGAAGGGGAGGAAGCACACAAACACAACATTTGAGAGCAGGGACATCGGGAGATGTTTTTGGATGGAGAGGGCCTGGGGGGAGGCAGGATAGGTATAAAACGCAAGGACACCAAGGACTTCCAGGAAAGAAGTCAAAAGTCACCTCAAAAAGTGGATTTGGGGTGAAATTAGCGGGGGTAGAAAAGATCAAGGTTTTGGATTGGGGAAGATAAGAGATGGTGGAGAACAGCCGTTTTAAAGACCTGGAGGGAGGAGTGGGATTGAAGAGAGTGAGGGAGTTTGTTCCAGAGGCGGGAGAAAAGAGGAATGAAGGAGTGAAGCTGAGCAGAGAGTCTTGATTTTGGCAGTTTAACCATAAGAGGGTTGCAGGCAGATCTTGTGCGACCTGTAGGAATATTTGGGGGACAGAGCCCAGAGAGAGCTGGGGGAGCAAGGCCGGAGAGGAGTCGGTAGAAGACAGAAAGACCACCAACCTGCCTGCGTTGAGTAAGTGAAAGGTCTTCGGAGGTAGCTTCATCGCGGGAGATTCCAATGATTCTGAACGCTTTGGTTTCAACAGCGTGAAGACGAGCTAGGTGTGAGGCAGGAGCACCAGCCCAGAGGGGAGAGCAGTATTCCATTGAGCTGTGGATGAAAGAAAGCCTTGTATGTGGTGAGGAGCTCAGGTGTGCCAAGGAAGGACTTCGCACGACGGAGGATGCCCAGTCGGCGACTGGCTTTGGAGGCCAGATTTGAAATGTGGTTTTCCCAGGAAAGATCATGGCAGATCGTGAGACCCAAAAGCTTGAGTGACAGAACTTCTTGGAGAGGCTTATTCAGAAAGTGGATGGGAGGGTTGTCCAGTCGGTCTTTTTGGAGAGACATCGTAAGAGTGTGAGATTTATCAGGATTGAAAGACATGTTCCTCATGTTTGCCCAGTCTGTGATTTTGTCCAGGTCTGCAGAGAGTGAGGAGGCTGCAGACTGCCGATCTGAGGGATGAGGAATGGAGCGGCAGAGAGTGGAGTCATCAGCAAAAAGATAGAGAGGATTTTCAAGAGAGTCAGAGAGATCATTGATGAAGACCAGAAAAAGCACAGGGCCCAGAACACTGCCTTGGGGAACTCCAGCCTGAACAGGAAGAGGAGATGACAGAAACGCATTCAGGGCCACACGTTGACGACGACTAGAGAGGAAGTCCGCCAGCCATTCGTGGAGATTTCCATGGATACCAAAGGAGGAGAGTTTGGTGAGCAGAGCAGGGTGCCAGACCGTATCGAAGGCACGTGATATGCCAAGGGAGACGGCTCGAATGTCCTGTTTGGCATCGAGGACCTCCATCCATTGTTGAGACAGCAGAAGCAGCATGTCCAGAGTAGAGTGACCTGGTCTGAAACCAAATTGATGATCAGAGATCAAGCCATTGGAGAAGAGGAAAGATTTCATATCCAAAGCAATGATGGATTCCATGACTTCGCTGATAATTGGGAGAAGGCTGATTGGTCTGTAGTTGCTAGGATCTGTTTTTGCACCTTTTTGTGTAAAGCGGTGATGTTGGCTGATTTCCAAGCAGATGGCAGATGACCTTGAGCAAAATAGAGGGTGAAGAGAACCAAGAGAGGGAGTGAAAGAGCGGAAGTACAGGATTTTAGGACCCGTGGGCTGATGCCGTCAGGTCCAGTTGCAGAATCAGAGTCGAGGGTTGACAGAAACTTTTCCACCTTGTCAGGAGGAAAGGAGACAGAGTCCAGGAGCAGCTGGGTACGATTGGGTACGGTGGGTACAGAGAGGGAAGGGGCTTGGGACACAAGATTTAGAGGCAAACACAGAGTTGAGGCATACAGCTTTTTCACGTGCGGAGTCAGTTGTGTAGCCGTTTGAGGTAAGGGAGGGGATGAAGGGGGAACAAACAGAAACAGATTTGACCAGATGCCACCAGGATTTGGAGGAGGGAGACAGATAAGAGAGTTTGGTCTTGAGAAAGGAGAGATATTGTTTCCTGGCTCTCCTGAGGGTGGACAAACACTTGTTTCGGGCTTTGTGAAAGGAAATGAGATTTCCTTCCGTTGGATTTGCTTTCCAGGAGACGAAGGCAAGTTGTTTCTGGGCAACAGCCTCACCACAAGATTCTGTGTACCATGGACGGGAGGAAGAGTATGACAACTGAAGACAAGATGGGATAAATCTGTGCATGAGAGAGAGAGCAATTTACTTTGGAAGAATTCCCAGGATGAGTTGATGTCAGAGGTGGCAGAGATGGGAGACCAGTCCAGATGATTGATGGCTGCTTGAAGACCGTGCCAGTTGGCCTGAGTGAAATGCCAGACTCGTCGACGCTGAGGAGGCTCCCTGAGAATGGTCAGAGAGATGTCCACTTTAACAAGCACATGATCAGATGAGCCGATTGGAGCAGAAGAAGAGCAGCAGACATTTTCAGGGAAGTTAGTCATAACCAAGTCCAGAAGAGAAGATGCTCCATTGACGGAGATCCGGGTCGGGAAATTGACAGATTGTGTCAGTCCCAGTGAGTCGCAGAAGTCCTTTGCTGAGGAGCCATGGCTGGTGTGAGGGGTACTCACACCCAGCCAACTGGCATGGTGACAATTGAAATCACCACATATGAGGAAGAGAGAGTTGGGATGAGTCGATAGAAGTTGGTCCATATTATTAGACAGCGAGATGTAGATGGAGTTATCACTGTTTGGTGGACGGGACAACACACATACGAACAAGAGGTGGGGGCGAAGGGGAAGCCATAGCCAGAGGTATTCCTGGGGGTGAGGTGGAGAGAGGGCAGTGCAGGGCGAGTGAGAAAGAGAGTTTTTGATAAAGATAGCAACCCCACCTCCAGGACGAGGCTCAGGTCTATCATACCGGAGGAGGGAGTAACCCGGGAGAGATACTAAGGAATCAGAGACATCATGAAGGAGGAAAGTTTCTGTTAAGCAGATCACGTCTGGTTTGTCAGAATCAACATGTATGGAGAGATCAGTTAAGTTTGAACGAAGGCCCCGGATGTTTGAGGTCCATACCGTTAATGAAGAGGAAGGGGGAGCATCGGATACAGAACAGGGGAGGGGGGGGGGGGGGGTAGGGTAAGATGTGGAAGAGAAGGAAGAGGTAGGGAGAGCTGTTGAAGGTGTGTCAGATTTCAGAATAGCTCGGAGAAAGGGAAGGATGGGGCGGACAAAAGGTTTGATGGCGATTGGGTGAGGCACAATGAGGTGTTATTTGAGGAGGGGGAAGAGCGAGGCAGAAGGTTGGGGGAGATGGAGGTGAGAGTTGGAAGGGGGAAGAAGCGGGGAGGACACTTTGATGAGGAGGTGAGAGGTGAGATTGAAGGGGGGTTTGAAGGGTTAGAGGGGGGAAATGGAGAAGAAATTAGGGTGGGGAGATTTGAAGGGGAGGGGTGAGGGGGAGTTTATGAGGGGAGGGGTTCGGGGGAGTTTAGGAGGGAAGGGACAAGGGGAGGGATTTGAAAGGGATGGGAGATGGGGGAGATTTGGAGGGGAGGGGTGAGGGAGCAGTCTAGGAGGGGAGGGGCGAGGGGGAGTCTAGGATGGGAGGGGCGAGGGGGAGTCTAGGATGGGAGGGGCGAGGGGGAGTCTAGGATGGGAGGGGCGAGGGGGAGTCTAGGAGGGAAGGGGCGAGGGGGAGTCTAGGAGGGGAGGGGTGTGGGGGGAGTTTAGGAGGAAAGGGGCAAGGGGGGAGATTTGAAAGGGATGGGTGACGGGGAGGATTTTGAGGGGAGGGGCAAAAGGGGAAGATTTGAAAGGGATGGGTGATGTGGAAGATTTGGAGGGGAGGGGTGATGGGGAAGTTTTGGAGGGGAGGGTTGATGGGGAAGATTTGGAGGGGAGGGGTGATGGGGAAGATTTGGAGGGGAGGGGTGAGATTGGATTTTGGAAAGTGTACGATTGATGGGAAACGAGCATTTATTGCAAAATGAGTTTCTTGTGACCTTCTTGTCAAAAATACGTTTAAGGACGCTGGAGGTGGGGGGGGGGGGGGTGGTGTGGAGTGCAGGTGAGTTTAGGGAATGTAGAAAAGAGGGACTGTAAGAGATGGAATTTTTTTTTTTGAATGAATAGATTTGGTGAGCAAGTCAAAAGCAACCTTATAAAGAAGAAGAAGAAAAAGGTATTATAATGTACGACAGAATACAGTACTTCAGGGGAAAGTTTAAACATTTTAAAGTTTAACAGTGAAAACGATCTGGGGAAATGGGTGTGAAACACGTGGTCGAAGAACGAACGAACGAATAAGAACAACGAATAAACGAATAAGAACAACGAATAAACGAATATGAACAACGAATAAACGAATAAGAACAACGAATAAGAACAGAGAAGGGGATATTTTTAATTTTTTTTTAGTTGAGATTATAAACAAGGACGTATGGGGTGAAAAGACGGACAAAAACAGAGAACGAAAGTAATTGGAGCACAATTGACGGATCGCTGAGAGAAAAAACAAAGCCTCAAGGTAGGACACGGTACAAGGCCTCAAAAGACACGACACGAATTAACACGAATTTCTATACAGGTATGAAAGATTAACACCGAGAATCTTCCGAGGGACTCACTGTAGGTACACACCATAAAATAAACAAGTACACATACATTCAAAGTACACCGCCCCATGCCAAATAATTAAATATGCTGCAGCGCGGCATTGCCGGGGCGCCTTTGGCGCCCGGCAATACCGCAGTGCAGCTCATTGAGGCTGCATTGGGAGGGAGAGGTGTACACTAATTGATTGATTAATTGTATAATTAAAATCAATAAAAGATTATCACAAAATATTTTCATAATCAATTGGCTAATCGCATAACTAAACCACTAGTGCTTCATCCGAAGATGTATGTTTTAGAAATTTAATTAAATAAGTCATTTATAAAAAATTAAATAATTAATTGATTACTCAATAAATAATTAATCGATTAATCAATAAATAATTAATAGATGAAATGATTAATCAATAAATCTAAAATATCCTTGATAGCCACATCACTTGGTCACTCATGTCCAAATATTAGCTTCCCAGCTCAAAAGGTGCCTGAGATATTGGCCAAATGAGAAAGAAAATAAATAAATGATTAATAATGAAAAAAAAAAAAAAAAATCATAAAAAATTAAATTATTAATCAATTTGGTCAGAGAACACATAAACTACCACTATTTCATCAGAATCTGTAACTTTAAAAAAAATTTTTTTTTTGTCATTAATCAAATAATTAAATAATTAATCGATTAATTGATTAATTAATAAATCAAAAATATCCTTTGCAGCCAAATCACCTGGTCATTGGCATGTCCATATCAGCTTCTAACTCAAAAGGTGCCTGAGTTAATGGTCAGAAGAGAAAGGAAATTTGATTAATTAAATAAGTACTTAATTAATCGCTAATAATTAAATAACTCCTCAATTTATTGATTAATCAAAAAAAAAAAAATACAGTTTTTGACAAAGGACTTGCTCACTACTGTGCCGAAATTTCAGCTTCCTAGCTCAAAGGATGGCTGAGATATCGCCCGGACAACCAAGAAAGAAAACAAACAAGAAAGAAAGAAACCAGAGTGAAAACTGAGTACTCTCTTTCAGCGTGCGTCACTGCCGAGCCCCCTTTGGTGCCCGGCAATGACGATTTGCAATGCCTGGAGATGGCATAGGAAAGAAGCGGTGTACAATACAGTTTTGACGAAAATACAAAAGGGAACAATTACTTAACTTCGAAAGCGTGGAGAGCATGGACAGCTTCGGAAAAAACGTAACCTCGCCAGCAAGACCGGAAGCAGAGGCCATAGATAAATATAGATAAAGGATAAAGATAAATATTATAATAAATATTATAATTATATATAATTATATTATATATTATATTATATATTATTATATTAATTATATATTATATATATTATATTATAAATAATATATTATAATAAATATTAACAAAGATAAAGATATTTATCTATAGATAAAGGTGATCTAATTGAACAAAAAACAATGAAAAATTGACTTTGCAATAATTTATTCAACAATAAATTAACAGAGATGCCATTCCTTCTGTGGAAAAAGTAAGTACACCCTTGGCTCTAATAGGTGGTATTGCCCCCTTTGGCAGAAACAACCTCAAGTCGGCGTTTCTTATAACTGTCTACCAGTCTCTGACATCGACTGGGAGAAATTTTTGTCCACTCCTCCATGCAGAATTCTTTCAGCTTTGCGATGTTTGAGGGGTTTCTTGCATGCACAGCTTGTTTCAAATCCCCCCACAACATCTCGATGGGATTTAGATCCGGGCTTTGACTTGGCCATTCCAGAACCCTCCATTTCTTTCTTTTCAGACATTCCTTGGCGGATTTACTGGTATAATTAGGGTCATTGTCATGTTGCAAGGTCCACCTTTGGTTGAGCTTCAACTTTCCGACAGATGGCCTCATATTATCCTCAACCACCTTCTGGTACAATGAAGAATTCATAGTGGATTCTATGATAGTGAGCTGTCCAGGCCCTGATGCAGCAAAGCTGCCCCAAACCATAATATTTCCACCACCATGCTTTACAGTTGGTATCAGGTTCTTGTGGTCAAATGCTGTCTTTGGTTTTCGCCAACATGTCTTCTGGTACTGTGGCCAAATAGCTCTACCTTTGACTCATCTGTCCAGAGCACATTGTTCCAGAAGTGCTGGTCTTTGCCTCAGTGTTCATTGGCAAACTTTAGTCTTGCCCTGATGTTCTTTCTGGACAGCAAAGGTTTCCTCCTGGCACACCTCCCATGTAGATCAAATTTGTGCAGCCTCTTTCTAATGGTGGACTCGTGCACTTTGACATCAACAATGGCAAGAGCTACCTATTGGTCCGTGATGACATTCTGGGGTTTTTAGAGACTTTCAGCATCTTGCGGTCTGCTCTCGGGCTGAACTTGCTGGGGCGGCCTGGCCTGAACAAGTTAGCAGTTGTTTGGTATCTTCTCCACTTGTAGATGATCTTCCGAACAGTCGAATGATTGATTTCAAATTGTTTGGAGATCTTTTAAAATCCCTTCCCAGACTCGTAGGCATCTATAACCTTCTTTCTGAAGGCCTCAGAGAGCTCTTTTGATCTAGGCGTGGTGACGCCGCACACTTCAACAACAAAGCGCAAACCAAACGAAATGTCTGAGGTTTAAATAAGACGGGTTCCTCCAAGATCCTCTCTAACGATGTTCTAATCATTTGCACCTGCGCTGGTGCACCTGATTCTAATTTTAGGTATTTGAAGTAGTGATAAATGTAGGGGTGTACTTACTTTTTCCACATTCAAAATTTGCATTTATGTTTATTTAAATTATACAATGGACTACAAAATGTAAATGTTTCATGATATTTGTTATATTATATCACCTTTATCTATCAATATTGTTGAATGAAGATCAAATAGCTGTGTGTTGAAATATGTTGAAAAAGTCAAAACTTTACATGGGGTGTACTTACTTTTTCCCGTGACTGTATTTGTGGCCACGACTGTAATTAGTTTGCATGTTATCACAAAACAACATTAACTGGGACGACGTGAAGTGGGGACACCCTGTATTTTGATTTTCGGATGCAAGGATGGAAAACAGAATGATGTTGAGGAGGAAGACGTAAGATATTTCGGAAGAAAGAAGCAAAAACGAGGAATATGGCGGAAAGGCCTATTCCGAGAAAAGGCCTTGTCAAGATCTATTGTACACCTCTTAAACAACCCCCACAAATTTTGCATGCTCCTCTACCTTTCATCGTTACCTGCATCCCTTGTTTGTCCGTCTCTGTATATTTCTTCCTCCGCCCTGCTGTTGGCATTTCTCCCTTCTACTACTGCTGTTACTTTAGTTATGTGCGTCCTGTTCCCTTCTGTGTTGTAATTCTAACTCTTCCACGACCTTGACAATGTACACAAAAAAGTGTAGACCTTCATTAAATAAAGTATTGTACATATTTTTAAAAGTCCATTCTCCTGAAGAGGAAACATTTATGCCACCACAAAATACCTACAATAAACATCATAATACAGCATAATTTACAGATAATGACCACTCAATTGGCACATTATGCAACAAAATTATGATGTCACTTCCAAATACACTCTTATGGTTTAGTTTTGGAAGAATAAAGTACTCTGCGCCAAATTAAAGATTATAAACGAGGAACAACAGATAATAATCACAAAGGTCGAACCAGAGTGGCCTCAAAATGAATATCACTGGTTAGATCTCTACCTCCAGGGTAACCATTCTCACAAAGGCAACCATACCCCACGAGAGCAACATACACAACTGCCATGCCGACTTCACCGTGCTGTTTAACCCTCCGGGGATCTTTGCCTGGACGAGGGTTAACGGTGACCATCACCGCCGCGCCTCGGCACAATGTACCATTTCCTGTGTGTTTTATATTTCACGGCGATGGCCCCGCTTCACACAGGGGGTACAAAGGCTTCATTGGCTTGATGAGAGAGAGAGAGAGAGAGAGAGAGAGAGAGAGAGCGAGAGAGAGAGAGAGAGAGAGAGAGAGAGAGAGAGAGAGAGAGAGAGAGAGAGAGCGAGAGAGAGAGAGAGAGAGAGAGAGAGAGAGGAGAGAGGAGCGAGAGAGAGAGAGAGCGAGAGAGGCGAGCGAGCGAGAGAGAGAGAGAGAGACAGAGACAGAGACAGAGACAGAGAGAGAGAGAGAGAGAGAGAGAGAGAGAGAGAGACAGAGACAGAGACAGAGACAGAGAGAGAGAGAGAGAGAGAGAGAGAGAGAGAGAGAGAGAGAGAGAGAGAGAGAGAGAGAC